>NW_027286069.1:980000-1482500 GCF_022747635.1 Hetaerina americana | reverse complement strand
GGAAAGGGAAATGTGGTGCTTGTAGTGGATTATGCTTTTAAAATGAATATACATACAAAATGTGTTAGCATATTGCCAATTAGGCTCTTCAAATACTTTGAAAAATAGTTAAACCTGTATAATATTACATAAACTTTTATTATAATGATAATCAAATCGTATTCCACGTCATAGCATTTTATTTTTTATTATTTTGCTTTTGCATATCGAAATACTCCCACCAAGGGTTTTTTCAACTTCCGCATGTATATTACGGGCACTTGCTGCTAATTAATTAAATTTATAATCAACGATTAATTGCAACGAAGAGGCTGTGAACTGTTTGTTGTGATTTTTGAGGTGCCAAACCTATTGTCAATATTGATTTTTTGTTGAACACTCTACCGATGCTATAGTCAAAAAGGCCATCATTATCAGGAGTAAGAACTTAACAGCAGGGAAGAAAGCAGTAACGAAGGACTGTCCGTGGTCACCTAGTTGGCTGAAATATCGGTATAGAGAACCACAACGTTGGTAGTAGGATTGACACTTTACAAAAAATCAATTTCAATGAGATTCCACGGTCAGTTAACCATCACTCTTCATACTGTATGGGCTACTATTTTGGCTCATCTGATGATTGATTTCTATTTGTAGTTAGTGCCTTTCAGAGAAGGTAATCGGAGGGAAAATTTCGTGTGTTTGTAAGTGTATGTATATGTTTGTGTGTGCATAAATCTTGGAATTATATATTTTAGACATAGAATTATATACATTTATATAGTTTTTAAATATTTTGTAATGGTTTCATAGAAGAAAGGGCTTGTGAGTATAATGCGGAGCCACGTGATCTTCCTACGATCGGGCTCTGCCCAGTGTGTGGACAATGCATTGCCCACCCTCAACACATAGACCTCGTCAGCTGGCTCGCGTTCCGTGACGGAGCCGGGACTTCAAATTCCGAGCAGTGGGTCCATCTCAATGGGGGATGATCCTGCGTAAAACCTCTTACTGGGTTCCAAGAAATTAAACATTTTGTCACGCTCAGCCTATTGCCAAAAATTTCTTGAGAACTTTTTCCCACCCCTCCCCATCTCCTCACTTTATTTAACCTCTTTATATTGCACACTTGTACATGCAATATCCGATCCTTAATACTCCAAATACTCAATTAGCCCAAAGAAAATATGGCAAAAATACTGTATAGCTGTCGTAAATAGCATTTCAAGTTTCTCTAGATCATATCTTAAGTATATAAAGACATAATTAGTTAAATTAAAAATTGGAGAAAACCTCTGTTAGCAATGTTTTGTCAGGATCATTGCTTAAAGGCAATAGAAATTTCAGTATGAATTGAATTATTGAATGAATTTTAACGATTTTAATGCTATACCATATACCCTATAATGCTCCTATACGTATTATAAGGCTGATATGGGTGGCCTAAAGTTTATTTTTTTTAATAATTTAAAATTCACGCCAGAAAATGAAATGAAAGAAACCCTCCAACCAGCGTACTTATTTGGGGGGAGAGGTGGAAAGGGTCCTAATGGGAAATATTTTGTGGCGGCACTTTTGCTAATGTGAATCGGGGTTAACGTAAAAACTCATGAGTAAAGAAGGCTCCATTAACATACGAATAAATTTTGTTCCGTACATAGATTTGATGAAGTCTAAAAACAATTCAAAATTATTAATTCCGTCTATTATGTCATTTGTCACGCGCACACAGTCTTTCGCATATCTACCCCCCTAAAATAGCTTTATTCATGGCTCGTATCGTTGCGAAAGCGACTTATCTTGTTGCGAGTAGTTGTAATTAGCTACCTGGATGATTAGTTAACCCCTTGTAAATACTAGTTATATGACTGCAATTAATGTGGCCATTGCCGTAAATACGACAAAACATATTCATACAAATTTATTTGATTGCTTTTTATGCTAATAGATGACACTTGCTACAGTGGCCCTTGTCTCAAGTACACGAAAGGTCCGCAAGATAACAGCACCAAAGGCAAACATCGACGTCATTTCCGCCACAGTTGCCCGAGCATCGATTACTTGTTCCAGTGAGAGTGTGGAGGGGATCCTGTCTGTTGACAATGTGAGAAGCCTGATGGGAAATCCGCATTTCCTACGAAGTGAACATGTAGTTTGTAAATTGTGATTACTGACTGGTTTGAACAATCTCACCGTGCCTAGTTTTATTATCGAATGCCTCTCCTAATTTCCTGAGAATTTCCACTGTCCTCTCTCAAAACGCGGGAGTTAAATCATCGAAGTCAACTATATAAATGATAATTAACATAATTTTAGAGGTGTCATAAGTTGTTCCATCGGCTAAGAAAGGTGAACTGTTTCGTCGTTATTTCATTCAGCATGTTGGAATTTCCCCTCTGATCGTAGGAAAATGTTACTGGGACCCTTTCCAGAAATCTTCGAGGATTTGCTGTAGTCCGAAAGGAGGTAAATATCATTTTCGCCTTTTGTTAATGTGTTTTTATAGAGGTTATGGCCTGACCCGAATAATTTACGAAGAATATAAATATGTACATTTTGCTAGCGGATTTATTTTCGTTCTCTACAAATGTCATAGAAAATCATTCGGCATAAAACATTTTGAATTTTACTGGCTAAAATTTAATGTATATAACTAGTATATGCTGCATGTATTTGTTTTATGTGTTAGTATTAATTAGTCTCGTCTATTTTAAGATAAATGAAATCAAAGTGGAATAGGGATTTACCTGTACATGGGCTCTCTAAGTGCTCTTGTGGTATTAACTGATATTTAGTAAATTTGCCCGGTAGAACTGTTTGTTGGAATGGTGTTACACTCTCCTGTTAACATTAGCTCTTTAGGAAGGTGAAAAGAAATAAAATCAGGGCACGGCGATTGCTCTGAACTTAGTTTTTAATCAGATGTACAAGTACAGTTATTATCAGTTATACTTCTATAGTTATTTTAACATTTCCGTATGACGTTAATTGCATGCATTATAATACATACCGCCTCATCTTGCGCATCATTAAATTAGGAGTAAAGATTAAGAACGGGAATGACTGCAGTCGTCATCTTATGATTGTAATGGTATTGTAGATTAATTGAAACGTCAACTAATAGTTGTTACATACTCTAAATTGAAAGGGAAGAAATTGTTTCTGAATCATTTGGAACGTGAATTTTGAAAATTCTTCACGTTCACATAGAAATGGTATTTTGTGTTTGTAGTGTATAAAATACTCGTTAAACGAATGATCTCATCTTGGGTTCCACGCTTTTAAAAATTGGAATTTTTATCTAAATTTGAAATTTTTAATCATATGGCTAGTTTCAGGGCAATAAAAGGTAGAATTAAATGTCATCTAGTTTTTGTACTATCAGTTTAAAAAAATAATCGTTTTAAAAAGCATCGATAGCTTTCCGTGAACCGACAGTTCCATTGGTTAGCCGAGTATGGTGTTCTGTTTAACATTATTTTTTTATATAAATAGTTTGTCTTGTTTTTCAAAATATGTATTGTTCATTGCCTTCGTGTTTTCCGTACGCATGTATAAAGGGAAGTTAGATTCGACACCTGAAGTTATTAACAAAATCATCAGGAAATTCATGAGTGCAATTTACAAGTACAATGGCATATAGTATTTCGGATAACGCTCTGGTGGGGTTGTGCATCCGCTAGCTTTAAGAAAAATGCCTAAAACTTCTCACGAATGCTGAGGGAGGCTTGTTTATTTTATACGTAAAGTGATCCGCGAAAGAAATACGAGTCGATCCAATGGAATACTATGTTAGAAAACAATATCTACATAAAAGGTACCTTGGTTTTATTTTGTAGTAATATATGTCCCTGGTGCTGTTGAAGGTAGTCAGATACGTCTGAATGTTTCTTCTCCCGATTAATTCTCATTCAGTGTTGGTAAATTTGCCGTAAAATCAGAAATACATATAATTCACTTTGCTGAACTTTGGCTACTGTAGTTTTACGCTTTGAGTGATGCATTCGTATTCTCGTACATACTTCATCGTTCAAACTATAAAAATTTCCTCAGTCTTTGTGGTTTTGTCGTGTATCCATCTCCATTACCAGAATCTTTTGAGAGCAGCCGCCGCCGTCGCATAAAACAGAATTTGTTATCAGCGTTAGTACGAGAAATTTCCCATCAAGATTCAGTTTAGGTGTTTCATGCTGACTGGTGTAAAAAGTAAAAATTTTCTGAATGGCATGCTGTCAACACCTTTTTCTCTGTTTAAAATATCCAATGAGGCATCTATAGTCGATAGTTTTTATCATAAATACTATAAGTTAATGAATTTTTTATCAATTTATTTTTCTTCGTTGACAGATTGCGAACTCGATCCATCGCATTTTCATAATATGCTTTTGTATTAATTCTTAACACTTCGAAAGAATGTCCACGAATGTTCACGTAAGATATATGTGGACTGTTCCATATTTCCGTCATTCTCTGCTTTCTGTTAATGATTCTGTCAAAATTGCGATTCTCGTGGCGTGGGTCAGTTAGATTTAGTAGATTATAGGCGTGGAATTCGAATTAGAAGTGGTGGTTATTAGGAAAGGCGACCGACTGCTGAGGACATTTGCGCCATCAGAGATGTATGGGAATGGAAGAAGAAACCCGGCGTCGTCATTAGTCGTGTCGTAACGATAGGCGCCAAGGGGTCCATATTATAACGTCCCATCCGGCGTACTTGTGTCATCTCCGCGACATCATGTTAGGGATCGAGAAGCCCCAGAAAAAAAATGTGCCGTCTCCAGGATTCGAACCCGGGCCCAGTGCATTACCTGAACCACACCGCACCATCTCAATCCCTAGAATATAATGAAATCGTCAAGAAATTCGCATTTTACCTCCTTTCATTACATTTTTTTATGTCCTATAGTGTCATTTAAGCACAGGAAATATAAGACTGGGAAAGCTGGAAGTCCTGTCAGTTTCGGTCGGAGAGACACTAGATTGTGAAGTTAGTTATTTCTGAAGACAATCGAATGTTATTTTATAGCTGGTAAGTTTAATGATGGGTGCATATATTTTTTGACTGCCAGGAAGTAAATGAATGTACATGTGCACAGGAAGCACGGAAATGAGTTATCTTTAGTGGACTGATAACCCGAAAAACGACCCTTGTTGGCCCGTATCAATTGCTCTGTTGAACGCACTTTTCCCGAGCGACCACATTTAATCGACTTCTTGGGATGCCATCATCACATTAATCTCAACAAGAGCATTAAGAGAATAGGAAAGTTATTTTTAAGTTGAAATTTTCTTCTTCTGAAAATGTTTTCGATTTCGGAATAATGGCAGTAGTATCACGCCCGCCACCTCTCACGCCAATAGACTGTTAATCTCACGTGGGATTTGAACATGTTAACAAGGTTTTTCGTCATCACGTGATACAAGTATTGTATTTGCTTCTTAAGCAGGATATCGGCCAGTTCCTTGAATTCGTTCGCAAACGTCCCCTTTCCTGTATAGAATACCCAGCTCCATCTGTACAGACATTACATGAGGTATTGGAAGATTCTTTGATCAAGGCGGGATGCCATGGTGCCGATTTTGTTCATGCCGGAATTAAATGTGGATGGGGAATTGAGGAATGTTGGAGATTTTCGGGTTGATCTTCCTGGTTGAGCGATGGGTCGGCCGGAGTACGAGCCGGAGGCCGCCCCTCGCCTGCCAAATGTTCTGAAATCCGCAATCCCCGTGGTACTTGGTATTTGTCTGATATTCTTGGAGTAGAACCTCTTTTACGATCATTTCTCTTCCTCATTGCTGCATTACAAATATTTTACGACAGACATTCATGCGCAAAGGAATAATAATTAGCGCAAGGGTTATTTCACACGGTTATCATATGTCGCGGAAGGTGTGATCCTTTTTGCATTTACTTCAGGGGCCATTGATATCACGTTTAAAAGTGTATTTTTTATCAGATGCAAGCAGAAAACTGCTGTGCGCCGTTACTCTATGTTGTAGTTTAATTTATATGTCGACGAAGGATTTCATGGGGAACACGTTTTGGTTCATGTGTTTTAAACGGTCGGTATGAGCATTAAAAATCAAATTTCCGAATTATATCTCAAATCTCTCTTTCGCTATTTGACACCAACATCAATTTAATGGAATACATATTCATGAGCGTCACATGTTATTTATTGGAAGATGTATATTCTCTCTGCTTTGGAATACTTCAAAATATTTATTAATGCAAAAAGATTCTTCTTTCGAATAAGTCCTAATCAGATTATGTAGCTCTAAAATTTAGCTTATTAGAGGTAAATGTAGTACACGATTTTAAGTGAGTTAAGAGTTAAAAAGTTAGGTCAAATAATTACGAAATCAGATAACCACAATAATTCAAAGATGGCCAGTTTTGACATCGATAGTCTGCTTTATGACTTCCCCATTGCGGGTAGCCGTCGTTCACATGATTGTTTTTCGGATGACCGAGATTGATATCCAAGAGTCCCGGGTTAACCTACAAGTGATGTCTTTGGCAAACCTCAGCTGAATCACCCCTCTGTGTGATTTCATGGGTTCCATGATTTTATGGGAAACCGTTGGCCGCACAGGAACAAGAACTGGTTCCATTACTCTGAATGTGAGAATTTCACATAAATGTTGTTTAGTCACACATTTAGTACCCATGTGGCCTCTCTCCTCTCCTAAGCTACCGGCGTTCGGACTGAAAACTCTGGTTTGGCAAATGTTCTCACTCCGCGATATGAGTCAAAGTTCTCACAGGGAATGCCTTTTAAGATTGAATTATGCGGGTCTGAGCAGAGCTAGTTGTGAAGTACACGTAGCTTGCAGATAGCACGAGAAAATTATTCTATGGAAGTGTCAGAATCAGTTAAAAAGCATCGCATATATATTTAGTGTGTATATATATATATATATATATATATATATATATATATATATATATATATATATACTCACACATATACTCACACACACATTCAAACACGAAAACCCGCCACATGTATACAGATGTTAGGAAAAAGGATAGGAAAACACACATAAAAGACGAACACACAACATATATGTAATTTTTTTTATTTTCATGCCGTCCGCCGATCGTATCATCTTACTTTCCCCTCTCTGCTCATCTAACATTCTCCCTTCTATTACAACAACATCCTGCAAAAATCTCCTCCACCAACTTCGAATCGGAAACCTTCGATCTAGGCCCTTCCTCATGCCTTGAATAACAGGTTTCGGATGCATACAGTTGGGATACAAATTCACGCTCTATGTTGACCAATTTAGTTATATTTTCCTAACATCTATAGTTATTACGAATGGCTATTAATATGCTGCATTAGCTGCTGAAACAAACTAAAATACAGCAAAAATGACGAGGATACAATAATGGCAATACTGCAGGGAACCTTGGAGCATGCATGCTAAATGCTCCTTCCATTGTCTCCTCCTTAAGGTGATGGCAGCAGGTACAAAGTCTATTGTCATACGTAAATTAGACGCAGCATTACGAAGTAACTACAGCGTCCTATCAAAATTTATTCGTTCTTATATAATTCCCTAGATCCAATTAAATAAGACCAACAAACCGTTCAGGAGGTTTTGAATCCATTTGTAGTGGAACCTGTTCAACAAGTTATATTCTCTTTAAAATCCGTTTTTCGTTTGAGATATAATCAGGAATAAATAATAGTCTCCAGCAAGAAACCAATACAACGAAGGAAGCGTGGTGGAAAGAGCTGTGTGATACAGAGGAGAAATTTCAAAGACGGAAATGTGGATGCGCTATACAATGGGGCGAGAGAATTAACAGGAGATTAAAGAGGAAAAACCATGCCAGCTAAAAAAGATAAGATGGAAAATGTATTAATGGAACCGTAGGATATGTATGTAAGAGGAAATAATGCGTGAACAATTTTATGACGGAGCTATTTAGCCAGTTGGCGTGGATGTTGAAAGAGAATGTCACATGGAAGAAGATAGCTTGGGTTCCTTAGCCATGGGTAATGAATGAAATTATACTGAGTTAACGTTTAAGAGATATAAAGGTACGGCCTTAGAATAGATTACTTGGGACGTTCAATAAGTCCTTAGTAAAAACAATAAGTTATTTTTTGTAGATTGTTTTTTTATTTTTCGACATTATCTCCTTTTAGCTCGATACACTTTTCCCAGCGTTTCTCCCAACTTTTTTAAGCCGTCCAAAAGGTAGGATTTGCGGAAGTCCCCTAAGCCAGGGTTGGTGATGACCTGCTCTTTCGATGTGAATCGTTTTTCGCCGAGCCATTTTTTCAAGTTGGGAAGTATAGAAATGTCACTGGGGAAGCGAGTTCATGTGAATACGGTGGATGCTGTAATGATGCGAACTTTAATTTCATATTGAATAATGTTAAAACAAAATTTTGTATTTCCGCATTAAAAATAAGCTTTTTTGCGACCTAGGTTTCACTGCAGTGCAGCATCTTCATGCCTTAAAGGCAGCATTATTCATTACGGAACAATTCCACAAAGTTACACCTGAAAATATTCATTTAATTTCATAATGTTTGCCATTGAAACTGCGCAAGTTTGCAGTTGTGCATTGTCTTGATGGAAGAGAATTATTGTTTTGCCAAGTGAGGACGTTTATTTATTGATTTCTTCGCTAAGCCAGAGCAATGACTACGCAAAACACTCTCCATTTATCGTTTCTCCATTTTGGAAGTAATCGATGCAGATGATTCCGCGTGCATCCCAAAAAACCGTGGCCGTCACCTTGTCTTCGGCCGATTTCACCGTCTTCGCCTTCTTCGGAGCCGGATCGCCATTGTTTGGAATGATCCTTTGTCTCTGGAGTGTAGTAATATTGCTCGTGTCCATGTTTCGTCCAAAGTCATGTATTGACGAAGAAGCCCGTCAGTAGTACGATAGGAAAGCGCCAAACCAGCCTCCGAATCGACCACACGATTGCGTTTATTCTCCTCTGAGAGGCACCCTCCTTGCCGAGATTTTGGGTTTTCTATGGAGTTATTGAACGACCCACGTATATTTTCGCAGAATTAAACAAGAATTAAATGTATGAAAATTTTGAACTACAGTATTTCTTCCTGAGGGGGTCCGTGGTTTTTAATCGCTAACTCCATTGCTTCATGTATCCTCATTAGAAGTGAAATCGGGGATCGGGATGGTGCGGTGGCCACGAACCGACTTCCCACCCAGAGTTCCCGGGTTCGAATCCTCGAGACGGTAGATCTTTTTCATTGATGTTCCGATCCTTGGTTGAGGTGCTTTGTGGAGAGTACGTACGCCGTCCTTCGGATGGAACGTTAAACTGCAGACACCTTGGCGCCTTTCGTTAAGAGTTGGCTATTGCCGAAGCCGGGTTTCTCCCCTCCCTTCCTCCTTTACCATCCATCCCTAATAGCGCAAATGACCCCAGCTGTTGGCCGCCTCCCATAAATACTACCTTGATCAAAAAATTCCCGGAATAACCACCGTGTGGCGCTCCCATCGTTCCGATTTGAGTTCTGTTTTTTTTGTTAAATTGGTACATCTGTTGTTGATATTCCCTTTAAATCTTAGTGTCATAACTTGACATTTGCAAAAGTTACGTAGCCAAGAGTACATCTATCTCTGTGTGTGTTGGCGATTTTTTACAATTGCAGAAATGGATTTAAATTTGCAACAACGAACTTGTATTAAATTTTGCGTAAAAAACGGATTTAGTGGCGCACGGACGTTGGAAATGTTGGAAAAGTGTTTCGGCAACGATTCTCTAAAAAAAACGGTCGTTTACCAGTGGCACGAGCGGTTCAGAAGTGGTCGTGAGTCAATCGAAGATGATGAACGCAGTGGCAGACCATCGACATCGAAAGTCGGTGAAAAAATTGATAAAGTAAAAGAAATGTTGGTCAATAACCGCAAATTAACCATCAGAGAAATAGCGGAGGACTTGAACATTGCCTATGGATCCGCCCAAGACATTGTGGTTAATGATTTGGGTTTCCGTCGTGTAGCAGCAAAGTTGGTGCCGAAAGACCTCAATTTCATGCAAAAAAGAGACCGTGTTGACGTCGCAAAAGACATGATTTGCGAGGCTGAATCCGATCCCACATTCATCAAAAGGATCATTACTGGAGACGAGACGTGGGTTTATGAGTACGACACGCAATCCAGACATCAGGCAAGTGAATGGCGTTCACCAAATGAGCCGAGACCAAAAAACCACGTCGTTTTCAGTCAAAAAAGAAGGCAATGCTGACGGTTTTCATGGATTACAACGGTGTAGTGCATCATGAATTTTTGCCAGAAGGCCAGACAGTAAACAAAGAGTATTATTTGGGCGTTATGAGACGTTTGCGTGAAGCAATTCGCCGAAAGAGACCAGAAATGTGGGCAGAAAACTCGTGGATTTTGCACCATGATAACGCACCATCGCACAGTGCTAGCATTATTCGTAATTTTTTGACGAAAAATGCAACAAATACCATCCAACAGCCACCGAATTCACCTGATTTGGCTCCCTGTGACTTCTTTCTGTTCAATCGAGTTAAAAAACCATTACGGGGAACGCGTTTTAGCAGCCGAGAGGAAGTAATGGAAAAATCGCAGGAAGCACTGATGGACATACCGAAAACCGAATATAAAAAATGTTTCGAGGATTGGATCAAGCGCTGGCATAAGTGTGTTGCAGTCGATGGGGATTACTTTGAAGGGGACAATATAGATTTAGATGAATAAACTTGTATTTTTAATTTTCTGAATAAATTCCGGGAAATTTTTGATCAAGGTAGTATACTACTACTGTGGAATAATTACATATTTAATGGGAACGAAATGGAAAATAAAAATATTTATGGGGTAAAATATAGTCTATTGAATACGCCCTAGTTACGTAATTAAAGGGTGGAGTTGTCAGGTTTCATTAGGTACAATCCTGTAACGCCATGTGAGGAATACTTGACCATAGTTTTGATTTCACCGAGATAATGCTAACAATCGTCAAAAGACTGTGATAAAAAAGAGTAAGAACAGCGTAGAACGTCAACTGTTGTTTTATTATCTAGTAAAGGGTCAGTTTAGGCTTACGAAGGTGACGCGTGGCGCCATAGCAACAGTGCGTCAGTCCAGAGGAAAGTAAACGCACGCGGGAAGACGGCGTTTGCTCTCAGACTCTCGAGTCGGCAGATGGTACAAACCGCTCCACAGTTGTCAGCCCGAAGGTTGGATTGATAATTAAGGGTTGAGCTCACCCAATACTAAGCTCAACGGCATTTAACATTTATTCATTAGGGGAGGGAGGTCAGCTCCTTTCCCTGCGCCGCGTTTTGTTTCCCATGAAGATCTGGTACCCAAAACGATTACGCTGAGAAATAAGCTTATTATATGAAGTTGGTGCCTAATCAGAATGTACAAATGAGGGTCGTAGATGGGAAATCGAGATGGGCAGTGCTGTGGAGGGTAGTGAAAACACAGTAGTCAACCCGAAGGTCGGTTTAGTAGGTGATGGTAGAGATCACCCAGGACTAAGCCCTATACGGCGTGTGCAATTCACACATCAGGGTAGGGGGGCCAGTTCCTTTCCCTGTGCCGGTTATGGTTCCCCAGGAAGACCTGGTACCCGAAAAATCACTTTAGTTTAATATATTTGATCATGATTAATGAGGTTAAGTTGTGCATCATGTTCCTTTTTTGAATTTTTCTTGAATTTCTTGATTGAACGCCTTAAGACTTGGAAATGGCTGGAACAAAGAATGAAAGTAGGTGGTCGGAAAACCGTTCGTCGATTAATATTGCGAATTGTCATAACTTTACTTAGCCAAGACAGACTTGGGATTGTAGCATTTGTCGAGCACATTAGGGCATCCATTTGCCAAGACTTTTGAAGAAGAAGAATGTTGAATGGAATAAAGACAACCCATAGGAAAATTTAATTTGTGAGATTCTCAAGAAATATAAAATCAATCGTAGTTAAACGTCTTAGTAGATAGGTAGATAGTCGTAATAATTTTGAGTCGAGATTTAAACTATGGAGTCGTTTCTACCGCCTAACCCCTCTTCACACAATTACAAGATTAAAATTACAGATAAATTTCGCAAGTTATTCACAAATAGCAAAAAATAAGGCATACAACATTATAGGACTACCATCTTGTGAAATAATGCATAAGTTGCCAAGTTTAGTTACTACACTCCTACAACATACACACCTACAATACATACACTCACTGTACATACAAATACCAATACATCCAAACAATACTTGTAAAAAAATATTCCTGGTTATATTTTTAAACTCCAATACAAATGATGATGCTCCTGCGAAAGAAAAAGGAAAGATCTCAGAGTCTGTTTACAGCTGTGTTTTTACTTGTTGGTTCGCTGGGAAATTAGAGATTTATGAAGTCTGATATTAATTTATGTATTCTATCAAGGCTATGAAAGTCATTGGCAAAATACTGAGCGGTTTTATAATTTAGCATCGGATAGAGTAAGGACAGCACGTGGAGTTTCCTGCGAGATCCCAGAAATAGCCATTTTAGTTTGTGAAACTATTCTGTAATGTGATCGGAAATTTTCAAATTGTAGATAAAGCTCACGCATGAGTTTAATGCCCATAGGAGTTTTCCCGACAGCTCATTTGAAATGAGTGGTAGTGTATGTATTAGAGCAGGTGATAAACTTCGCTTATTTACGCAGTATACTGGATTAAAGTGGGAAATCAAAAGGATATTAGAATTTAGTTTGGGGTAGGGTAGTAAGTAGGTAGTAAGGGTAGGGGTAATTTGAAGAAAGTGATAATAGTAAGAAATTTGGGTGAAAGGGAAGGGGGAGGTGGAGAATAGGCATTTTCTCCGGCTCGCACGGGAATAATAAATATGGACACCTGAATAAGGAAAGAATCTTGTGTAAAAGCAGTTAATTTCTTTAGGAATTGTTTCGTGAGCCCCTGGCTGTTTATTATTTTTTTCAGGACCGTCAAAACTTACGTTCCTCTGAGACATGGGCTATTTTTGATTGGTTGATATGGATACAATAGGTTTAAGTAGTCCCGTGCTTGTCCCGCCCGAATAATGGCACGCGTATCTATGTAATAGTTTCTTCGCCATCGAGAAATTCTTCGTGTGATGTGGAGAAAATGAATTTTCAAGTGAGGAAATCATTGTGTTATTTTTATTAAAAAATCGTGCTTTGATGTGGCTCGCTATGAAGTTGCGTTGAAAATATTGCTTCGTGATCTTCAATACGAACTGGAAAATGGAAGTGGGTAATCATTTAGCCTGCTCTCCCCACTCCCACTTGGGTGGGATCTCTGGTTTGGGTGTTGCGATTCCGGTCGAAGGCCGATGACTGGCAGCTGCTCGGCGCTATCGAAAGCCGGGCAGGTGTGACTGCGGCCCCACGTGCTCAAGGGCCAGCCAGCGTGCTGCGGGGTGACCTCCAGTCTCACCCGTGGCCGCCGGCGATGGTTGGCGTTTTTGGAGTTACAAGTTGAGCGTTTGCTATGCTGTCATGTCATGGAGCATATAATTACGACTTCTGGAAGAATTCTCATTCTTCTCGCGAAGTTTTTTTAATCTTTTTGTAGTGAAGAAGGAATTGGCTTTGGTTTAATTATTTATGAATACTTTTATAATTAATTAGATCGGTATCCTTAAGAATGGTACTTAAGTTTCTATACACAGGAACAACAAAATCAAAATTTAGTTGACCATTTGAGAGACTGCCGCAGGAACTTCATGGTTTATAGAAAATGGATTTAAAGTAATGAGGTAGACTTTGCGATGAGGTCATCGGTTATGTATACTCTACAATCCCTTGGTCTAGGCCTCTTTCCTTCTCCTATATTTTTAAAATTTGCATACAGTATGCACAGAAGGCGTCCTCAATTCGTGCTTGTAATCCCTCATGGCATATTATTGTATTCATGTGGGGGGCTTTCTCCACAGCGACAAAAGTAGCTACTGGGCTTCCTGTCAAGCTTTTGTTTTTCAAAATGTCCATGTTCTGTTGCAGTAGTGAAAGTGCTTGCCACAGCGAAGCGTATAATTTACAAATCTTTTTAAATTAGAATGCAGGAACGTATGAAATAATATCGGGATCATTCGTTGTGAGCGGAAGGTTTATCGGTTGGAAGAGGCCAATTGCCGATTTTGTGCGATAGGAAATTAAAATTAAATGTCATTCTTGGAACCCTTGGGCCTAATAAGTATCTACTGATGAAATATTGCTCTATTTAGTCTAATAAAACAAAGCGAACATTTAATCTGCTCTGGGATTGAAACAATCGCTTCTAAATTTAACCTTTTCGTACTCAAGACAAATGTATTGCCCATGGCTTGTTTTTTTCTAGACATATCCCGGGACGTGCTCGGCAGTTTTTTCCTATTGAAAAAATTCCGTATTGAATTCTGAAATGCCCCGGGGTCGATTGTTAGAGGTCGAGAGTCCTTGGATGGACAGGTTAACATTGTAAATTCCGGGTAAATACGTTTATAATTGAAAGTACGTACTTTTCATCCAAAGGGTGCTTCAATTCATATAATCATGGCTCCTCAGACAAATTCAGTTAAGCCACCTTTATGAAGTGCAACAGGGGAAGTGGTTCAACGGAAACCTTACTGTCCTTTCTGGTTTCTTCTATTACTTTGACGGTCTTTGCCCTGTGGTATTACTATCCTATACTCCTGTTTTCGTACATCGAGACAAAATCTTTCTATTTGGATTTCCATGGTCGTGAGACGCCCTCCACAGATGACATCACTTTTTCTGACGTCCTCAACCCGCCGTATCTCCATTGTTCCAAGGGGGGACCTCCCTTCCCCTTCACGTCCAAATGACGTCAAGCTGCTCTCTTAATTCCTCCTCTTAATAACCATACAAAAAGTCCGTGCGTTGGCATGATGGTTGGAATTCGTAAGAATCTGTCCGAGTGCGTCATGGCACCGCCAGTGTCGCCCGCTCCGAAAGAAATGAAATTAATGAAATATTCTGAACGTGCGAAATTTGAGGAGGAGAGGTGGACAATGAAACGTTTGTACACTCTTTGAGGAGATTTGATCGCATCTAATTCTAATTTTTTTAAATCGGTATTCTCTTTATAACGCCCTACTGTGATTGAGGCTAATGCTTTCCATTCAATATGTACCTCGTTTCGTTTAGATATTGTTCGAATTGATCTCTTATGTGGGCCTTAAAATAATCTAATTGTAATTTTCTATCTATGCATTGTAATTTTGCTGATACTCATCTCTAATACTCACGGTACACTTCTTTTTGGTGTAATCTCTTCCTATAAAGTACTTTTAATCAATCACATATCTTTATGTGTGAAGTACATTTAACCCGATCGTTTCTTTTGTCTTTCATTACAATACCACAATCTGAATCGGATTAATATTTCCAATTCCTTATGGTTAAGCCCTTGCGTTCGAATGGAGTTAGTCGTGCAGATATCGTATTTGGGTCAGTCAGAAATGGGGGAAGAAGACACTTTGCTTCTCCACATCGAGTGTTTTTATTACGTCCGTGGTTTTCTTACAGCCTAACATCTTCAGATGGTAGGCTGTAAGGGCGAAACCTAGGTCATCTGAAGATGTTACGCTTTGACGAAACCCAGGTCGTCATAAAAATACTACATGTGGAAAAACAAAGTGTCTTCCTTCATCAAGCAGGATTTCCAACATGTAACTCCAGAAGCTATGTTATATAAAAATGCGCGGCAGTTTAATTGGGAAAATACTTGTAAAATTAATAGTTAGCAACGATGACCGCATTAGCAAGTCTATTTCTTACAGCTCTCTTTTTGGTCTCCAAGTGTGACGTTTCCGTTGCACATTTTGGGAAATACTCCGACTACTAGAAACAGGGAAGCCCACCTATCTGAAGCGAGCATTGCACCAACATTTGTTTTTTGATATTATATTTTGATATGTTAGTACCCTGTAAGCCCACCGCTAGGGTGTGTGGCAGAGGGTGAACACGCACCAGATTAATTTTGATCCGAATATTTTGACCCCTACCGCGATCGAACAATATTATTCTGATCCCTTATTGTTCATGGAAACTTCTGAAATCTATCTGTTTTACTCTTAATATCTCTAATTCTATTGGCATGATTACTCCTACCGTAGTGCGATCGGGGTAATAATACATTTTTAACATCACTGCTAAAGAGACCTCCTTCAAATTTATACAAGAGCTTCAGTCTGTAATTTAACCTTCGCTCCGCGAGTGATTCCCAGCCTCGCTCCTCTAATATTCTGGATACGCTACTCAATTTATCATAACGTTTTACAAATCCTCTACGCTGCGCGTGATCTAATTTGGCAATCAATCTAATTTCATGAGGTCCCCATAAACTAGAAACAAATTCCAAATGAGATCTAACGAGCGAAAGATAACATTGATCTTCAAACCTTCTCATCTCATTTCCCCAATACTCTGCGAATAAATCCAAAGTTTTTGTTAGCTTGTACATATATTCTCTATATGTGTTTAACCCAGGAGAGGTCGTGAGTAAGGGTAACGCGTAGGTATTTAATCGAGTCTACACTTTCCATTTCGCTGTTCCCGATGCAGTAGGCGTTCGGGAGGGAAATGCTCTTTTTCCAAAAATTCATTTCTACGCACTTTTTTAAGTTAAATTCCTAT
Organism: Hetaerina americana; assembly: GCF_022747635.1. Classification (NCBI taxonomy): domain Eukaryota; kingdom Metazoa; phylum Arthropoda; class Insecta; order Odonata; family Calopterygidae; genus Hetaerina; species Hetaerina americana. The sequence goes on along the minus strand of NW_027286069.1, from coordinate 1,465,880 downwards.
TGCCAAGCGTCACACCAGCGTTGTATAGCATTAAGTTCATCTGATATTACCGAGCACATTGTGACTACTTCTTCGGATGATTTAGTACAATATTGTGCATGATCATGGAAGGAATGGAGGCCTTATGCCCTCGAAATGTTCCGCGTTTATTCTTTCCCGGGGGGAAGAGTTCACTCCCGATTAGAGGCCGCCCTCTTTTCCAGCTCCTCTCTGGGAGGCGTTCACTTCCCTTTATTCGGTCGTCCCCCAATCGAGCCAAGGGTCGAGGGAGAGAGAGAGAGAGAGAGATGGGGGTTGAGGGAGAAGGTGGGCGTCTCCCCCACCCCACCGCTCACTCCCCCCTAGTGAAAGTTGGGCATGGCCCGCCGCCACTCTTTCGACTTTTTCTCATCTTTATTCATTCTGGTCAATGAGGATTTCCAAAGGGTACGATAAAAGTGAAATTTTCCGAAAAGGATTATGAAAATAAAAAAATATATATTGAAATTCGCGCTAAAGCGAGCCGATCTCGTTTCAATGGAGCACTTTGTTTCCAAAGGGTGCACCCGCGATTAGCCTTGTGAACTTCTGCGAAGGCATTTGGTGGAAAATGTTCCTCCTTTTAAAGGCCTTGCTCGAAAAATTATGTGCCGAGAGCTCGTTACATTTTGCACACTTGTTTAAATGCTTGCCTTAAAAGTTTAAGTTGCTGTTCATAAGTGTTGCCTAAGTATTGGTAATAATATTTTTGTTACTGTTAATAACGGCAATGTTAAAAGTCTCAGGAGCAGAGCAGTATATGTGGGTGTGGAAAGCAACTTAGGGTGCAATGATAAGGTAGTATGGAAAAAATTAGTAATTCGGCTAAAAATGTTGAACTTGCATAAATTAAGGCTTTTTTTGCTCCTCTTATTCCTGAAGGGAATGGCGGGAGCGTCATTTATGTTCGTCATGGATTATCAGTCAGCATAAGCGTATATGGTTTGCATAAATTTTATCGGAAAAAGTTTATGAAAAATAGATTTTTATAATATATTGCCACAATTCCTCAAAATTCCTTGTGCGTCGACACACTTTCGCCAGCGGCTTTTCCACGACTCGAAGGCTCCCTGGTAGGAGGATTTCGGAAGGTCCATAAGGGTACGCATGGAAGCTTCTTTGAAGGTACATAGGGTCCCATGGTGGTGTCCTTTGAGGGAGGGAGGGGGTATTCTCAATTTTGTGAATAGGAAATATTCTGCTGGTGCAAATTCGGGACTGGAAGGGTGTTGGGGAATCATCACGATGCCTTATTTTCGTCAGGTAGTCGGTTGTGTGAGAGCTTTTGCTTTTAGTCCTCCGTCAAGACATTCGGGACTAGTTTAGCGCCGATCTTTCGTATCGCCAAATTTTCAGTGATAGAATGTGTTCACTGTCATCTTATCAATGCCAATACGATCTGCGATCATGCGCACACTTAACCGACGGTCTGAATTCAACACTTGACGCACACGTCAGGAAAAAATTATTACCGACACCTTGTGCATAAATCTTCTACGTGCGATGAAGACTAGGGAGATGAATCAACGATGATTTTTCGCAAATAATTTTTTCTTAGTGCGTAAAGAGTATTTGAGAAAGACTGACTACTTAGTATCATATCTTCCCGCTAGCTGGTTTCTTTCATAAATCCCTTCAAAAAGTCTCGTATTACTATCGACTTCTTCTTGAGAATTGCGATAGCCAGAGATGGGAGGGACCACTGCGGCCAGTTTTGAAATGTCCCGTTCCAACTATTCCGGAGATGTGGCCTCCTCAAAATTTCCTATTTTGTTGCAACTCTATGAAGTGAAAATATTAGTTTCGCTTTCATACAGCAATAGGGTGGGGAGTCATCTTTCATACACTGCCGGGTATGGAACCTTACACACAAACGCATTTGGTCACATACTCCACTTTCTGCCAGATGGAATATAGGTGGAAATTTCCCACGAATTAGGTAAACGGAAAATTATGTGGGGCCTAGTAAAGAGGGGTGTAAGAAAAATAACGTTTATGGAAATAACTGAATTACCATGAATTTGCACTGAATGAGGGGTTCAGTCAATCTCACTCCTGGATGGAATAACTAAGAAACGAGAAAATGTTGATGTTTCAACTAAGAGAACTCGAGGTAAAACAGTAGAAATGTTTTAGGTAACGTACACTTCCAATCGGTCGATTCTAGCTGAAATATAATTATTTTAATCCAAACAAATCTACTAATTTGTAAAACGATGTTATGATAAGCTGAGTAGCGTATCAGAATTATTAGAGGAGCGAGACTGAGGATCACTCGCAGAGCGAAGGTTAAAATACAGATTGAATCTCTTGCATGAATTGGAAGAATGTCAGGGATCGAGATTGTGCGGAGGCTCTCGTACTGGCTTCCCACCCAGAGGGCCCGGGTTCAAATCCCGGCGGTGTTGAATATTTTTCAGAGGTATCTCGATCCCTACTTCAGGTGCTTTGTGGAGGGCACTTTGAGTGAGTACGCCGTCCTTCGGATGGGACATTAAACTGCAGACCCCTTGGCGCCTTTCGTCAAGAGTAGGCTAATGCCGACGCCGGGTTTCTCTCCACCCTTCATCCTTTCCTCTCCATCGCTAATGGTGGAAATGACCTCAGCTGTCGGTCGCCTCCCCTAAATACTACTACTACTGGAAGGATGTCACTTTAGCAGTGATGTGGAAATGTATTATAGCCTCCATCGTACTACGGTAGGAGAGATCATGTCTATAGAATTTTAGAGATCACGTGTTGAACGGATAGAGTTAAGGTGTCATTTTTTCCACGAACGATAGGGGATCATAATAACATTGTCCATCCGTCCGTCGTAAGGTAGTAAGCCTATTAACTACTCCTTCGGATTTACAATCCTTTTGAGGCAGGGTTGGTACCTATATGGAGGTAATTTATTAGGGTTGGTACAAGAATATATAGGGTTTGAGGATTTGTATTTTTAAATATATTTTATTATTATTATTTTGTTATTAGTTTATATATATATTGTTTTTTCCCTGTTATTGTTTTTCTAACTGGATAGTTATTTTGAGGAAATTACAAATTGTTGAGGTTGTAAGGGTTTTTTTAAAATAACATCGTCCGACCGCGGTAGGGGTAAATATATTCGGCTCGAAATAGGTTTGTTGCATGTTCACCCCCTGTGGCACCGCCTGGGGGTGGCTTGAAGTGTCATAAAAATAATAAAATACTAATTTTTCATAGGTTTACTGTTTTTTTAGTTATCTCAGCGACAATCGTCATCGGCGGAATTGTCGAAACTTTTTCACCTCAGAATATGAATCTCGTCGGATGCCCAAGTTGATATTGTCATAATATCGACATTTTCCCTGCATTTGGTGCGGGGGTTGTAAAAATGAGGCGGCCGTGAAGGAATGGGGAGAGAGAGTGTTTGGTGATCGTTTACTTCGAAGCGCCAAGTGAGAATAGAATGAATGACACGAGAGGCACGGGTTGGGTTTCCCGGAGTTGCGGCGTGCAATCCGCGCGACTGAATTTATGGATGTCTCGGGAAGGTGACTCGGCCGGAAGGTGAAGGGCCGGCCGAGTGAAGGCGGCAAGCAGCGAGGAATCGGCGGCCCTCCCTCCCACCGCCCCTCTCTCTCTCTCTGGACTATGCTCCTGAATGCGAGGGATCTAGGTCTTTTCCTTTGGATTTTGACGAAGAAATGGGTGAATTTTTCCAAATTTCTTCGAAGTGTTCTAATAGTTTTTGTATTTTAAAAGTTGCAGTTTTAATACTCGTACTTTGGGGGTGATATTTATTGCAGTCTCAAAGTAAGAATTTGCCTATTTAAAGTTCATGGAGAAAGCTGTTCCACCTCGTGATCGGAAGGGCTAGTTTTGAACCCCTGAGGTTGACCTCATCTCTGAAGGTAACGCTATTTTTATTACCTGAGAAAATATAATTTCTCCCCTCCCCCCTAGTTGAACTACCGGTAGGAAAGCATCATATAAGGCGCTTCGGGCTCCGGGACCTACTAAAAAGAACACCCATTCAGAGCATCGGGAAGTGGTCATAAAATAATCAAAAAATTCTTTTACCGCAGCGGAGGGAAGATTGGAATCCTTCTCTGAATTTTCACCATCTTACCGAAATGTTAAAAAAAACATATTTCGAACAATAAACTAAACAGCATTGTCTGCTTGATGCGTAAACATTCTGCATTTCGCATCGACTGACTCAGTCGTAACCCTTTGTGTTTCCGGGGGAGCATAAATTAATGGACTTGAGCTACGGCCCCGTATGATTCCGGTAAATTTCTGCTCCGTGCGTGGATTGTAAAGCCAGGGTTTTGGCGGCTGGAAGTTCTTAGTTTCCCCCGGACGATTCACTTCGTGTGTAAGCTGGGAGTGGACATGGGAAACGATTTAATTTGAAAGCTCCCGGGGAGTTAACCCCCTGCATACATTACTCGGGGCCAATGAAATTTTTGATTCGCATGCCTCGTTTCCAAGTAACCCGCATTCCAAGTGCTTGTGGTCCACGACTTTCAGAATATACATTTCATGATTCCCGGCATGACCTTATTTTGTTATTCGAAGTACAATATATGTAGCGGTATTGAGTGTTTCGCAAAATGGTTTTCATTCGTAATAGGTCCATGTATCTCACAATATTACCCAACCGCAGTCCTCTACCTGAGGGTCGGCTTTTTATTAGCGAGACTGGAGCCCGCATGGTAATAAACGCTTCGACGGGTGAAAGGGACGAGGGACACCTCCCTTGTCTGCGACGCCAAAAAGGCTTCCCCAGAACGTCCTGGGGTCCGTTTCAATATGCCATTTAAGAACCTTCCTAACTTTTCGACAACACGGCTATAACTGGTATCCTCGACTGCAAGTTGTAATAAAGTTACGAAGATTCATTCATAAATGTAATGTTGGTACCGGTCTTAGGGGTTTGTTTAAAATCGACAGGAAAGTTTTTCAAATAATGAAACGAAAAGGAGTGACCCCAAGCCCAGAGAGGAAAGACATTCTTGCGACCGGTTAAAGCCCGCCAAAATCCTCCAACCTTTCCCAATCGTCCCTCGCCATCCTTCACTCGCAAAATTGATATTATTTCGATCGGTTTGTAAGGATAATACCCCCGCTGTTCTTGCAATCTAGTTCAATCCAATCAATTTAGATCAATGCATTCTAAGGTCCCACCCTAATTTGAACCTCCACCCATCAGGTCAATAAATTGACCCTTTTATCGCTTGGCTTCTCCATGCCGCTCATCGAATCATATTTGCCAGCTTTTAATTTGCTTGCAGTCTTTTGTCTATGTACATATCTTAGAGTCCCCTTTTATTTTATTCACATCCAGGGAGGTCCGGAAATATTAAATGGTGAGTTGGATTACGCATACTTTACCTGTTACACTTAAAAGAGTCCTCAGAAGTTTAACGTTCGTGTCCTCCCTTTCCATTAAAATTCCTAATGCCCATTTGTAGTCCCAAAACATTAAAATGCGAACCGAATTACTTCTAGGGGGAATCTCTACGTTTTTCGTTTTAAAATTTTGCCAATAGAACACCTTGGAGAGTTATTATTTTTTTTTAGTTCAGGCGGCGCTCTTGGGAAATTATGGAGAATGGACGAGGCCGGAAGATTTTGTTTGGTCAGTTTTAATTCCCTTCGCGCAAAGAATACGAGGAGTTATTCAGTTTGATTCTGACTACGACCGAGGAAGTGCTGAGGCCCCTCTACAAAAGACGAACCAAGCAAAAAGAGATGATGATGATGAGTTGCGATTTATGAAAGGCGCTTTGTAATAGTAAACCTGAAGACATTAATGGACTACGTGCAGAATAGAACATGGAATGGATTTATGTCGTTTCTTTCTATTTACTGGATTTCGAGCTGGTCGTGGAAACTTTATTTAGGGGGATTATTCAATGGACGTCTTGATATCGAGATAATGTGCTGTGCTAAAGCTGAAGTCTTGCTCGAAATATCGGGCATTGCCGAAGGGGAGACAGGATGGGAAGTAGCACGCAGAGGTGTGTGAGACAAGCTCTCCCGTTGTCTTTTGCGCTTTTGCCTCCTTAGCAGTGGCAAAAGGAATGTGGGACCGTCCAACTCACTTGTGGCCCAGGAATTGTGTAGATAAATTAAATACGGTGTGTAGATGATCAAGTATTAATGAGTTCGTTTGCTTAAGGATTGCAACTTCGACGGATTAATAGTTAATGACTTAATTTGTTGTATAGTAAAACTGCATTTGCTCGTCTTAAAGGAGAATATGGAATTCTTAAGGGCTAATGATTGCGGCGGAAACGATATTGTGAAAATACGGATGGTAAAATAATGATTAAATTGAAACATTGAATGCTATTTACAACTTTTTATTTTGTGAAATTAAAAACTTTCTAGGAAGCGCAGATATTTAAAGCTTTTATTGTATCGAACATTCAAAGGTTTTAATTATCTTGAAGATTACGGTTGTATTTTATTAAACTTTTACGGTACTAGGTGGAGAATGGTGCGGACAACCCGCAAAACGGATAATCCGCGTACGAATAATCGAGAGTTTATGCTTTAAAATTTACAAAACAGAAATATTAAATGGAAATGAGACTAAAATGGCGACAGGAAAAGCTCCTGTATGGAATGGGGGGGGGCATGATTGTTTAGTACTCCTCAGTCCTTTGATTCTCCCTCTCCGTGACATCGAGTCCATCAGCTGAGAATATATGTTTATCGTCAAATATGTAATGGTGTAATCTGTTGTTTTATTATGGTTATGTGAAAACCTCCTGCTAAATGGAGTAAACGTTGACAGAAGAAATGGTCTGTTTTTGGATGTTTTGAAAGCCATATCAAACATTTTATCTTTCAATATTTCTTTAGGACTTGTTCTTATCGGTAAAAATTCAAGCGTATACTATGTGCGTCGTTTGGAATTATGGTATTTTATAAAAGGCAAGGCAAGCAAAGGCAAGCTGTTAAATGAGGGATCATGCCCGTAGTCGTCATTCCACCTCCGACGACGAAGCTCCCGTCATTACAGCCTGGACGCATTTCGGTTTCACGACTTTTCGTTCCCGAGACTTTTCGACCTCAGAATATGTATTCGGCCCCTTGATATTACAGCCCTATAAATCTTTGGCCGGTGAATACCCATCGCGCGGCGGTATATAGATCGACAGTTTGCGTGGAAATGCTGATAAGAAAATAATAATTTATGCTATTTGCAGTCGCCTTTGTGAAAATTTTGAAAAAGAAAACAACTTAATGCAGAATTGCAAATGAGTATTTTATTAATAAATGTGTCGAATGTCAAAATATGCTTGACTTGTTTTGAAAGATACACCTGCCAACAAGTTTACGAGTTGGTGGGACTTGAACTTATTATATTATATTCGCGTGTAATGAGTTCAATTTCATCAGTTGATGAATTTTGTCTTGATTTTTCTATTTAGGTTGAGCTCGTAGTGTTGAATAAGGAACCTGTGTACAAATAGTACCTCTGTATACTCTTGGGGTGATGTAACCAATACATATTTTGCATATTTTACAAGATACCATTGTAGATAATGTTTAGCAATGTGAATTAATAATTCATGTTTAGTATTATAATTGCACATATCATTGTTCATATCAAAAATGTTCGGCTGTTATGTACTGAGTACATGGTTTTCGAATACTCATATATAGAATAATTAAAGTATATGTAATTTGATTAAGTACCACGGTGTTTCTACATAGAAACAATAACAAGCGTGAAGATGGTTATCGTTTAGAGATTGCCTCATGTGAAATAGGTCATGTATCATTAAAGCGAACGCTACCGTTATCATAGTCACATGTTGACATTAATGCTAAGCGTAAAACACAACTAAAACGAGAATAGCATTTAAAGCTACTGTTATGAATGAGTATCCGGAAATAGTGAGTCAGACAAGTTCCAAGAAACTGCGGGATATGCCGCGACAGTAACTTTCAACGGAGTCATTCGTTAAATGTGCGTTACAATGCAACACTTTCAGAGCGTAAAAAATCATTCGCCTTGATCGGGATTCGAAACCGGACATCAAGGGATCCGAGTTAGAATCTCGGTCAAAGTGAATGATTTTTTTACACTCTGAAATAGTGGCATTGTAAGTTAAACGACAACAAGTAGTAGGGAATAAGGTGGAGCAGTTTAATGCTTCTGGGCAGTATTTCAGAGGGGAAGGGGCGTGGTAATTGGGGCATAAGGAGAAGAATTAGCATTAGCAAAAGATGCATTTACTGGAAAAGTAGAATCGATGGCTGTGAAACGGAATAAAGACTCGGGGAAAAGTTTAGTTAAGACTTTTAATATCGAGCGTATTGTTTTTGGATGTGAGGCTTTGTCTTTGAGGAAAGAAGATGTGTAGATCAGAGGTTTTAGTGATGTGAGTGGGATGGAGAATGGTGGAAATAAGTTGGAAGAGGAGTGGAAGACAAATGCTGTGGTTTTTCGTGGTGCCGTGGTCGAAGAGGGGACGTTACTGAGGGAAATCCGGGAAGGGCAGCGGGAGTGGCTGGAAGAAATATTGAAAGGTACGTAATGAGTGGTATGATGAAGGCCTTGATGAAACGGAGGGCGTGGGGAAAGCGGAAGTTGGGTGGAGGAAGGAAGACAGTGGGATTTTAAGACAGCATGAAGGAAGGCAGAAGTTACAAAGGAATGAAGAAAGATGGGAAGTTCCCACGATACCTAAGGATTAGTGCTAAGGGACCGTCAGAAACCTACATTTAAAATAAACAGAATACCTTGGTTGATTGATGGTTCTGTAGCTCAAGATAAGCTTTTGTGAGGTTTTTCGATTCCGAAGTGGGGACTGTTGGCCAAAATGGCAATTAAATAAATTGCATCGGCAATTAAGCACAGAAATGAAATAGATAATTTAATGATATAATAACCATAAAAGCTCTCATATTGGTGGGCTTCTATATCATTGTTCATTGGAAACAGCACTGCTGTAGGGCGATGTTTCAGCAAATTATTCAAAAAACAATGTGGAAATTATTCCATTTTTTTGTTTTTGCATTTTTTTAAGCACCCTGCAAGCCATTGTAAGGCCGTGTGGCAGGGGGTGAATACACAACCGATTAATTTTGACCCCTACCGCGGTCGGACAATGTTATTCTGATCCCCTATCGTTCGTGGAAAAAATGACATCTTAAAATTTATTTGTTCCTTCACTTATTCTCTCTAATTTTATTAAAATGATCTCTCATACCGTAGTACGATGTGGGTAATAATACATTTTCAACATCACTGCTAAAGAGACATCCTTACAATTTATGCAAGAGATTTAATTTAACCTTCGCTCCGTGAGTGATTCCCAGCCTAGCTTATCTTACATTTTGGATACGCTACTAAGTTTTTCATAAAAACGTTTAACAAATCCAGCTCCTCTCGCTGTTCGCGATCCAATTCGGCAATCAATCCAGTTTCGTGAGGATATGTACTAGCTGCACATTCTAAATGAGCGAACCATATCATCCTAACCAGCGAAAGATAACATCTCCCTTTGTCCTTTAATAAACCATTAATTGACTTCTGTCAACGATTTGGAAATTGTGTCTCAGTGATATCCAAGAATGGATGTAATAACTAATTCCTTAATTTCTTAGGAGGAAATGATGTAATGATTGGTTGGGGTACTACATTCTTCATTTCTTATCTCTCTCTGTTCATTACCTATAGCAGGTGCGGCGAGAATTAAGAAAGAGAGCTTAAGTTGTGGAATAGGAGAAGTAAGTCAAAGTCAGAAGTTTCGCCATGTGAAAGCTTTCGCCTACCTCGCTGGGCAGCATCTTCAGTTCATTACTTTATATCATCAGGCTACTCGTCCAAATTTTGAGAAAAGTAAGCAATAAGAAAACAAACCGATGGGTGGAAAGGACAACATTTTAATGCGTACCGGCCGTCAGTTGTCACTCTCGTGTCATACTTGAGTGGCACTTTCAAACTTACGTGAGTGACAGGTCGCGTAGCGCGGTATTAAGTCCGTAGACAACCGGAATGTTTTAAAACTTGATTTAACTCGTTTTTTTTTGTTTGAAAGAATCCATATAGTTGTAAAAAAAACCGTGTGTTGATGTTTGAAAGTACTTTTGTAATCCTACAGAAAAGGAGTGTAGTTAATATTTTCGTGCCAGGAATAAGTCCATTTGGTGTAAGTAGTTTTAATGAGGTGACCTGTAGCTGAGGCGATTTTCGCCATGATGAATATAGGGTGTTTCCCAAAAATAAGTAGAATGATTTTTTGCCACCAATGCAGATGGCTGGAGGGGTGTGATTTGTGGAGGGAAAGGTAATGGGAGATCTTGGGAAGGCATCTGACCCACCTTAGTTAACCGTAGGCATTTAGAGTGTGCGGATTGCTGCTAGACTGGACCCCTGTTCGACGCTCACGTCATAGATCCACGATGGTACTTTCCCTGGAGCAATGATATGCGATAAAATTTTGTTTTAAACTCGGGATATCGGGTTCGGAGACCATGACCATGGTTAAGGATGCTTATGGAGATGGAGAAATGGACCAAGTGATGGTTTTCTGCTTGCACAGAATTTTCTGGGAGGGTAGAGAGGATGTAATGCCCTGGACATCCATCAACAACAGAGTGCGATGAAAACGTGCAAAAAGTGAGGTACATGCTCAATTCTGATTGACCCCCCAAGTGTCAGAATGTGATAGCAGAAGAGTGCAAATTCAGAAAACCACAGTGCATTGCATTCTTACAGAAGAGTGAGCCATGAGAAGGGTGTGCCAAGATGGTCCCCAAAGTGCTCTCGGAAGACTGCTCGTATGTGACAAATCTTGCCTTGGCCCTTTAGGACCACGGTGAAGGTGACCCGAATTTTCTAGAATAGGTGGTTTCCATGAATGCCTTACAGGAAGCACACTACAACTAGCGGAGGCTCTGGCTTTGGTGTGTCGATACCTAAGGGTGCTCTTTTGAAGAATTTTAACAATTTGTACTTCGATCTGCAATACATTTTTCCCCCAGATTAATTTTACTTATTTTTGGGACAGACCTTGTAGATGTTCAATATGTTAGATGCAGGATGTTCAGGGATGGAGGAAGGGTGGAGAGAAACCCGGCGTCGGCCTACTTTTAACGAAAATCCCTGAGGAGGTAACAATTCTTCGTCCTACCCGACACACGGTGTACTTTAGATGACGGACTTCAATTAACACTCGATACGTAGCAACCTAATTAGAAACCCAAAAAAAAATCATGCTTTCACTGGGGTTCGAACCCGGTCCCGCGGGATGGGATGCCAGAACACTAGCGGCAGCAATAACCCGACCTCCATTAAGTCAATTCCGTCCCACTGTGCGTCTGGGAGAGGTGAAACGCGGCGCCATATAATGTAGGGTGAATAGGAACCTTGAGGAATTCTAAAGAAAGTGCCTATAAAATGCTGGAAGGGCGCCCGTTAAAATGTGCCTATTCCGAGAAAGGGCTGTTTTCGGCTGCATGAAGTAAGGGGAATAACCCTGAATTTAAGTGGGTTGTAACCATGTTTTCCCTGGTTTCACAATTTCACTGTTTCCACTTCCATTTCTTACTTTTTGTCGCATGTCACCTGTCTACATTTACATATTCGTCATGTCCTTTGGGGCGGCATCGTAAATGTGTGGCAATGGGTGTTGACACACTAACCTTTAATTGCGTAAGCGTTGAAAATTGGGAGGTGTTAATTAAAGGTCTTTTTATCGGACGTATCGAGTATTAAACATGTTTTTTCATTGCTAATACATTCTTAAGATAATGAGAAGAGCGATTATTTAAATCTCGATCATTATCATTTCGGAAATCTTATTTTTTTATGTGGGCGGTCTAATCTGCCGATTTTTAGGAGAGTTTTAATGGGTCCTTTAGCATCAAACGCAATTATGGTTGGGTTGTACAAGAAATGACGTTTCCGGAATTTATTATAGGGCAACGATTTCAGGAAACGTTTTACTTTTCTACGCTTCATGTTTCTTTCTTAAGGCTTTATCGCGTCTGTGTAGCGGTGTTCCGTCAATAATTTATTCTCAGTCGCAAATGATTTCTTTGCGTGCCCTCTCACGTGACCGTTACCCAGGATAACAACGTGATTGTTAGAGCATTTATTGGGTTGCAAGTATGTACTTATTATACCATTTCATTGCTAATTACGCGTTAGGCTGTCACGTAAAATATCTCGTTAAGGTCGGCTTGGGGAGCGAACGGTGATTTGCTTCGAATAGGGACATTTAGGGTTGGTGAAAGTTAAGGCTCTCGGGGTAACAATATGTATTGAGGATATGGAATGCCGTGCGTGATTCATATACTTGCATAATGGAGATGTATGAATCGAAAAGAATGCGATAGGCGAGAACTCCCTTTCCGTGTGAATGGGTTAGCTAAGACACTTAGAATAGTGTAGATGTACATGTACGAGTGTATGTCCTCGTATTCAAAGGAGTGGTGTCGTACTGGATATTCATTTCATTCACATCTTCACAATACCCCGCAAGCCGTCGCAAGGACGTGTGGCAGGGAGTGGTAGGTCACCAGCCATTAGACATATATACCCAATTATTTCCTAATGCACCCGACATCTCGCGATGCACCAAAAACCGCGTTTAAAGGAGTAGACCGAACACCCATCATGCAACATGCTTATACATATTACGAGTATTACATGGTTAGCAGCTATTCCTTTGCCTACGATGCAACAATTTCAGAGTGTAAAAATCATTCGTTGCATTGAAATGCACATTAGCGGATGACTCCGTTAAAAGTTACTGTTGCGGCATCTCCCGCAGTTTCTTTGGAATTTGCCTTTGCCTACACAAAGATAGCAAGAAAAAACCTTTTAAGAGGGCAGGCACTCATGCAATTCAGACGCTTATTACTGGTTAGTATTCTATGCATTCCATCCGGACAATTCACAATTACAATATTTAATCTGCATTCACCTACACCCCACCTGGCACAAGGGCGCTCGCCGGGGGTCGTTAGGACGCCAGATATGGGGATCCTTTTGGGGGAGTTGTATACGTATACCCCTATTTTCGACAGCGCGTACCTATATATATATATATATATATATATATATATATATATATATATATATATATATATAATATATACATACACATGCATATATATATATATATACACATATACATACATACATATATATACATATATACATATGTGTGTGTGTGTATTACTTTCTACATTTCCTGATCGAAGTTCTGTTTTACATCCGGGGAAGCCGCGGGACAACCCAAGCGATGCCCCTTGCAGTAAATTTTTGATTTTAATTGCGATATCCAACCGAACCTGTCGAACCAACGTCAGGACTGATTACTGCTGGTTTCTGGGAGCATTGTCGTTTCATTTAGGGTGTTTCCCGGAGGGCATTGGGATTAAGTATTCGCAGTTTCACGCGGTGACTAGATTCACTTCTTTGCACTGCGGTGATACTCAGTGTCATTCCTGTTGCATGGATATCCCATCCGCTACGTCATGTGTCTAATAAAATGATTTAAATATCTCTGCGTATTTCTCTCAAATTCTCATTTTTTGCTGCCCGAATATACATCGTGTAGTAATTTTTTCCGTCGTCATACACGTTTGCGCCTCGAAAAAAGTTTGGTTTCTGAAATATATTTGCGAAGGGACAAGCCATCAATTTATAAATTATCTTCATTTTCGATAGTCCAACGAAATAATAGAGCTGCAGTTCCCGGGGAAATGGCGAACATCCTCGTGGACTGACTCTTCCTCCCCAGTCCGACCCCTGTTGGTCTGCGTCATTGCCTTCATCCTCAATGTTCCCCCGCTTGCTTGCTCCAGAATGCTTCTTCTCCCCCACCCAGCTTACCAAGCATTCACTTTTCTTACTCTACATTCGACGTTTTAACCCATCTCCATAAGTTCTTTATGCTGCTGTTTTCATTTTCTTCGAATCTTCTATGCCCAATTGTTTGTGGCATACACTTCTTGTTTGTCTTCCTCCGTCCATTTGGTTTTCTTCACTCTTCCCCATATTCCACGTCTGAAGAGCATCTAAACTATCCTAATCCTATTCCTTCGAATACCAAGTTCCAGAGCCATCCATTGCTAGGCTCCAGGTTCAAGCTTTTACTTTTTCCTTTTATCTTTAGCCTCTTGAAGCATATCATTCCGGCGGATTGATACTGGCTACTCTTTTTTGAATTAGTACTCATATGTACGAGTAAATACATAACGTATAAATAGGGAATCAGTCGCCGGAGCGACTTTTTGTGCTTTGAAATCACCTTAGACTTAGAGGCTTACGTGGCAAAAAAATTATCCTAGAATATGAAAACTATCCCTAAATTAAATATATATTGATGACGGGGCCATTATTAATTACTTTTTTTGTTGGACTAGGTGGTCGTACGACGCCTTAATTCTTTGAAGTCATCTTAAAAATGTGAATATCTGACTGAAATACTCATTAAATTAGTCAAATCAGGATGCAATGAGATGACATGCAACCGCAATTTCGTTATCGAATGCTTAGAACTTCCCTTATTTGATTGAATACTAAGCGTTTTGTCAGCAGTTTCTGGAAGTAATTGATCATTATTGTCGCGGATGGCAATAACAAGGAAATTTCTCTGTGAGAGTATGATCCCTTACTGTGGTAAGGGTGGAACCTGGTCACCCACTGGCAGTCCTCTCATGCGTGTGACTCTTTTATATACTTTTCCGTTCGATCCTCCTGGCAGAAACGGTCTGTGGCATGTACAGCTCATTGTTCAATTTATACGGAGTACTCTCTTGCCAGATCGATGCATTTCCCATTAATATTACTTGAGCCAAATATTATTTATAATTCTTCAAGTGGGGGTATTTTGTTGCGGGAAATTACGATGGGGATCGAGATGGTGCGCTGGCTATCGTACTGGCTTCCCACCCAGAGGGCCCGGGTTCAAATCCCGGCGGTGCTGAATATTTTTCAGAGGTATCTCGATCTCCACTTGAGGTGCTTCGTGGAGAGCACTTTGAGTTAGTACGCCGTCCGTCGGATGGGACGTTAAACTGCGGACCCCTTGGCGCCTTTCGTAAAGAGTAGGCTAATGCCGACGCCGGGTTTCTCCCCTCCCTTCCTCCTTTCCTGTCCATCCCGTACGGCGCAAATGACCTCAGCTGTCGGTCGCTTCCCCTCAAAACTACTACTATTACTAAAATTACGATTATTATTTCATGAATAATGAAATGTTAAAAAAAATAATTTTAATGCAGTAATATCTGCCTGTTTTTACGAAAAATTTCATTTGATTCAAATTATGCGCCGGCATGGTTCAGTGGCGCGCGCACCCTCTCAATCACCTGAGAAACGGTCGTCGATGTGTGTATCTTTTTCGGCGGTTAATTTTTTTATTTCATTTCCGTTTTGAATTCTCAGCTCTTCAGATAAATGCAGGTGTGAACGTGGAATAATTCGTTGTATAATATAGATCTAAAATGGTTTCAGCGAGAAGTATAAGCCGTATAACTGACCCGAAATCACACTCCCTTCACATGTGATGTCCCTTGTGTGTGTGTGTGTGCCTCAGCTATGCACGTAGATGGATGGTATTAAAGAGCTGCATTTGGTGTAGTTTCAACAGGATTCTATGTTCCACTCTGTCGCAGTAGTGACTCCCTCGCTTTGAGTGTGCCTCGAGCGCTTGGAACCCAACGCAGAAGGACATTTTTCTGAATTGGAAAAAAAATATTAAGGAAAGTCGGCCGATTCGTTTAAAATGTCACGAATGAACGGAAAACTTCGCGCGATTATTGGAAAAACTATGATGTTAGCCGCCAGGGGCACGAAAGTTACATGCGCGACTTTTGGCCTACTGTTAAAATATAAAATCATGCGAGTTCAACACCGAGGGAATATTTCTGACCCCACATTACATTGGCAACCGGGTTCACAATGGGAAGTTGAGGGAAACTGGTTGTCCTATGATCCTATACAAGGATTCCTTTTACCCACGAACAATTTTATAGATGGATATTTTTTTAGATAAATATTTTAGTACCCTGCAAGCCACCGCTTGGGTGTATGGCAGGGGGTGAATATACACCAGAATAATTTTGACCCTAACATGACCCCTACCGCGGTCGGAAAACGTTATTCTTATCCCTTATCGTTCGTGGGAAAAATGACATCTTAAATCTATCTTTTCTAGGGTTAGTATATCTAATTTTATTGACATGTTCTTGCCTACCGTAGTACAACATTATTAATGCGTGCTATATCAAAACAGCCGTAGTTTCCAATCAGTATTTAATGATCTCCGTTTAGAGTATTTGGGTTTATTGGTTGAATGACTCTTATGATCTTGTATTATTTTCTCGTTGTGGTGGGGTGGTGAAACGACATTCATGTACCGTAAAATTTAATAAGATAACTCTAGGCGAATGACGAATACTAAGATATCTCAACTGTCAATTGCGTCTCGGAGCGTTGAAATTCGCAGATTGGCGATTCAGAATTCAACTGGACTACGCGTTCTTGAAGAACTTGTTTCTTGTCAGCCAGAGAAAATGTTATAATATATATGTACTCATTTTGGGGAAATATATGGTCTATTTTGCGATAGCCTGAACAATCAACATTGCAATTGAATGTCATTTATTGAGGTGCTAAATTAGTATTGAGGAAATGTGATTCCTGAACCAGGGCTACCAGGGTAATTCTAAAGAGAAACACATTAAACCTCATTTTAATGCCACACCATTTTATTCACTTGGTAACAGATTATCCCTCCATTATGCGAAAACCTTCCTCCCTCTTTGGTTCACATTCCTTCTCGCCTCGATCTTGCTTCCTTGTTCATGCTGATCGTTTCATCGCAGTGTGCTATTAAGTAATTGAACTAACTACGGTGCAATAAAAATGGTTTATGCAGTAATTAGCATTAATTTACATCAAGGGAGCTATATATATATACGGCACCAGAGTTTTAGAACGAGGATGGTATGTGTGGATCGATTGTTTGAGTCGGTTTGAGATGCTTGTGTGTAGGAAAGTGATTGTAACGATTTATTTCGACTTCAACCCTAGTAATCAATTTATGATTATTATTTGAGTAGTGTAATTCCTTCATTCACATGGATATAGATATAAGGAAAAGGATGGGAGCACGTAAAAGTAGTAAACAAGTAAAAGTCCCAGTCGAGATTATTTTGCGCTTGTAATCTGCATCCTTCCACCTTAATCCCCTTGCCACTGTAGAGAGTCATGTTCACCAGTGTGTCAGTGTGAATGCGTGATGTCAAATCCTCTGTTACCATTCCTTTGGTCCATTTATTTTACCAGGGTCAACTAACAGAGCAGCAGCTCAACCTTTAGTTTCTGCTGAGCTCATTAGCTTTCCTACTAGGAGATTACATTTTGCTGCGCGATGGGAAACAAGTTTTCAAAATGACGCAGCCCGCCCGTGACTCTCCCGTTCATCGGTTAACCACCTCAATTGCCGTATCCTGGGCGATGGATTGACCGTGTTGGGGTACAAAACTGGACTCAAAAGGACTTCGGACCTCATCTCTATGGATTTTTGCCTGTTGGATGGGTGCAATTATTGAGTGCAAACGCGTGAAGGAATACTCATATGGATATTTAATGCTTTTGATCGTAAAACATTTTGTAGAAGTGATGTTCTCACGTCAGCGATGAAATGCCTCGAGGTCTAAGGTGGCATTTTTTTAAATTTTTGTTGAAAATTTGTGTGAGAAATTGGGGACTTGTTAGTCCAAGGGTAGAACGTCGGACTACTGAGCGAATGATCTGGGTTCGATTTCCGGGCATGCCTCTCTTCGCACGCTCCACCCAAACTGATTTTTCGGGTACCTGATCTTGATGGAATATCATTCCTGCCAATGGAAAAGGAAACTGATTAATGCATATATATATAATATATATATATATATATATATATATATATATAATATTTATATATATATATATATACAGAAACAGGGTAAATTACGGGTAAATTACGTTTCCTCGATAGCTCAAGCGGTTAAGAGCATCCGCCCGGCAAGTGGAAAGATCCGAGGTTCGAGTCCCGGTCAAGGAAAATATTTTTACTCTTGTGATCCGTTCGATCCCGCCTTCACCACCTCTATTGTGTTCGTCCTTTATGTGTGTTCCTATCCCTTTTTCTTATATCTGTTTCTGTATATATGAGTATTTATTCGCCGTTTGGCGGGATTTCGTGTTTGAATGTGTATTTGGCCAATGTGGCTCATCTCTTTCTTCTGGCTATGCGTGCCACGAAACGCACTGTTCCTTTCCTGTATGATGTTGTATGAATTCTAACCCACTGTCCTTTCCTCTTGTGTATTGTCTATTTCTCCTTTGGTGGGTGAAACAGCCCCCTGACGCCATCTCTTGGCTAAAGAATCGGGGCGCTTGGCGACATATTAGACCCACGGATCTCCGGGTAAATTACGTTTCCTCGATAGCTCAAGTGGTTAAGAGCATCCGCCCGGCAAGTGGAAAGATCCGAGGTTCGAGTCCCGGTCAAGGAAATATTTTTACTCTTGTGATCCGTTCGATTCCGCCTTCACCACCTCTATTGTGTTCGTCCTTTATGTGTGTTCCTATCCCTTTTCCTTATATCTGTTTCTGTATATATGAGTATTTATTCGCCGTTTGGCGGGATTTCGTGTTTGAATGTGTGTATATATATACATTTGTGTGTGTGTATATATATATACACACGCCCTCATATGAATATATATATATATCTATGAATATATGTATAAATATATGCATATATGTATTTGACGCTTGTATATTATCGTGCAAAATATAAAAATCAAAAATATTCGAAAATGCTGGAATGAATTTGTATAGTTGTAATTTTCATCCCCGTGAGCGATGTTCTGAATATCTGATTGTGTCTTTTGGAGGGACGATCTGTCACCCGAGGTAGTGTAGTAGTTTTCATGGGTGGCGATCGACAGCTGAGGTCACTTGCGTCATTAGAGATAGATGGGAAAGGATGAAGGGTGGAGAGAAACCCGGCGTCGGCCTTACCTATTGTTAACGAAGTGCGCCAAGGGGTCCGCAGTTTAACGTCCCATCCAACGGACGTCATACTCCCTCTAAGTGCTCTCCACAAAGCACCTCAAGTAGGGTTCGGGATACCACTGAAATATATTTGTTGCCTCCAGGATTTGAACCCGGGTCCTCTCGGTAGGAAACCTGTACGTTAGCCACCGCACCATCCTGATCCCCGTCCGAGGTACAAAATCGTGCCCTCTACATTAGATTTGAAGTGTGTCTTCTCAGAAATACTCTTCTTCTTGTTCGGAAATCATATTTCCTTTGTACTGTTCAAATGTCTAAATATTTGGCATTCGATGCAATCCATTTCAATGTTGATTTTTCAAGTTATCACAAAATGGGAAATATAATTGTTAGAAACAAGGAGAGTGAATGTGACCACCGAGAAATTACAATATGGTAATTACAAATTTCCAAGAAACTGCGGGAGATGCCGCGACAGTAACTTTTAACAGAGTCATCCTCTAAATGCGTATTACAATGACCGGGAATCGAACCCGGATTCCTCAATGTCCGAACGAGTGCTGTAGCCTGTTTTAACTACCGAGGCGTCCTCTTAAATTCCAAGATTTTGGGGGCTTTAAAGGAACAAGTTGTTCTGACGAAATGCCCTACGTACTGGTACAATGCCATGGGCATTCGTTGTCTGGCCCGTTGCGCTCGGTCCACGAGGTTAAAGCCAACTTTTGAACACCTGAGGTGTTTTAACTTCGGCAAACTCCCAGCTTTTGAATGCCCGTCCTCTTCCTTCCGCTACCTGGCTTGTCTCACGTGTTCACCTCTGTCACAGTATTTAGCCGTCCATCTCCATATAAAATGATCTGCATACATCATCCGGCATCTTAAGATTTCTATCAACAACTAACTATCTCTCCTGCCCCGCAGTGCCTAGGACTTCTTCGATTTTTTCCTCCAAGTTTACCTATTGTTCGCATTAATAAAATCCCGTCTCTTGGAAAAATAAATTTTTTTAGTATCCCGCAAGCCTCCGCTAGGGTGTGTGGCAGGGGGTGAATACAAACTAGACTAATTTTGAACAAAATTTACCCCTACCGTGGTCGCTTAATTTATTCTAATCCGTTATCGTTCGTGGGAAAAAAAGTTATCTTAAATCTACCTGTTCTACTCTTAATTTCTCTAATTTTACAGGCATAATCTCTCCTAACGTAGTACGATGGTGTAATAATACATTGTCAACATCACTGCTGAAGAGACGTTCTTCCAATATATGCTAGAGATTTAATCTGTGAATTTAACCTACGTCGTGAGTAACCTCCGTTAGTGATTCCCAGCGTAGCTGCTCTAATATTTCGGATACGCTAATAAGTTTATCATAACAATGTTTAATTATATCTAGCTCCTCTACGCCGCACGCGATCCATTTCGGCATTTTATCCAACTTCGTGAGGATCCCATGTATGCACTAGTAGCATATTTTAAATGAGGCCTAACGAGCGACAGATTACATTTCTCTTTGACCTTTTCATCACATTTACTCAGCACTCTTCTAATAAATCGAAATTTCAGGTAGCCCCCTCCCCACGTATTCTCAGTATGTGTTTCACCCAGGAGACGTCTTTTTCTCCCCACGGTCATTCCTCGATCCTAAACCGTTTTATCCTACGTCATTGTCAGCTCTCCCTTACCCCAACACCCCATTCCAATCCTCCCTGGAACACTCGAAAATTTCTTCCTCTTAATAAACGTAAACCCTGCCCATTCCTCCCTTCCCCCCCCCCCCCCAACCCTGAGATTGCTCGTTGGCATGTACAACTGAATGATGAACAGATAAGTTGGTTCAGCTTTTATATTACTAATTATAAAATTCTGTCGCTTACCTTCTCAATTTTTATAAGCTTCTTCTTTTTTCAGTGCTACTCCTATCACTCGTTGGCTCTCTTCCCCTCTGCTGTATGTACTATATTACCCCATAACCATCACTCCAGTAGTCCCCGCTGTCTTTCCATCTCACCTCGCAAAACCCCTAATCATCTCTATTTTCTCTCTCCATCCCTCGCTTTATATTTTCTGCTCCTCTTGTCCGTAACATTCTTTTCACATTCCTCACTCCCCCTTTTCTGTTATTCGAGTAGAAATGCACATTTTTCCGGCAATGCTGCAATTGATATCTGTTTTATATCTCCTGAGTAAAAAAAGATATGCTAATAAAATAGCTCTTTCCAACAGTAGTTTCTGCTAATTTTCAGGATTCCATCTTGAAAAGTGTTATCGGTACTTAATATATTGTTTTTTACGCATTTGCGAAGATATATATAGCGGGTTGCCAAGAAAAAATTCAGACCAATGAGAAGGATACAAGTATGTTCCAACGCATTAAGCGTATTCAATAAAAAGAGACGTTTCAGCCGTGATATGGTGGAATATCATGATAAATTAAAAATTGGCAATTTTCCACAAAATCTAATACGACCGGTTTCCTTGTAACTACATCATCATCAGGTAAGATGATGATGATGTAGTTACATTGAAACCGGTCGCATTAAATTTTATTTTTGGGAAAATTGCCAATTTTTAAATTTATTAAAAAGCGCATTCAAGGTTAACATGATTAACGTGAAATGTTTGCGTTGTTATAGATCCGTAACCACGGTATTTCAACAATATGTTCGTAGGATAAATAAGCGCTTAAAAATCACGTGTCACCACAATCTTTAAAAGTCACGCATTGCCTCCGTGAAATCACAATTTTTACATATATGCAGTGTACAATTGAGGAAAGCACGGTGCCCTGCTCTTCTTGCCCGTCATTAGTGCTCTTCCTTCCGTCCTTTAACTGCCGTTAGAAAAAGACGATTGTACCATCGAAATATTCAGAAGACAAAACTGTATCATTTCTTTGTGTTCTTTGGCGTTTCATGCATTTCACCTTTTCCGTCTTTCCCCAAACCCACGTTTAAAAAGCCTCCAATCTACGCCTTATCGTCTTGCTTCAGTGACTATGTTTCCATTCCGTACAAAACCACGCTCCATGCCAAATTGTATGCGAGCCTCTCCTTAACATTTTCGTTCAACCACCCTGTCATAATATTCCCCGCATATGTGTCACCCATGACGGAGTTAGGATATAGCGTAAGTGTATTTAATCGAGTCTATTGTAATTTCTATTTCGGTATTCCTGATCCACTAGGCGTTCGAGAGAGAGAGAGCTAATCGTATTTCCTCCCGAACCTCATGTTATATCCAATCAATTCGCGTCGACACCGCCTTTTGAGGCAGAAGGCTTTGGCGGTTAGGTGTGACCATTAAACACGCTAAGGTCACCAAGACGACAATGTTCTGTGAACAATATCATACTTTTAAGTCAACTTTTCACACAGGTCAAGAATGGAACGGGAGCTTCGTTCGTAGTCGTCTCCATGACTACACTCCACGACAATCGAAGCGTCGGATTGTCTGATTACCCACCATAGTTACTCATTGCTGAAATGGAAAATCGTCGCAAAAAATCATTCACGATTATTTGTCGCCACATTCACGCAATTCTTTGTCTTTTTAGCCGTACCACTGACACCATTTCAGACCGCAGAGGCCTTAATTCTGTGCAGCTGCCGAACACGACTCGGCCTTGCGCGGCGGGATGAATCCCGTAATGTCCTACTCATTCTCAGATCTATGCCCATTGTAGCATGCGATAGTTAATTTAGGTGGTTTCCCGTTGCTTTCTTCAGGAGTTTTTTTAACGTGACATCATCACTCAATGGCCGCCCCACTTGGGTCGGACGCCTTTGCAGTCGCCTCACTGAGGAACAGGCGCTGCGCGGACTACCTTTCATCTGGCTCATAACCTTCGACCTTTATGACTCGAGAGATCCTACCCAGGTGCAGTCATCATCAGTGCCCCCGTCCCACCAGCATAGCTCTTAGGGGTCGTCAGTGCGCAGAACCCCTTCCGCCAGCCACGCCAAGGTTGTTGACCCTGGGCAGGAGTAAAACAGTTAGAAAAAAATAAAGTCGCTCATTAACCAAAATATATACGCCCTTTTTTCGCGTGAAACATGAACCGCTGACTCCATTTGTCCAATCTCAATACATTGCCTCTCAATGGAGAGTCGTGTTGGGCAATTTCTGTGACGAAGAACAGGTATACATGGGCGCGAATCAGTGGCGTATCTCGAACGGATCTGAAAATGACAGGCTGTGAACTTCCTCATTCCCTTGAAAATATGGAAATCTCATGAAATTTCTTGATAGCTGTTAGCGAGCACCCCACAACAGTCGAATGAGCAGCAGGGTTTTGGGAGGATAAAGAAATAAGACTAGAAGCTATCGACGTTTTAGTTGAAACTATGGCTGAAACAGAAGTAACAACAACGTTGAAGCCATCTACTATACTTGTGGTATCTGAGAAAAACTTCTGGTATCGGAGACACACTTGTGGTATCTACGCACGACCGATAAGACCGTGAGGCCATGAATTCCCGAGATCACTTTCGACGGGAATTTTGTTTCAGAATTTTTCTTTGATTTCTTTCTTTTGAATTTTGTTCTGGGTCCGATAAATAATTTATTCGATAAGATAGCACTCGTTTCGCGAATGATGGTCCCCATCTTGAGGAGACATAGGGCAAATATGCGAGCGGTTATATTCTACCGAAGGGTATATCAGTTTGAAGAGTATTTTTTCGTGATAATGAGATCGAGTTTTAGTGGGCGTCCCCAAAATACGTCTCCGGAACTGTTAAATATACATGGTTTCTATAAAAAGCATCGGGGAAAGTTTCGGCCAAATAGATTTACTTCAAATATCGCTACAATGCCTCGAAAATCTTCAAAGTGCTCGTACATCCCTTGAGTATGGACACGCTTCTTTTCAGGGGAATTATCCACGACTCGAAGGCTCCCTGTTAGGTAGGCGGATTCCTTGACAAAGGGCCTTAAGGGTACGCGTTCAAGCTTCTTTTACGGCTCCCAAGGCCCCATGGTGGTATTCTTTGAGGGAGGATTTCACTTTTTGGAATAGGAATAATATTCTGCTAGTGCCAATTTGGGACTCTTAGGGAGTTGGGGAATCGTTGCGATGGCGTTTTTCGTCAGATAGTTACTTTGGAACCTCAGTCGCTCAAGATCGTCGGGACAAGTTAATCGCGGATCTTTCGCATCGCCAAATTTTCAGTGATAATGGTGTGCACTGTCATATCAATACCTGTGCACTGTTATCTTATGAATGCCAATACGATCTGCGATCAAGCGCACACTTAGCAGAATTGACTGATTTCAGCATTTCACGCACGCGTTAGGAAAAAAATTGTCAGCGATACTTTTTATATAAACCTTGTACATTGAAAAGCAATAGGGATTGATTACGCCATAGCTAACTCACCTTCATAATGATATTTTGATGTAAGGGGCTCGCTTGTGAATTGGCAGCGTTCTTTATGATTAGATTCGGTGTAGTGGCAATAATGCGCGAGTTCTCTTTCAGAGCGCGAGACCTATCACTACGATAGAATCTCGGGGATGTCATCTGGGAAATTCTGCATCTCTCGCACCAAAGGTACCGCGAGAGAGTTCAATGAGGGATAACGTGGAAAATATAACACGCACTATCGTAACTTCAATAGCGGGCCATTTTGAAAAAGTCGCGCCGTTTTTTTTATGCTACCACGATTTTTCGAAAAAAATTGGCAATTATAATGCAGTCTTTCTGCCCTTAGGAGCATACATTACCAATTCTTTTCAGATCGATGAGATAATAACGGAAGGAGTAAATGAAGCGGGGATCGGCATAAATCGGGATGGTGTGCTCCGTGCGAGAGCGAATCTATCGGAGGGCGCACGGTGCAATCAAAATTTAATTATTCGCGAACCGATATTTTCTGCGAACTCTTTTGTTCTGGTAATACATATTTTATGACATTTTGAATCGTTTGGAAATCAAGGCATGACGTCGTGTATGTTTCCTCACGTGATCCTTGGACAAAAAGGGCATATCAAAAACCTCAAAAGAGATGCAGACTTAATGGGGGTTTATCATTGGTAGTAATATTAAGAGATCCATAAAATACATTCATCTTTTGTAAAATCAATTGAAATGCATAGACGCGAAGAAGATATGGTTATTTTATTGGCAGTAAGAGCGTCGAGCCAGTCGGGAGTGCGATAAATCTGTTGGGATTATATCGTTTTCCTAAGTTTTAAAGGCATTTTTTATATTCGTTCCATTTATTCCACAAGTTGGCTATGCTAAAGTACTCTGAAAATGTGATTGTTTAACTTTTATATCCTGAACTTCGGGACTTAGGAACAGTTCCCAGTTTGAAGTGAATCACATGGCAGTTACGAGGGGAGACTGAAAACTAATGAATGCATACTTGTAGACCACAAATAAAATGGCCTTCAGAAGCACTCCTGGTGGTACGTGGAAGTAACATTCTCCCTGAACACGCATGAGCAGGTTTGAGGTCGTTACATTCATCTAGCACGGTGTTTAACTCGCGTTGACATAGCATTAGAACACGTCTCCGTGCTTCCGCTTCTCAAAATACACGGGATGAATGCAACGACCTGAAACGTGCGCATGCGTGTTGAGGGGGAATGTTACTTCCACATGCCACCAGGAGTTCTTCTGAAGGTCGTTTTGTATGTGTTCTACAAGCATGTGTGCATTAGTTTTCAGCCTACCCTCGTGTATATAGAAATATCGCTTTAATGTTTTCTTTTTCAATGCTCTCGTTTGTTTGCCACTATTAAAATTTTCTGGACGGAAATAGGAACCTGTGTAACTTAATAGTTGTGAAATACGACGTATTTTCGTCGTACATTCCTTCATCTCGCCGCAATCCAAGAATTTAAATGTTGTTGTGAGCTGCTTGAGTAATTTTAGATTTTATAGTATCTTTATGCGTAGATTTACAATACTTGCTAGCGGAAACGATGTCATATGATTTCTTAAAGATTTGATGAATTTCTGTTCTGCTTGAAATTGCAATATTAAATAACTACTGAAGAGAACAGAATATGTTTGCTCATAAGTAAAAATTATTTGGCACTAATTTTCATCGTGAAGTTGCGGAGTTGAAGCTGGTCGATTCAAATTTTCAAAATCGATCATCACAGGCGAAATTTCCTAAGTCTGTAATGTCTAACATTGTTTTAACGTTTTTCTCTCAGAGATTAGCACGTGACACATTTTCCAGCCGTAATCTCCTTTTAAAAGAGTTTGCATTGAAGCTTATTTTGCATTTAAAGCAAAAAACCAATCGCAGTTTTTTTATATTTCTTGGGTATATTCAACAGAAGAGTAGAGCCTATCGATTCGTAGATGATGATGTTCACGGTTCTATTGTTATAGTGATAGTTTTTGGTATGTTGTCAGTGATGTAAGGAGTTATGTTATTTATTAATTATGTTGTTTTTTTTACCTTAAACGTTTTCATATATTCATTGTCTCAGACGAACCTAAATTTAATGACATTTAATCGTCGCATAGTATTATTATACATTCGGCGAGAAACAGAAGTATATGTATGTATATCTTGGGTGAAACTGATGAGGAATGGTGAAGGGGCAAAGGGGGAAATAATATTCACGCAGTGTTCTACTTCAATATTGATCTAATGAAGAGCAAAATCAGCAAAATTCAGCAAGGGATTCTTAATCGTGTAGGTAGAACTACGTCATCGAAACTCAAATTTCCTCATTGTTTTCGCGGTATATTTCGCGATATCTGGAACTGTGAAAAGCATTTGACCCTCGTGGAGCTTGGTGGTAGTAATCATTAGCGGAGGCGATCGACAGCTGAGGTCATTTGCGTCTTCATTAGGGATTGGTGGGTCATTAGTTAGGGATAGGATGTTCCTGGAATGGAGGGAGGGTGGAGGGAAACCCGGTGGTGGCGTTAGTGTACTCCTAACTAAAGGAGCATTATGCTGAAGCACACCCAACATTGAGCGTTGGTATAACATGAAAACTAAATGACTTCAAACTGAAAATTTGATTACCGTATCGCAATGGAAAGATTCTTTCATGTACATTATTCGATGTTTTTTTCCAAATCTATAGTATTTTATCCGACTTATAATTATATATTCCTTTCATACAATAGATCAAAATGTAATTTAGTTTTTTGTTACATGAACTTGCATTTTTTTATTGCACAATTGTTGGAGGATGGAATAGCACAAAGGAATGGAACGATGTCCTCTTCTCCCTCCCGGGTTACGCCATGGAACAATCTCAGTGTGCAAGTGGAAATGGACAAATAAAGATGCTGGATACTTATTATTTTGTCGGTTGAAAATTAACCTGACTCTTTTGCATTCACTCGCTTGTAAATATATTCTAGAATTTACGTATGCAGCTTATTGCAAATAGTGTAAAAATATTTTAAGTCCATTCTTTTCCCCTCTAACTCCTAGGCGACGAATCATTTTCATTATTCAGTGTTTCATTAAACTCTGATTTCTAGCCATTAAAAATGCGATGTAGTTATATATAATAATGTTAGCCATGAAAATGAGGGATTAACCCTGCAGAAACCTTGGGATGTAAACATTAAAAAAAATGTGGTTTGAAAGTCAATTTGAAGACCGCCCATTTCGGAGTTGATCAACGGCATCTGGGTTGGTCGCTTGGGGCTCGGGCAAACCTAATTATCTCTTAATGAGGAGCGGAGTCCCTTGTTTAACCGTCCCCCGGCGAGTCGCAAGTCCTGTCTGGCATTCGTGCATAAAAATGAAACGTAATTGTGGCCACCATTGACCTCGGTTCATCCTTCAAAAAAAAAAACATCCGTTGATCCTCAAATGATTTAATGATTGACCAGTTGCACTTTCCAATAGATGCAGCTGAAAACGTGACTTTGATTTTCAGGTGTTCATGCTCTGCCTGGTCATTACAGAAAAGATGGTAAAGGCTTTCGTGAAAGGGAAGGCCAGGGAGAGAATCGCGGAAAGGAACCCTGCTTTGGCGGTTGGGATGCGAACTTTGAAAACGGCGTGTAATTGTAACAAATGTGATTTTGAAGGAGTACAGTCCCCTCCATAACGAACGGACTCCGTTTTTGAATTGTACTCTTCTGAAGCACTTCAGCGATTAGTTGGAAGGAAATAAATAATTCGCGTCCCTAATCGTGCTCGCCATTGCCTCACTGACTCTTAGATCAGCATTTTTCGGTCATTGGTATAAAATAATTTTGAGGGTATGTTGATGATATTGAGAATGTTCACTTGATGTAAATATTCCTTCTTCGATTGATCTCACTCCAATTCGTTTTCTCCGCGCGAAAAACTTGAGGTTGTCCAATTTGACCACACCCACAACATTCAATGTCAGAGACATGTATGGAGAGGGTGGAAGTTTCTGCTGAAATATTAAAGTATTAATGCGAATCACTCACCATTATTATGCCAGTGTATTTTAAATGCATTTGGCAAAGTTTATGTTTTTTTCGTGTTATTTCGACGCATGCGTTCTAGAGAATGTGCCCACTAATCTAAGCACTAATCAAATCTAATCAAAGCACTTGTGCATGTAGTGAAATCCACCAATCTGAAGGACACTGCTGGGCACCATTATGATTCGCATGCCTTTCGTAAGAAGTGATGGATACATGATTTATGTTCTGGGTAATAATTAAAAACATTTTGTCATGCTTATGGATCACGGAAGCGTAGACTTAAGTCAGCGGTATTCAGATCCTTTTTGGGCGAAACTCCCCAAGTATATGAGTCAGTCATTTTTGTAACGGAAAAGGAAAGCACTTTCGAGCGAGGATTCGTAAAAAGCCGCGTCGCATAAACGTCAGCCATATTCGGCTTGGAAGTGCATGGCGCCTGGGTGCAGTTCCCCGCCAGATGTCGCCTGGTGGCAAGAGACTGCTCTCAAGGGACATATCTGGGGCACATGTTGGAAGGAATCCCCGCCTTTCTGTTTTAATCGCTCCTCTTTCTTCTTGTGGCCACAGGCGCAGTCGTCTTTGATAGACCGGGCGGGAGGAAGTGATTTCCGTGCGACTCCCAAGAAGAGGAACCCCGCCCTGCCTTCTCGGGACGCCTCTCCTCCCCTGCTGGATCTAATTCCCACTTCGGAAGGTGGTGTGTCGTGACCCGGGGTGGTGTGGGTGGCCGCGGAGAGGGAAGGGCAGACGGGGGTGCCTCGAGGGGACCCGGGTTCGTGCCCCTAGAGTGACCCGCGTGTGCGAGAGGGTGAGGAAGGGGTCGCCCGAAGAGCGAGGGGGCGGAGCACCCACCCGACATCTCGAGGGGCCTGTCCGCTCACCCAACCCGCCCCTTTCGCCGCCCTCTCCCCCCCCCGGCCACGTGCGCCGACCGCCCCGTCCCCTCCTTCCGTTCAGGCTGTGTGGACCCGCGCCCGGGGCAGCTCGCCCCTCGGAGGACAGCACGAGGGGCGATGGAGGCCGCCGGCCGCTTGCCCGGCAGCGGCTGAGGAGAGGCGGGGGCCAGATACTTCCGTGGGGGGTCCGCTCCAACCCCCAGGGCCTCCTTGGGGGCCCTCTTCGCCCCCATTTCCCCACCTACTACCTCCCAGCTGCTCTAATAATTGTCGCCGGGATCAACGATGGCACCAGGCGCGGCATCCTTCGTGTTGGCCCTCGCCTGCCTCTGCACCGGGTTCGCTCGGGGAGCGTGGCAGGAGAACGTGAGGCCGAAGATGTACGTCCAACTAGGTGAGTACTTCATCCATCCAATGTCCGCCGAACTCTGGAAAATGCTTTCGTTTATAGGAGGATCGCTTCTGCCTAGGCTAACCATCTCGGAGATTTCAAAGAACAACTCAATACGCGGGTGCCTCTTTCTATTATTTTGTTGTTCGACGGGTAAATATTTTTGTGTTCGGATATGTCACGTATATTACTGGTAAAACCAAGAGGAATATGTGATAGCATGACAGTATATTGTTTTACTGACATTATTTTTTTGGTTACGTTTGAAATATAAAGTTTTTACGAGTTTTCTCGGGAATATCTATTCCTTTGCCATGGAAATGGCTATGCATTTTCTTTCAGTGGCATTCAAGGTTGTATATAGCATAGAGACGGTTACGGGAATGAATAGGCCACAGAGTATGTAGAGTATTGCTCCAGAACATATTTTTATAATCTTAAATAGTATTTCGGAAAATAATAGTTCCAACTTGATCATCGTACATTGGTCTCCTCATTTTGTTATTTATTGTTATGCTTTTTGCTCGAAAGCCATATCTTAGGAAATTTTCTGAGTAAGTTATTACTTTTTCATCTTTCGGATATGTTAATTTTTTTGCCTCCATTGCCGAGGCAGGGCGATGGGAAGTCTGTCTACAAAGAGCTAGCTAGTGAGTGAATACTTCTATAATTTGCCTCTGCATTTTTATTTATATTGGGCATAAAATTTCATCGATCTTTTTCATATATTTTATTCGGCGGCCGGATGAGGTGTTCATGTACACATCCAATTTTTTCAGAATGGTACGTGACCTGGAAAGTGGGGAAACGTCAGTGATATTTTCCGGTATAAAAAACTGAGAAATGTCATCAAATTTGCAAAAACTGGAATATTGCTTTGAAATTTTGCAAATTAAGGAAAGAAAAAAAATTATCGTGATCATCATCTTGGTCATGTCCTTTTTAGTTGAAATGTTAGCTCTTTTGCAATTTTTGCTTTGCAATTTTATCTTTATCATTACGCTATTGATGCGGGTACAAAAACTTCGACTGCAATTTCTATTTTAACTCCCGCATAATTCATAGGACGGGCTCTGTTGAATTAAATTTTACAATTAATACCTTTAGTTGACATTAGAAAACAATTTTCGTGATTTTTGTTTGCTATAAATATGCATATTGAACTTGCTTGCTTGTTTTAAGTATTAATTTTTTCCAGCACTCTGTTATATTTAGTGTACGTATATAATGATGTACTGATGTTCGCTTTTACTGTACATCTAAGTACAGGGCTTTCGAAATTATCTTTTTTGCAAGTAGCGAACATAGCGAGCGGACTCTGTTTTATTTCCCAACCTAATTAATGGACTATTATATTGGCCACCATTTCTAGTGTTACAGAAAGTATAATTTTGAGATATATTTTTAAGCGAAACATATTATTATTCCTCTATCGCTTTCCAAATGATGTGGTCTCTATTTTTCAAAGACAAGGAATGTTAACCGATTAAATTGCTCGGGATGTAAATAAACAAAATCTCGGCCGTGTGTGCATGCTTTTCCTGATAAGTTGCAGCGAGAAATGTTCCCCGGGAGCATAGTATAGTGTCAGGAAGCAAAATGGAAAATGGGTGTTAGAGCGGATGAAAAGGCCCGATATTCAAGACGATATCGGAACTGGCAACCAAATGATTTCAGCTTGAAAAGGGGATATTATCGGAGCGACTTTATGACCCGTAAAATGTAGTCGAGGTGATTCCATACCATTTCTCTTCGAATTACTGGCACCTCGGTCGCGAATGGATTTTTCATGTCTCAATTGAGATGGGGGTTATTTCAGGAATTTTTTTGCATAAAGTTGAAAACATGCGAATGATTTTCCCTCCGGGGCACGTCCTATAATTCTCACTAAATGTAATGCACGGACAGAATATTTTAAAAGAAAGAGATATTTGGTGAAGAGGATTTTGGGGGAGTTTTTGTGCTCGCGTAAAACATGCGATTGCAAGTATCTCGGTTCGTTACCGTTTCTTGGTAACAAGGGAATAAAATTTCCAAACAAACTTCTTTCGCGCAAATTTCGACTTGTTTGGCAGGCGTTAAAATAAGTGAATGACCCATTATTGTAATCAAATCATTACGAATACGGGTCCTGTGTAAGTGACAGTAGAAATTATGTGACGTGGAAGTTCGTGTGCCACTCGGAATAGATGATAAATTGGGAATAAAATGATATCTTTCGCTTTTAAATAGTGTACATTTGGGCACATCCTTCCTCTCTGCGCCGGATTCCGGGCCGAAGCTATCTTTGCTTAGAATTTCCCCGAATGGTGGAGGGAGGTGGAGTGAGTGGTACTCAGCCAAGTGCCCCCTTACTCCTCCCTCCCCCACGTCTAAAACATTTCATTTAAAATGAAATGATGCTCGAGCACTTGGCTGGATACGCGCATTTATATCGCAACGCATGCATAGATATGATGTTATCCATACTTAAAAGACTTTCTATTTTCCCACAGATTTTTGTAAAATCTATTTATAAAATTATGATAAAATCTGAGGAAAAGTACAAAGTCTTTTTAGTATGGATATTAAATACTTCCACGAAGTGAAGCCTGAAATATTAGAAGATATGATGTTATGCTAAACCATAGGAAGTCTTCCTCCGAAACATTTTTAACTTGATTAGTGATAGTGCATCAAATAGTCGTAATTAGCAAAGCCATGTAAGCGCTAAAATGTGTTTCCTATCTAATTACATTAAATGCTACGTGCATATAGATGCGATATTTTAAGCTTATTAACTTTAGATAATATTGTCTTCTCTTTTCTGCCCTTATATGAACTGAACTACTATGGTTGAGCGACTCAGAAAAGGTCACCTCACCCTACACAGCTTGATTTCATGACGCCGTATTGCCTTTCATGTGATTTCTGTTTATTTTGTGCCTTAGCGCAATTCTGCCACGATAATAATTCTGAGAAAAGTCATATGGAGAAAGAAAGCTTTTATTTATATGAAGTGACGGAGGTAGGCCATCTTCCTCAGGGTGTCTAACGACCTGGAAATGCAGTAAAAGCGACAGCGGCACTTGCGGAAATTATGCGAAAATGGGTAATTATTCTCCAGTTACAGGATAATGTACAATTTTCCAGACGAGTACGCCTTATTTTCATAGTTACCGTCCCATCATTTTATCTAATCTGATTATAATGCGTGCTGTGTATTTTGACAAGGAATAGTTAATCATTTCCACTCTCAATCGATATATTTTCACTATCGTATTCCGGGAAGGTTCGGAATACTAATTCGTAGCTTTCCGTATGTTGTATGTTCAGCCTCTTTCCTGCCAAAGTCAAATTTACAAACTCTACTGGAATTCGAAGATAAGGTGGTAAATATTTACATACTCTCCGGGCATTTGAAGATAAGGTTGGCAAAGGTACGTGAATTCAAATTTCTCCACTCGTTAACCATCATGCCTCTATTTATTGCCACGAATCATATCCACAGAGCAAAGTCTTTATGAACGCTTTCCATTCACTCTACCGTATAATCTTTTAGAGAGCCAAATAGGATCGATAATCAAATACTGCTAACTTTCTTATAATTTTTTGATTTCGAGATATCGTTTTTATTCTGCCGTCAGAATTAATCTAAATTATCTTAAAGGATTCAAAGAGAGAGTAGTAAATTTTTCTCTTGCAAAAAACAGCAAAATGAAGATTAGAGAACAGCGAATAAGTTCGATGCGAGTGCGGTCGGCTGTATTGTAGCTACATTTGTGAAATATTCTCATGAAAGCTGTATAATTTTTGTCGCCTCGCCTGAATCTTATATTTTTTCGCGTATTTAGTAAACTAATAATTGAGAACTGCAGCGTCTAATCCATCGGGGGGATCACGAACCATTCGCTTCGGTTGGTTTCAAACGAAGTCGTTGAGAACAACTGCGACTCTCTCCAGAATTGTACGCATGGGCAAAGGCATTTAATCCTTTGTTGAATCTGCGATTTTGTTGTAATGGACAGCAATGGAACAGTTGAATCACACACTTTATCCCTTCCTCAGAAGAATGTAGCTTCCAGCGATGGATCTCGGTTGATCCTGATAGTTCAAGGATGTGGAAAGTTAGCAATCGAGGGTGATAATGATTGTCTTTGCCGGATGGTGAAAGCACCGTCAAGAAGTAAGAAGGTGAAATCCTTGCACGCTGTTTATGATAAGTTAGGAAAATTATTAATTGAACCAGGGAAGATTGGTGGAAGAAATATAAGGAGGGATTGTATTTTAAAGACATTAGGCTATCAAGGGTCGATATAATAGAAAGAGAATATGGTCTAGATGATGATAGCCAAGGTCCAGGTTTACTCGATGGCGAGATATAAAAGGTATTGAGGAAATTGAAATCAAATGAGGCCTAGAAGGTAGACGAATTTCCCGTGGAATATTTCAAAGGTTTAGTAGATCCAGGGTGAAAGATTTTTAATGGGAAAATTAGTAGTATTTTGGATGGAGGAATTTGGGCGGAAAATGTCGTCAGATCAGTGATAGTTCCAATCAAAAAAAAAGGAAAGTATATGCAGAGCTTATAAAGAAAGGGAAAAGTTGGTGTGCTGGAAAGGAAGGTGAAAACATTATCAGTAAGTAAGAAGGTAAAAAAACATATTTCACTGCAAAACGCGCGTTATTATTTATAAGGCCGGAAAATTATTAATCGAACCAAGCACTATTCAAAAGAGATTGAAAGAATACATTGAAGATCTATACATATAAGTTATTAGGCCTGCAATTCCCGATATTGAAAGAGAATATGATGAAGATGGGGATAGCTTAGGTCCAGGCATACACGATAGCGTCATAGAAAGAGTATGATGGTATTATGTAATCGGGTTTGGGGATGATCAAGCCCTAGTAACCCAGTCAGCCAAGGGGTTAAAATCATTGCTGAGCGCATTATCAAGTCACCACGATAGGTATGGGGGAAACTCAGTGTGAGACAAACAATGATGAAGAGATGTCCGATAAAGAGTTAATTGTTACAATAGGAGGTCAAAAATTTGACAAAGTGTAGCAGTTTACCTACCTTGGCAGTGTTTTGGACCGTAACGGTCAAAGGAGTCTTGCGTCAGGCAAAAAAGAATTGTGTTTGGCTAAGAAACTATCACCGCTTGGAGGGAATTGATGACTGAGATGTTGGTTAAGGATATTAAGAAAAGGCTTGTTCCAACTTTGATTTGGGGCGTGTTTTCTTACCACGTGGAGACGTACAGAGAAAGGATACAATAGTTTTTTTTTAATATTTCGGTGGCACTACCAACTTTTCATCGGGAGGAAAAAGACTGAGGACCCTGATGATGGGGTAGGAGTTGGTAAGGGGGAGAGCGGGAGAAGTGGAAGGGAGAGGAGGTGTTTTGAGGGTGAGCGATAGGAGTGGGGATTCACGGGAAGTGGCAGGGTACCTACCCCCTAGTGAGCAGCGTTCAAGCCAGAGTCCAAGCCTATTCCCAGGAGCCAAACGGACGCGGGTATTTGAGGTTTAATGGCGTGTCTGATAGGGGTGGGGAGAGGGAGGCGATGATTGATGGGTTTAAACAGCCATTAAAGGAAACATTGTGGACGGAGGGATGTTTGGGAACTGGGAGAGGGAGTCTGATGCGGAAGAAGTGTTGCAGGAGGCGCTGTGATTGTTTGCGCTGATGTTGAGGGGCGTGGTGCATTGCCCAGCGTGGGAGGAGGGAGAGAGAATGTGGTTCAGTATTATTATATATTATATTACCGGATGTGCATGAGAGAAAGAGAGAGAGGAGTGGACTGGGAGATAATTGATCAGTTGCGGAGGGAAGCAAGAGATAGTGAAAATCGGACATGTTTTACATTTGGGTCGAATGCAAGGTGCCGTTTTTGATTTGTGAGTGAGTATTTAGATGAGAGTGTAGTGGATTTCAATGTGTCGCATGAATTGGCGGGGAGTTCAAAAGTGACGGAGGGACATTTAGGTTAG
This sequence comes from Hetaerina americana, assembly GCF_022747635.1. NCBI lineage: Eukaryota > Metazoa > Arthropoda > Insecta > Odonata > Calopterygidae > Hetaerina > Hetaerina americana. The sequence continues at coordinate 1,430,183 of NW_027286069.1, read as the reverse complement.
AGTTTTTACGTTGTTTTGTGGTCGGTCAGAAGGAGGAAATGGTCTTTGAGGATGTGTGTGGTGGGCTGAATTCCTGGGAAATGTAAGTTGTTGCAGATGAAGACGCCTGTGACAATACTAGTATTCACCTTTGTAAGCAAAAACACGTGTGTACAATATATATATATGTGTGTGTGTGTATATATATATATATATATATATATATATATATATATATATGTAAATACTACAATACATGTATGAAATGAGCACTCTTCAGCTGCGACACGAATATATGTATTAACTCTGGTTTTAAACGAAGGTACACATAAATAAATAAATAAATATATATATATATATATATATATATATATATATATATATATATATATATATATATATATATATATATATATATATATTGATATCCCACGCAGCTAAAGTTGTTCTCAGGATCATAAACAAAAGGATAGAGAGTAGGGCAAATGATTACTTAGGGGATGATCAGTTTGGTTTAGGAAGGGGAGAGGTACGCGTGATGCCATTGCAGTAATGAGATTATTAATCGAGAGGAATATAGAACACAACCAGGAGGTATTTGCCTGTTTCGTAGATTTCGAAAAAGCTTTTGATAGAGTGAATTGGGAAAAACTAATGAGTATATTGCAGAAAATAGGAATAGATTGGAGGGAAAGGAGGCTAATCCGCAACCTGTACATGTCTCAGACTGCTCAGGTGCGAGTGGGGAACGGGGAGTCCGATTGGGCAGTGTTAGGAAGAGGTGTAAGGCAGGGTTGTCCATTATCACCGTTGCTGTTCAACCTGTATGCAGAGGAAATGATTAAAGAGGCATGGGAAGAACTGGAGGTAGGAATGAAAGTGGGCGGGGAATTCGTTAGGTTCGCTGATGACCAAGCTTTAGTTTGTCAGTCAGCCAAGGGGCTGCAGGCATTGCTTAGTGAGTTGGAAATTCAGTGCGATAGGTATGGGATGAGAATCAATATTAATAAAACAAAGGTTATGCGATTTTCTAGAAAGAAAAAGGCCAAGCTTAACATTAAAATAGGAGGGCAAAAACTAGAGCAGGTAGAACAGTTTACGTATCTCGGTAGTGTTTTGGACCAACACGGTCAAAGTAGTAGGGACGTAAGGAGAAGAATTGCGCTAGGCAAAGAGGCTTTCACAAGGAGGAGGGAGTTGATGACAGGGACTTTGAGTAAGGATGTTAAGAAAAGACTCGTAAAAACTTTGATATGGAGCGTAGCTATGTACGGTGCGGAAACGTGGTCATTGAAGCAGGAGGATCGACGTAGATTGGAGGCTTTTGAAATGTGGGTGTGGAGAAGAATGGAGAAGGTGAAATGGACAGAGAAGAAAACAAATGAGGAAGTACTAGGTATGGTGGGCGAAGAGAGGGGTTTGTTGGGAGCAATCCTATGGAGGCAGGAAAAGTGGATGAAGGGGGTGTTGACCGGCAGTGGGATGTTGAAGACTGTGATAGAGGGTAGAATGTTGGGCAAAAGAGGAAATGGAAGGAACAGGATAGGGATGTTGGACGGGATGAAGGGAGGAAGAAAGTACTCAGAGATGAAGAGGGACTTGATGTAGAGTAGGATGATGGATTTATTGTTTTGTAGGAGTAGTAAAATATTTGTTTGGTAGTTGTGTCCATCCAAAAACCTACCTTAACCGGTAGATTACCTTTAATAAAATAATATATATAGTATATATATATATATATATATATATATATATACTATATATATATATGGGGTCACCCGATCCTTACGCAATTCTTTTAGTGTATTTTACTAATTTAAGGGGTCTCATTGGGGAAGTGCTCGTTATTAGTACATATAGTATTCTAATATATGTCTATCCGTAGGAGCTGTTATCTGTTCATAGACAACATCTACGCAATGCACGCAATCACTTTCTGTGCCATTATAAATGATTTCATTCCCCATACTGATTTAATTAATAATTATCTGGGGTGTTATTGACCGGTTAAGTGTCCGAGCACAGGGTAACCTATATCTATAACTTTTAAGTTTTTTTCAAATGCTAACTTGTTTCAAAAGTATATGTAAGTGGTTCTATAAATTTAGGTGAAATGAGGTATTCATTCTAGAACTCTCTCTCTCTGGCATTTACGCGGTGAATATTAATTGCAATTTTAATTGCCTTTAGGATTGTATGTTTAAGAAAACAGTTATATTCGGACCCCGCAATAATTCTTCCCGTTATTAAGTTTTATTTTTGTAATTTTTAGCTGCTTTTGAGTCACGGTGCGGTGAACGTTCAGTGAATTCAGTCATCCGCGGATTGATTTCTGGCTCTGTTTTGGCTTATTCAGTGTTGTTGATATTTTGCCTACATTTACGTAAAATGTCTTTGATTTTTTTCACCTCTTCTGGAAACGTAGCGCGATCGTTATCAACTCATTGTTTTGTCGGTCTTCTACTACACCCACCGCCTATTTCTAAGCCGGCGAGTCTAATGGACCGTCGACTTTCCAAACGATATGTGTCGTGCACGCCATCCCAAAGGCAGCCACATGAGAGAGGGCTCTAATACTTCCCTTAAATGCTTAGCGAGCAATAGACGTAACTAGAGCTGAGAGATGAAGAAACGGTCTTTCAGTCTCATGATTTTGGACAGGTTTTCTGATAAACCACTGTATATGAACCATCCGTTAAGTTCTTAATTTTTTAAATGCTGCTGGTATTCGAATAAAATTTACACGCCCGTTAATTAAAACTCTTCGTTGGTAGGAGTGTTACTAGTTGCAATTGTGAAAAATATTGCTGTCCGTGGGTTAGGCTCCTGATTGAAGATAGATGTTTAAATCTCAACGCCTGAGGTTGCAAGGTATCGCATCTCTGATTAGCAAATCTATTACGTTGCACCTCAATGTATCTGTACTAATGCGTTCTGATTCTCACCCTTGAGTTCTTAACCAAACATTTGAAAACAAAAGTTTTCATTCACTGCAGTTGTTTTTCATTCTTATATGTGTGCCCAAATCGGTCTTTTTGTACTTAATGTGTGGAAAAACAGACATGAAAAATAGCAGAATATTTAGCTGTGTCAATGAGTTCAAAAGGCGGGAGTAACTAATAGTTAGATTTAATTCCACTTCCACTCGTTTATAGTATGGTGTGAAATAATTTTAAATGCTCCCGCTACAGGGAAAAGCTGCTCTTTGTATTCACTGAAGCTCTTCTAATATAAACCATAAACCCAGTAATCAAGCCAAAGGTCGTTTTGGTAGGTGATGGTTGAGTTCACCCTGTACTAAGCCTTACACGGCATGTGAAATCCACTCTCGCATCAAGGTCAGTTCCTTTCCCAGTGCTTCCTATGGTTTCTCAGGAAGTTCTGGTTCCCGAATAAAATCACACAGTTCAGGTGAAGCTGAGGGTGCACAAGAGAATCGAATCCGGGCCTTCCGGTCAGTATTCCAACGCTCTTCCCCCTGAACTACCACGTTCTCATCTTCTTATGTAAGCTTAAAAAAATAATAGGCATATATGTCGTTTGTAGAAAAATGTCTGTTTTTGGCTTTGCGTGTCTTTCACTGACGAAGGAGAAGTTGTGATCCATATCGGGGACTGGCCAGAATGCCGTGTGTGACCCTACTCCGTGATCCACATATGGACCTGGACGTGCTGCGTAGCTCAAAGTGTCGAGTTATTCAGGATAAAATAAAATAAACATTTCATTTAATTTTGGAATATGGAAGGAAACCATGAGCAATTTCAACGTTGCGCGTATTTTTGTCTTTGCTTGAAAATGTCCCCGCCATTTTTTTTTGTTGACCCGTGGTATTTTTTTTATCTGGATGCCACGTTTAGTGAGACATAATTAAAAATGTAATTGTACATTATCGTCATTCCACAATTTTTCATGCAGTTCTCAATATTTGATTTAAGTATTCGAATTAATTATACTAATGCCCAAGTTTTCAGACGCAATGTGTCAACCGCGTTGTCTTACGGTAAGTTGTCCCTTCCATTGAATTCTAGTGTCTCAGTGAGTACTCGTGCTAAGTTTAAATGAACCTTAGCTCATGTTCATTAATCATTAAATTAATTCTGGAAATAAGGGTATGTTCTTCCATCCGCATGCCTCTATGGAGACTCGGGATATACCGTCTCTCCGTTTTTGCATGGACGATCAAAGATAATGGCCGCTTTTATTCTTAAATGCGCACATACGTATAAAATGTGACTACCTGACTCTCCCCCTCCCCTCCCCCCATTCCTAAAGCGAGTTGCTGTGTTGTCTTTCCATTCGAATTCCCCGTTATTTCAACTCCTTGACTAAATGCCATGTAACACGCTCCCAGAGGGCTTAATATATCCTCTGTAAACCACGTTTTGCAGGAAAAGAATACAACGCTCCGCATCGTGGGCATATATGTGTGAAAACTGCATGGATGCTATCAGAGAATGAATTTATTTGGTTCAAATGAAGGGGCGCTTTATTCTAATCTGGAGACGTGCGATCAAAAACCCCATTTTAGAGCAAGGTAGTAGACCTCTTTCCATGCAATGAAAACAAATCTACCGTACTGCTCGAGTTGATCTAGTTTTAAAAATACAAAAATGTGTATGGCCTAAGATTATAAATATCAAGAAATTAAGTTTTTATGAATTGTATTTTCTAAATTTTTGCAGTATATGGAGTGATTTAGGAGATTAATGCATGCATCGCATTATTTCTCCCGCTTCGTTGTTTTTTTTGTAATAATGTTGAAATTGATCACTTCTCTGGCGATGTGCGTGCGTGTATGATGATTATCTCCGGCTGTGGGTGAAGTGAGCTCTGCCCTCGTCGATCAAACCAATCTTCAACCGTCTGGTTGTTGAGAATGGTTTAATGCTGTTGACGAATAGCATTGCTTTGTTGCAATGCTTACGCTTGGGTTAATTTTTCGAAATTGCTTCAATGCAACTGCTGTTACTTATCTTATAGGCCTAATGTTATTTTCTCATGTAATCTCTATTTTTTTCTATGCTGAAAAGAGTTTTTATGAGGACTGTAATTCCAGTGTGTGTATGTATGCTTGAGTATATACTTCACTTCGATGTCACTTCAGTGTTCCGATAAAACAGCGCTCCTGAGCGAGCCCTCTCTGTCTACGCCTGTACATCTCTGTGTAATAATGTCTTCATTACTCAGACACGAAATTAGAAATTCTGAGAAAAAAAATATTGGCTTCGATTTGCTTCCTTATCTCATACACAATCCCGTGCATCAATTTAATTAATTTTATTTAATTTTCATAACGGTCGTGGTTGTTTGAGAAATATTTCACTCTGGAATTATAATTTGACTTCGCCTATTACTGCGAATTTTTGCCGCGAAAAATATTGATACCCGATTTCCTGTTGACTTCCGGAGCGCTAGCCGAGCCCAGTGGAGTTTGTTTTGTAATTTCCGCGCGGAAAATCGATACGAAATTGAAAGGCGGCGTAATTGGCTTAGCGGTATCTTTCGCAGAATTAATTTCGGTGGTTATAAATATTTTCTTTGTGGGTTTTGTATAGCCTGACGATAAAAAATATTTTCTCGTATTTTTGGTCCCTCCATTGATTAATAAAGATAACTCGAGTCGTTTCTCGGACCCCTGTTGTCTTTCAAAAATAGGTTCGAAACTACTGATGAGTAAATCTCGGCGGAATTTCTGAATTATATAAATGATTAAATACGCTCCTGTTGGGGAGTCCCTCGAAAGCAAATATGAAACCCGTAGACTTATACAAAACGGTAATTCAGTCTCAGAGGCTTGGGCTTTCTGTTGTTCCGCACTGTCTTCTTTACCTTCTGGGCCTCATCCAATGACAACATCATTATGCAATGCAAACACTGCCACGGGAGGATTCGTTTAGTGGTGCTTTACTTGTCGAAACGCTTTTTCCACACTCATGTTGTGGTTACTGGTAATGTATTCTGTGAAATGTTTTCTTTCGAGACTAGTATTAGATTCTTCGCCTATTTACCTTGGGATATTTCGTCATGGATAATAAAGGGAGAATTGGATGTCACTAAGATTATTGGGCGGAATGTCTTAAACAAGGGAGTTTAATTAGTATTCTGTTCAAACATTTAGGATTCTCGTTTCTTTTTTGCTCATGTTTACTGGAACAAATCTTTCTGCACCGAATTGTACCAAAAATAGATATTTTTTAGGGTACAGCGCTTAGACAAATCCCCGGATCTATGGCGACGATATAACAAATGCTACAGTTTCTTTCAATTTAAATGATGAGGTCAATTTGCTATGAAATTTTAGAAAGTTCACTATCGAGTTTCATGTCGTGATTAAGAGGTATATAAGGCCCCACTACGCCCTTTGAAGGCTTCATAATACCTGGGATTTTTATCATCATCAGGATAAGCAACTCTGCGATAGGGTCGGTCCAGTTCTTCACTCTACTCCTTTGCCGCTTTTCATGCTCATAATTACTCTTAGAGTTTATTATATATTCGGTAGACTACCACAGATTGTAAATGTCGTTTTTTAAATTGAGGCCTTTATGTGTGAAATATAATGTCACTGCACCCACCTTTTAGATATGGGGTGCGATTATTGAGAGATGGGGAGATTGAACTCCGTAAATTCAAACCATCGGAAAAGTTGAGGGGACTTGATGGCTTTTCAATCCGATGAAGCCCAGCCGGTGTTGCTCTTAACGGTTTTGATATGTTAGGAACATACGCAAAATCAAATCAGGCGCGGTGTCTACTTATTTAAAATACGTGGTGGCAGCAGCTCAAACAGATTCGTAAACCTAACGTAATAATTTGAATACATGACCCAATTTTCTCTCTCTCTCTCTCTCTCTTGCGTTTAGATGTAGTTCTGGTGCGAACAAATCGTCGTCAGTCCTTGCCACAGCCCCATGTAGACGATGTAGATTTGCCGTATTTGCAGTCCTTGCATCGATTGATCCCTATCGCCATCTTTTCTGCGAAATTCAACGACCTTTCGGTTGGGTCTCCCTTTGACATAAAATATTTAAAAAATCGAAGATACTTTTCGATCATGGCGAAGAAATTTAGCGATATAATAGATGGCGGTGGAGACCAAACAACTATATGTCCAAATCTGGTTGTTTGCAAAATTCAATTCTACTAAGTGACGGTTATTATTACGTCTCTCATAAAGTACATTGTATACCTTTTGAAGGAGTTGAGTGTCTCATCGCACGTCTCGGAAACCAAGACGGAGATTTATTATCCTCGGGGTATTGAACGAAAGCGTCAATATTTTAAGAAAGAAATATGCTTTACTTATCGTTCGTCGGTCGCAAGTCGTTGTGAAGTGCATTGACATAATCGAGGAGTTCATCCTCTGTATTGATGCCTCTCGTCCTGCTGGAATGAAATGCATTTTCCCCACACGTAATCATTTAGACGGTCCTACGAGAACCAATCATATCAATATTTTGGAGTTTTATTTCACTTTTAAAATGTTACTGTGGGTATCACGATGGTGGGAATTGTATCGATTCCGAAGGTTCATGAATTCATTGAAGTGCGCAAAGAGCAGCCGAAAATCGCGGATGTCCTATTACTTTGCCGATGATGATCAGTTAATTTTAGACCAGTTCGATTCCTGGACCATCTAGACCTCCGATCTCCTTAGCAGTGGATCCTTGGTGCAGCACTTGGGTCCTGAGTGCCATGATTCCCTTTCACCAATATCGTCATCTCTCCTCAATGGAAAAGACACCAAAGGATTGCACCGCATCCACATAATGGTTTTCATTCGGCTATTCTTCATCAGTCAGTCGTTTCTTCATCAATCAGTCAGTTCTTTATCAGCGCTGCGTAGCGTCCCAGGAAGGTTTGTGTTTGATTTTATTTATTTAACCAGCTAATGTAATTAATTTCGTGTCGTTAAAGCGATTTTTTTCATATTAGTAGATATTTTTTAAACCAGTTGCTCGTAGCATGACATCGGTAACAGATATTAAATTGGCCACGGATGCAAATCCTCATTTGTTTTATGTTATCTGTTTCGTTTTTAAATCCGCTGGCATGAAATTATCTCATGGATGTTGTATGTGCGTATTTTATGAGTAGGTGGTGTGAACAAATGTCTTCCATTGGCGTGAAGTTAATCTCAGATACGCTTCTAAGATCTATCTCGGCGATCTGCTTTTACGAGGAACTTAAGATTCCCGAAGGAGTCTTGCCCCTTGCTTTCCCCCTCTCCGTTATATGGTCTCAGCGAAGGTGGCCACGACATCAGGAAGAGACTCGGGTGCACGTTTCGAAGCGCCGCCATCCCTCCAGGGATCGCGCATTCCCTTCAAGTGCCGTGAGATGTTTGCCGGATTCGCTCACCTCCTCGCCCCCTTCGGGTGGAGAAGCTGCCCGAGACATGAAAATGCTCCGTTCGTGCCTGTTGTTTTGGCTTCTTATTCTTCTTCTTGCACAACAGTGTTCCTAGATTTGTGATCCATTGACCACTCTGTCGGGCAAGAATGCCGCAGAAAACACTCACTTCCGTCGTTAAGACTCCCCAACGCCTTAGAGACTCCCTCGTAGCGGTGGCTCATCAACTGATTGCCGATGTGTTGTTCAAGCCAATGAAAATGGCCTTGGTTCCGCGTGTATCTACTCAGATTATGTCGCACCTTCTGGAAGGATATATTTCGTGTGCTGAAAACCAATAGAAGACAAAATGAGTCATTTATTTTTATTCCTTTTTCTGGATGCAATTGATGCGATCAGTGAGACAAACAATTATTTTATGTATCATTTTTTCCTAAGGGTAAGGATGTTTGTTATAACATATTAGGTATTTGGTTTGTCTAATGATTCGACTAATTGGAAAATGAAACCCCATAATGCATGGTTTCGAACATTTTATTTGGAATTATATACTTGTTGACCTGAATAATTACAAACATATCTAAAGTAACATTTACAATTTGCATTTCTAAAGTATATCTATGGACATTATTAACATACTTGATGTCCTGTTCAATGACGTGATGATGTTAAAATTAGGCGTAATGCTATACGTTGCTCAACTCTTGCTGCAAATTTCTATTCTTCAGGTGTTTTACTAACAAGTGTTAAGAGACTCTGAGACAAAGTTTAATCCTTTCAATTTTAACCAAATTAATTCTATGGATGTTCATGCATGGAATACCCAGCTGGTTCTCCTTTTACCCATGTTATTCTGCCTAGGGATAACATGTCTTGCTTGTTGTGATCATGCATTAATAATTAGTAATTGGATATAATCGCATTTTCTGAGCTCAGGACGAAGCCTATTTCATGAGGTTATATCAGCACTGTACTTAAATAGTCTTTCAAAAAGTATTTTGGTTTGGCTTGGGGCTTTCTATATCCGTGATTATCACATTTCGATGAACTGTGGATAATATTGCAATAATTGGCCATTCCAAAATACGTTCAATGTGATCCCCTAAGGAGTGTGCTGAATTTTTGCCAGTCCTTCCATCATTATACCTTCTCCTAATTAGGGATGAAAACTTTTTGGTTACCTTATTCCCTAATTTTAATGCGTAAGTCATGTTTGACATTGAGGACACAGAGGACTGATGAGGGAAGAGACTCCAGTAGGATATAGATTTCCTTTTATCAAATTATTGTAATGTTTATTGTTACAGCATTGATTAATAATGAGTATATAGTAAGTGGGCCAAGAATTAAATTTAGGGGTATCAGCGAAGATAATGTGAGGAGATGACTGTTAAGTAGTGAAGATTTAAGTTAATGGTAACAGTCATCAAAATGTTCAAGAATAGATTAATCATAAAAAAGTAACTTAAATACAGATCCAGATTAGCCATAGCGCTGATGAAAACGAACTGTTTAATTCGTCTTAATGTGTCACCCCATTTGAAATACGACAATCTACTTGCTACTTAGTACCTGGATCTTTCTGCAGGAATTTTTTCACAATTCATATCTTGACTGTTGTGTGAAAATGCACATTCTGGGGGCGGCGGGTTTAATTCCAAATATTTCATTGTACAAGTTTTTCCAGGAACCTTGCAGTGGTGATATTTATTTTTGCTTTGCTAGTTAGTTTGTGCTCATTTTTTTTAAGGTCATAAAATGAAATATTTTTAATGAAAGAAGATATCGATTCGAATAACATTTGAATTATAGAAAAACATTATTTCTCCTTAAACGTTCGTGTTTCGGATAACCCAGATGTGTGTGACAATTAAAAGTTTAGGACAGGAATTTTACAACGGTAATGTAAAGCTTAAAAAAATTATTTTTGGACAGTCCTGGGAATGAATAAATTTTCAATGGAGGCATATTATGTTTTCCAAACCAACTCAACGAACGAAAAACGAGTGAGATTAAGACTAAGTTACGATCATCTTTGAAATTCGCTTCTTATGATAAGTGGGAGAGATTAATCGATAGCGACTGATTGTGGGAAGGTATTCCCTCGTTTTCCTTGTTCTGTTGGCCATTTATGCCATATTTTAAGGTCAAACTGTAACCAATTCGCTGTCCTTCCAATAGCATTCAATGGATTAGCATCATTACTGTCTCAAAGAAGCGAATCTAAATAGTTTCGAGTAATAAATATTTCCTAAGCACAGAAGGAAGCGTGTGCTCTTAAATCATGCAATTTCTAAATTGTATGATTGAACACTGTGCTTTTAGTATAAATTTTGTGACTAATATGTCACGTACCGAATTTCGATAATATGGCAGAAGTAGTAATCATAGAGAGTTTCAACGCATTAATAGACTTCCTAAATATGTCGAAGATTTTTGCCTGAGAAAACATTTTCTCGGAACACACAGCGCCGTACGTATGAAGAATGTGCTGACAGGCTTGGGTAAATGAATAGAACTAACCAAAATTGCCAGTGCTGCTCCCTTGCCCTCCCACGCTGTCCACGGGTCGAAGGTTTTGAAAAACTGAGGAGCTAAGGCGTTGGAAAGTTATATGGGTCGCCATTTAAGGGTCACGTGAAAAAATGTATGTGGCCGTTTGTCTTGGGAAGGCTGCCCGAATCCATTCCGACGATGGAGGCAATTCCACGGGCGATGTTGGAACCACGGCGAGAACACTCGCATGAAAGTGCTTCCGCATCCAGTATTGGTGCAGTGAGGTCCGGAGTACTTTGGTCGCGTTTTTTATGTGCGATGCTGACTTTATGTAATTGTACCGACACGCGGACATGAATTTTGATTTGGTTTGTCTTTCCTCGCCGTGGGAAGGAACTCGCAGAGATCAAATTTTCAATTTCTGTTCTCGCTTTGCGCTCTTTAACTTTTAAAATTTTTTCTTGGCTCTTATGTTAACATTGACCGTTATTGACTTAACGTAATTTGGGCTCGTTTTATTTCAGAAATTGGTGTAAATGTATTTTGACTAAATTCCATTTTCGATTCATCGTTGATAACATACGAGGGTCATCCGGAAAGTAGTACCCGTTCGTGCCGCATGAAGTGCTGACGACGCGAGTAGCCGCTGGACGAGGTCAGATAGCTTCAGTGGCTTGTCTGCCTTCTCTGAGCCAAGTTGCGTGACGCTAGCATTGCCTGTGTTGTTTCTGTGATTGTTTACAATGTTTAAAAAAATTGAGAACGCCGCCAGTTGTGAAGTGAGGGCAGTGATTAAATTCCTCAATGCAAGAAACGTTCGCCCATGTGATATTCATCGCCAATTAAAGGAGGTGTATGGAGACAATGTAATGGACGAGTCGTCTGTTCGGCGGTGGTGTCGCAACTTCAACATGGGGAGGGGGAACACACACGACGATGAGCGTTCGGAGAGACCGTCTGTCATTACAGACCAACTGGTGAGCTCAGTTGACGAATTCGTGAGGAACGATCGGCGCGTCACAATTGATGACATCTGTGAGCATTTTCCCAATGTTTCTCGAACAATTGTTCATGAAATTGTTAAACACCATCTGCATTATGCAAAAATTTGTGCAAGATGGGTCCCTCGCGTATCTCAATGAGCTGGCGGCGAAGGACTATGCAGCAGGAATACAGAAACTTGTCACACGTTATGACAAATGCCTTAATTTGCTTGGAGATTATGTTGAGAAGTAGTTTAAAGTATCCTCTTTCAAATAAATTTTTTTATGTTTGTTAATATTTACTTTTGTGTCTTTATTTCACGAACGGGTACTACTTTCCGGATGACCCTCGTATATATGACTCCTTTGCTCATTATGTACGGTTGGAATATAATTCTCAAATTATCTGAAAATACGAGCAAGTAAAAAAGCAAGTACTGTTATACTTGAAGCACTGCACGTAAAATGTTGGTCAGTGCTTTTGTTGGATCTATTGATATATATATATATATATATAGTATATATATACTCAGAGATGAAGAGAGACCTCATGTAGAGTAGGATGCTGGATTTTGTGTTTTGTTAGGAGTAACAAAATGTTTTATTTAGTAGCTGAGTCCATCCAAAAACCTACCTTAATCTGTAGATTACCTAATAAATAATATATATATATATATAAATAAATAAATATATATATATATATATATATATATATATATATATATATATATATATATATATATATATATTAGCTGAATATGTCATAGTACGGCTTCGCAGTATATCGTCAGGGGGTTAATATTGATTGAAATACGCTAGAAACAATTGTGGGCGTGTCACACATTGAGTTAATATTTGTGAAATCATTTGGAGGAGCGAAGCCATTCACGTCGTGGTCTGCACGTATCTGTGTATGTTAAAATAGTACGTGCATAATACGACAGTAATTATTAACAGAATTCATTCGTAGTTATATTCGCTTGAAAAGGGAAATTTTCTGAAATGTTTTGCGTTTTTTAATAAGAACGAGGCAAACTTTTATGTTTGGAAGTGAATTAACGGAATTCTATATTTTTTACCCGTTTAAAAATATTCAGATTTCTCTTGAATATAGTCTTAATAAATCATTCATCCAAAATAAATACTGGGACAATTACTTCGGTGTACGGCTAACCACCCCAAAAGGTAAACGTGAACATCTTACGATGAACAAGCCAGTAAATAAATGATTAGATTGGCTGTCCTGTTTTCCACCTTCAGTTTCTATGGGGACAACATTTACTGCTCCAATGTCCACAAGTTGCTCATGTCGTTGGTTGCTGCTATAAGTTGGCGGTATGACTTTTTATAAATTCCCTCATTAACATCGACTGGTAATACAATATTCTCAGGTTAAGGTCACCTCTGTGCCGACACCAATATTGTAGTATAGTGTCACATATGGGATATGCATGTTGGGTTTGTTTAAATTCGAAAAACAAGATTCCTCTATACATTGGAGTAATTATTCGGGAGATGGCTTTTCTGTTGGAATGAAATGGATGCGATGCTGTAGGGGTAACTCCTCCAAAGCCAAGCTCTCAAATTTTTGAATGAAATTCTTGTTATTTAGCGCCGCCCCCTCCCCTATTTTTTAGTCGTCTTTTTTGAAGTTCGCGTTTTTTCATCAAATTTCTGGACAGGGTTTTAACACTCGGAATGGGAGCGTCAGGGTGGGGCCACTGATGACTAATGGATTAGATTTGGCAACGGTGTAGTCTTGCTGCTCAATGGAGCAGATGGGGAGAGCGACGGAGACTGATGCGGGGCCCAGGGGGAGGGGGTGGGGGGGATGGTGTTGGTGGTGGGCGGGGAAGGCTTTGGGGGCGGAGGGGGCGAGGGAGGCGGCGTGCGACTCCGAAGGCCCTGGGGTGTGGGGGCACGGAAGGGATTGGGGTGTGGGTCCCCGTGTGGCTGTAGTAGCGGCCAGGAGGCAAAGTGAACTTGGGAAGGATGTGGGATGGATGCATCGATGCCAATCAGTCGAACGATTCGATACAATTCGATTCGAAAGCCTCGTTCGTTATTTTGGTTGACGTTTTAATTCGTACTTAATTACATTCCAGCCCCCACGGCGCTTAGGAGTTTCGTCCTGGTGATCTCCCCCTAATTAATATACAGTTGTGATAATGATAAGCGAAATCGCAGATTCGTGTGAAAATATATTTTCATGATTATGGCTATGTTTTTGTCTGCCATCCACGTGCCACCGTTCCCTCTAGCTCTTCACTTGGGAGTCCCATCTACTATGACTCATACAAAATCATACTCAAGCCATGAAACTAGTCTTCATGAATTTTCCTTGAAGACGATGTAATTCGTGGTGCAATGCCAAAATTAAACTGATCGGTAATTGGAAGATCCTGGTTCGAATCTCGATCGAGTTGAATGATTTCTTAAGCAGATATATCAGTACGTAGTGTCAGTTTTGTGGTAACACATCTCCTCTAACCTTCTTCGGCAGTCGATAAGAGTGCCTAGGGCGTTCACTTTGTCCATCGTAATTTTTCCGAAATGTATCATTCGGAAGGAAGCAGATGACGCCACAGAACGTTGCCTATAGCGTTCGCTGCGTGGATGTCTTCGCCCATTCTTTGCGCAGTGCACACACCTTATCGACCCTCTTGACCTCGGAGAATATCATAATATATCAGGAGGGCCCAGAGCGGCATGGACGAGTTTGACCCCCCCGAGTGCATTTCCCATCGAGTGAAGTCTTCAACTTGTTCTCTCCTGCTGCAAAGCAAGCACGGAGCTTGTGCTGCGGTCCTCTCTCGGCCACTCCAGCGTGCCGAGGTGGTGAAGAATATCTCAGCGAGGGAGAATCCGCATCCCCACCAAGGGGTCGGTCTGGGTCACACGATGATTCGGAAGCCGGGGTGGCGTGTGTTGCCCCTAGGCTGGATGAGCATGAAGTTCCGACGCCCCCGCAGTGCGGCGCGTGTGAAAAGCGAGGCATCACACACGGAGGGTGGCATTAGGCGGGGGGGGGGGGGTTGGAGTTGTGGTGAAAGTGTGGAGGTTGGGGTGGCTTGGGGTGGTTGGTGCGAGAGAGAGTGGGATTGGGGGAATAGATGGGCGCGAGGAAGGCGAGATGAAAGGGGAGACGACGGGGGTGGAATGGACGGTGGGGCGGGGGACGCAGTGCTCCCGCGCCCCATGGGGGGTGGTCGGACGTGCAGCGGGCTCATAGGTGGTGAAAAGGTTAAAGAGAGAGAGTAGAGGAAGGGCGGGGGGGTTAAGAAGGTGAAGGGGCCGGCCGCGCCGATTGGGGAGAGTGTGTGTGTGAACTGCCGGGAGGAGAGAGACGAAAGGTGCTGGTGGTGGCGGCTTTGGGAAGTGCCGGCGAGGAAGTGAACGGGAGGGGGGGAGTAGTGTTCTGGCTATGCCGCCTCGCTCGCCTTCCCGAAATCCCCTCCACCTCTCTTCCCATTCCCAACACACACACGCACGCACGCACACACTCCCTCGTGCCTTCGAACCTATTCCCTCCATTGTTGCCGCTTCTATCCCTCCCCCAATCCCCCCCATCAACACCAGCGCACTCCCCTATTCCTGCCCCCCCTCTCAGTCGTTCTCGTCGTAGATTGACTCAGTCCCCTCGCTCCCACCGCGGCCTGGACCTTTAATCTCTCTCCCGCTCCCTCCGCCAAGGGTTCGATTTTCACTGTTTCAAGTGTCCGAGTGAGCGCCGAGGGGGAGGTCGCGGGTTTTACGGCAGCATAAACGGGTGTTCGCGAAGGGAGCGTTGGTTGGGCGGGGGAGTGGGCGTAACAGAGGCAGTTGGAGGGAAGGGGTGGATTCGCCCCACTGATTGAAACGCCTCCGCATTTGTTTCCCTTCCCCCATTGCGCTTTACCTAATTTTAGGTATACAGTCTCGCGTATGAGTCGATACATCACCGGACTATGACGCGTGTGACATACATATATCCAGATTCTCGCTCACTGGGTCTCTCCTCCCTCGTCTGGCTCCCTTCCCTACTCTCTTTCCTGTCCTTTGCTTTCCTCTATCCCTCCCTTGCTTGATTTCGTCTCCTCCTTTTAAGCCATCCTTTCTGATCCTACGCATTACCGAGTGACGAAGCGTTTCCATTGGTAGTTGTTGTTTATGAGGTCGAATGCTGGACGTAAATCTTGTCACACCGTCAATCGTGTCCCTTAGGCATCGCAGCAAGGGAATCGCTCACGCAAATATTTGGCTCGCAAACTGCCAATTAAACGCATTTCAAAGCAAGCCGTGAAAGGACTCAACTTACTCTTATATCCATGTCCGAGTCCGGCTTTGAACCAAGCTCCTCTCTGTGTCGCTAGGTGCGTCGTAGTGTATTGCCTACCGAATCAGTAGTCCGTCCTCCTCCTGGGCAATGGAGGCGGGGGAAGGGGGGTCTCTTCAATTTGCGATGCCTATCGGAACGTCGACTCGGCCTCGTTCGTGATTTTTCTCTTTTCGTTCATCATGCCGCATTTCTTGGAATTCGGCCCTCCGCCCGAGGACCAGGTAGCTCCGGCTTTGAGTGGACCCGTGTTTTGTTGTTACACATTCACTCGCATCTCGCAGCTGCCGCCGTGGAAAGCCTCCTTTTTTTCAACCACATAGGGTGCGGGGAAACTCTCCTTCTGTTCGGCGACGTTGCCATATCTCATGCCAACAGCGGGGTTTGGGGCGGGTAGCGTGCCAGCTAAAAGGGAGGGTTTTGAATGAGAAATGGGGAAGAAGGAAAATTGAGCGGGGGCGGGGGATGCGGGATGGAGGGAGGGGAGCGCAGGGTAGGGGAATAATAGCGGAAGGGACATTCTAGTGGCAAAGGTTTGACTAGGCGAGAGGGGCGAGTTTTAGAGGTCGGGGCTACTCGAAACCCTCCCTTGTGACTCACCCTCCCTCCCTTACCGCACGGACTGTGTGTATTGTGACTTCTGAGTCTGGAATAAATTCCATTACCTCGTATTTATGTCCAGCCTCCCGAGGTCTCGAATTCTTTTTTCCATAAGCCTCGGGAATCGTCCCTTTTTTCTCGTATCGTAGACAAAACAGGAAATATGTTGCTAACATTTCTAAGACAGGGTTGTACGATGAAGCGTGGGCTTGCTTTCTGAACGTCGTCGTCTCCCCCACCTCATGGAGGGCGGGTGGCTGAACTGGTAGTATATGTGGAGTTCCCTTACCAATGGGGAGTTTCCTAAAGCTCTAAAATCTGAGCCACCCTCCTATTAATAGAATCCAGCCTACATAGTTATCGAAATAATGCTCGCTATTCCTGTCATGCTATAAAATCCTGCGATTGATACAGCCCGAGGAATTAATGAGCAGCAAATTTGTGGCTTACCCGTCAGTTGCTTAATCAAAAGAAAATTTCGTAAGATACAACAATTTGAAATTAAAATCTTCCCATTGCCTTTTGCGTAAATTGAAATTATTCCGTATTAATTTTCATTAATGGTCGACGAATTTTGGTGATCTAAGATATAGTTCGATTTCAAATCAATTATCAGTACATATTTCTCTTTTGCACCTTCGTATGGTTATTCTCTTCCAGTAATATTGCCATCTTTGGAATATCTCCCGTTCTATGTACACGATTAGATGGTGTAGAACGGTGTTATTCGTAATGGTTTTTCATCCAAAATTTGTTTTTACGAACAAATATACGGAATGTACGTTGTCTTGTTTTAATTAGGCGGAATTCTTTTTCCCCTAATCGAGAAAAAGGGGCATTTATTTCTATCAAAGTTCAGGACCCGTAGAGTCGAGAGACAGGCAGATACAATGGGATCGTAGAAATACGGGAGTGTGTTTTGGATTGGGCTAAGCGGGGTGTTGGGAGATTTCAATTCCAGGGAGCTTAAATTCGGTTGACTGATTCCCATTCCAACCAACAGGGCTGCTGCTTTTTCCGCTCTATCCTCACGCCCAAATCCCATTCTTTACGCTTCAGGCTCTGTGTGCTTGGTGGCCTCCTGCATCCACGTCATACCTAGCTAGCTGTCATGTGAACGTGTGGCGGGGGGTGCCAAAGCCCTGGCTTTCGATTTTTTTAAAAATTTTAGTGAGTCGCGAACTGAAACTAATGTGGTGTCCGTTGAACGAATGTCGAAAAGCTCCTTCTGACAGAAGCTTAAGGGTGTACTTAATTTTGTCATAATATCCAAGTGTTTGAAGGAAAACAAGAAATTAAATCTAACGGTTAAGAAGCTAATGAATAACTGATCGTAGCACTTTTCCGCTTGATAACAATTTTTATTTTATGACCGAGTTTCGATGTATTACATCATCCTGATGATGATGATGTAATGCATCGAAACACGGTCGTAAAATGAACCTTTTTCAAGTGGATATGTGCTACGATCAGTTATTCATCATGTTCGACTTCCACCACATCACGCCTGAAGATACTCAATTTGTGGTTAAGAAGGTTTTTAAATTTATTTTGCCCGGGTGCTATAATCAGCCGATACTGTGTAGATGACTCCTCGGTTTCCTCGCCGTATGAGACACAAACCCTATTCCTTTTGTGAGATATTTCAGGCAGACTGGTTCACTTTCCTCGTTGCCGTGGGAGGTTTATCGCAGTTTTTATAAATCCGCATAACGCCTATTTTCTAATAGGTATTTTGTTCACGAATCTGGAGGGTCATATGTGAATTAGGGGTATTTCCATAATTATCATTTTCTCCTCTGGCTCCAAGAGACCCATAATATTATTCTAAAGCTAAGTGTCTGGAGTTGAATCACATTCTCACTCTTTCATTACATTTATTGGTCTCTCATCTGATAGAACTTCTCCAAGTCTAACGCGTATGTTTTCATGTGTGATACCCATGAAAGCTTGCGGACGTGCGCGATTCTCTGTCAGTTGACATGCTGCGAGTTATGTACTCACGGTTGCTTCTTCTTTGATGATGTGATAAGGGTGAAAGGTACATGAAAGTATTCATTTTGGATTTGTACTTCTCGTTAGGAAATTTATCTCCATCTTTCATATTTTGATCTTGTTTTTTAAAAGTCATTCTGAGTGCCGCGAATCAATTACCGTTGAATAATATTCTAGGTCTTCTACCAAAAGGTAGCGGAGAAAAAATATAGAAACTCCTCTGTACATATTTCCGTAAATGTGCAGGGATCTGTGTGCTTTATGTAAGTCGAATAGGTGTCTTTCAGTGGAATTATAAACAGATAAAAGTAATGTGACTGATGGTTGAGGCCGAGACTTTGTGGAAATCCATTGCGAACAGGAGTTTCAGAAATAACTTTGCAGTTTCCACATAAAATAACTTATTTATTTTATGTGGAAACTGCAAAGTTATTTCTGGAACTCCTGTTCGAGATAAAAGTAAAGTAATCAATGTGAAGGTTGGTTTGCTAGGTACGGATAGAGCTGAGGCAATACTAAGTTCAACGGCGCGTGAAATTCACACATCAGCGGGGTCGGGGGTCAGTTCATTATCCCCTGTGCCGCTTGTGTTTTCCCACGAAGATCCAGTACTCGAAGAATCACACGGCTCGGGTGAAGCTGAGGGTGCCCAGAGAGGAGTCCCCCGGGAATCGAACCCGGGTTCATCCGTACAGCAGCCCAGCACTTCACTCCTTGGACTGTCATCACTGCATAAATTTGACTAATTCAATGTGAAATAATTTTATTTTAGGTACTGTCGCTACAGTTTTCATTTTTACTTGTTGCACTATTATAAACGGCCGAAGTTTTGGGACTCGTATATACAATCATCAGAGCTGTTTGTTGTTAGCATTCAGTTAAACTTCCTATTTCAGCTATACTATTTATGTCAAATTCAAATTATATGCAACCGTTTTCAATGAAAGTAATAAATATCCGTTTTCAATTAAAGCAATAAATGTGTAAATAGGCAATGGAAATAATAATTAATTTGTTTTTCAAATTTATAATGCTCCAGATAAATGAGGAAACCAAGTGAGAGGTGTAACACGTGGGGATGCTTCAAATCAAAACTGATGAAATGGGAAATTTATTTGTGATTGTAAATACCCAACGCCTGGCGTCAGTCGTTTCAAATTAATAGTTTAGTCTGGATGTTTAGTTTGACTGAGTGGAGGAGGGAGCAGGTGCACGATCTATTCACACCGAGTAGATTTTTTTTTATTCGAAGCAAGCCGACTGTAGTTCACTCGTACGCACGTATTTTTTAAAGTTTTTTAATGAAAGAAAACTTATTATAAAACGTTTCCATCGGTACCAGAACGACAAAAACCTACTAGACTAAGCTGTGTGGTATCGAATGTATTTGCTTTTAAAAATGTAATTATATGATTCTCCAGGACTGATCAATCCCAATTCGGTATCGCCCTCGCGCCGAACTACTGCTTTAAACGCAGTCCACTTCTGAATGTCAATTTACCTTCACCAAGCACGCGTACTCTACAATACCCAAGCATGTATTCCGAGTACTTGGGAGTGTTTTTGTTGAGTGCTTATTGCGCCTTTTCTTCATTTTCGTGTAAGAAGCACATTCTAAAGATTGTCTATCATAAGACGGTAATTATCGGCCCTCCTCGTTGATTCTCCGTGTTCCCTAGTGCTGGCTCACCGAGGAGGGTACGGGTCGTCCTCCTCATCCTCCATTCGCGGTAACACCTCTCTGCCCAACCGCCTTCAAACGGTCTGCGGCGCCAACTTCTCCTCGCCATGGCGCGGTTTCTTCTTAACGGATTAATCTCGCTAAGAGATACTTCATTGGGTCTTTCCCCTCACCACCGCAGGCGTAAAATCGCTGACTAACTTTCTCAATAATGAATGGCCACTTCTGTTCTAATGAACTTTTACCTTATCTCTCTCCGTGCGCATCCTTCCTCGACCGGCAACCCGCAATCCCAGCCGCCTTCTCCTCCCCGCCTTCCCCAAAAGATCCTCCTTTCACCCCGGCTTTCGTCTTGCCGCACACCTTCCATTCCTCGACCTCATTTCCCTTTTCCTTCGCTACTTCGTTGAAGCCACAATGATAATCCTTTGAGCCTCAACAGCTTTCTTCGCGTTTATAATGCACCTCCACGGTTATCGTAAATACTTATTCATTTCGTTTTGCTAAGTCCAAGGGTATCACACTAAGTAAGATTTCCTTCGGACACGCTGTGAGGATAGTTAAATAAGTATCTAAGAATCAAATGAAAAAAATCAGAGTGAAGAAACATATGCGGTTTGAAATTCCAATTCGCTAGATTGTATTAAAACCAAGTAAAACGTTTGACTGCGGAGAGTTTGAAAAAAAATCACATTGTGTCGATGTGAACATATCAATTGGATAAAATATCGATTATGCTCCGTGAGGAGGCAAACTCAGCCCGTATCTACCATCAATTATAATACTCTTAAATTTTTAAAAATTTGATATTTTGTTTTATGATTTACCATACTGCGCTGTGGCCTCAAGAGCCTGCGTCATTGTTTTTTATGTTGACAAATCCAAGTTCGTGTGAGAAAGCCAGGAATTAAAGTGCATTATACGGATGTCAAGTGGACGATAGAAAACTTCAGAAGGCTTTAGTCGATAATTTCAAGGTATTGACGTAGTTATATTTTTTCAAATTGAATAATTTCAATTTTAGAATCAGAAATGTTTACTGATTGTCTGTTGCATACAGTAAATATCGGACTGGAAGAAAAATGATTAATAGAAGTAATATTTCTATTCATTATTGATATTTTTTTAACTTCTTGGCTAGTTGTTTTGAAAATTAATTCGATGAGTTCTCAGATGATTTCAAATTGATGAAACGGAAGGTGATGGCATATTTTTATGTGATAATTAAATATCACACGTGCGTATGCAAGCTTAGATGCCAGTATTAATTTAATGAGTATTACCTTTTTACCGGCACTCTGCGCACGATATCTTTTCGTATGGTATCACTGCGTTGGAAACCTGCATCTTTTGAACATGTAGCTCGGAAGCCAGACTGCGTAGCGAAATTTCTAAATTTTGGTCTGTATCGTAAAGTCCAACAGGGTCAAAGTAGTAGGGACGTAAGGAGAAGAATTGCGCTAGGCAAAGAGGCTTTCACTAGGAGGAGGGAGTTGATGAGAGGGACGTTGAGTAAGGATATTAAGAAAAGACTCGTAATAACTTTGATATGGAGCTTAGTTATGTGCTGGGCGGAAACGTGGTAATTGAAGCAGGAGGATAGACGTAGACTGGAGGCTTTTGAAATGTGAGCGTGGAGAAGAATGGAGAAGGTGAAATGGACCGAGAAGAAAACAAATGAGGAAGTACTTGGTATGGTGGGCGAAGAGAGGGGTTTGTTGGGAGAAATCCTATGGAGACAGGAGAAGTGGATGAAGGGGTTATTGACCGGCATTTGGATGTTGAAGACTGTAATTGAGGGGAGAATGTTAGGCAAACGAGGAAAGGGAAGGAACAGGATAGGAATGTTGGACAGGATAAAGGGAGGAAGAAAGTACTCAGAGTTGAAGAGGGACCTGATGTAGAGTAGGATATTGTGTTTTGCTAGGAGTCACCAATTATTTATATGGTAGTTATGTCCATCCAAACACCTACCTTAACCGGTAGATTACCTTATAATTATAATCGTCAAGTATGTTCAACTGAAAACACATCCGCTGTTTAAAAGTAGCTGGGTGGAGAGGTCTAGGATGAAAGATATTCTTCAAACTAAATGTTTTTAAGTGACTAAAGCGTGTGTGTGTCTTTGATGAATTGAGCAGGTAAAAATATTTTAAATATTAAATGAAAAACGATAATTTGTGGAAATTCAACCCTTTTGGTTTTTTTTGAAACCATAATGAAGCAGTGTCCATTACTGATGCTATCTAACCTGACTGCCTGGGTGCTCTTAAAATGTGGATCCAAGCAATTATATCTCCCGTTTGCCTCGCTGGTTTTACTTCCACCCCAATGAGGATGTTACGGCGCTGCTGGCGCCAACACGCAAGATTATTCTACAGATTATGGTACTGCATAGAACTACGAAAATTCCATTTATTTTTTTAAGTGCTTGTTTTATATATTGCCGAATCAGGAACGCGAAATTACACTCCTCTCGTCAAGATGATGTATGTTTTGAAATAAGGCTTGTCACTCTGTCCCCTCTTAACACCGCTCTAAGTAAATTTTTAGCAACGTAGGATAAAGAGGTGCCCCTGGAAATCGAGTGGTGGGTGAGGTGTGCTGGGAAAAGGCATTAATGTGCCGTTCCGACCACGGGAAAGAGCGAGGAACTCCACCTCCCTAAGGGTCCCGGGCCATTTTTATCCCTCTGTGACCTACTAATGTAAATTTTCCAATTCGTGTTTGTATTTAGCGTGTGAATCGATCTCGAGATATTTCTGGCCCCGTATCTTTTAAATGTAATTCATAATTGACCGCATTAACCTGCGGGCCTTCGTGGCGCGCAATTTCCTGAAATCATTTTGTTTTTGTTAAATTGAACTAATTGGATTGATCACTTTGTACCGAGTGAATAATGGAGCTGGTTGTGCATATTGTCGACCATAGATGTTCTCCTAGGGTGGATAAATCAATCTGCGGATTGAATAGGGCGTGCGTGCCAACGAGAGGGGTGGGATGGGGGATATCCGGTGTGAGAGAGGGGCTAAGATATGGAAATTGAAACGGGCCGTGAGATCAATTCCTCGCATTTGCATGCCGCATTTCGCACCCAGCTGGACTCAGGAAATGCTCTCCGTATTCGGCGTTTTCGTAATTCAAGTATTCGGTGGATTCTCGTTTTGTAGTGATCGGTATCGTGACACCTTTGATGAGTGATGTCCAACCATACTGAATGCTGTACTCTGATGTGCTGTAGGAAAGGTAAATACGAAAGATGTAGTCGAGTCCGATTATAATGGATGAATGAAAAATTAATTCGAAATTGTGATAACACTTTCATTTATTAGAAATATTAGTATATATAGTACAATTATTTTTGATGAATGTGAAAATTCCATAATATTGCGCTCCCCATGCTAATAATATTTGCTTTGCGGTCATTTGCATTGGTATCTTAAGAAACTGTTGTCAGTTAACTAAGACCAAATACATTTTTTTCACGCGGGATATAGTTAAAAAATTATTATTTAAAACATAATAAAGCAGAATTTTTGTTATCCTATCAGCATTTTAAATTGGAGACTGATGGCTTTTCATTTCCAAAATTACTTTTGTCTTTTACGTTTTGGTACAAATTGGTACCAGTTCAACCATTTCGTAATTTATTTTGATTTGTTATCGGTAGTACAACCAAGATTACTTCCTGTATTTGAGTCGAGGAACGATTGCAGGAGAAGGTGATCGCAATGGATCATTTTTTTGGCGTTTTTATCACTTTAATCAATGGCTTCCGTTCGTGGCATCAGTGAAATGGCAGTTAACTAATTTGGGATTCGTTTTCTTAAATCGTGTAATGGGTTAATGAAGCGAAGGAAATTCTATTAAACCAAGACTGTTTGTCTTTAAACTGCGTGTGTTATGTACGCGAATTATATAAAATGTATAATTCATTGAACGAAATTAAATTTCAAAATTAATTGAAAAACTCCATAGTGGGGAAAAATGTTTGTTATACCTTAACTTTATTGTTTCATTAACGCATGATTCCCTTCCGAAAACGCCCAAAGAAAGGTTTCTCTCGCTGGGAAAAGTAAATCCCTGCCCAGAATCCAACGCAGTAGGTGTAAGGATTAATAAAATCCAGAGGAAATTAACCTAGAGATAACGTTGGAGCAGAACTGCTGGGGCGAGGCTGATAAACATCCTTTCCGTGCATAGGGCTTCCATGTATCAAGACTTAAGTGTTCTCCGCGGAATGCTCTTTCGGGAATTGTGTGATCCCCCGCCGCCTCCCCCTTTCCTCTTCCCTCCCCCCCCCTTGGGGGTTTGAAACAAGCCCACCCGACCGGATGCGTGTGCACTAATACTTGGCACGGGAGCGGCTCTTGCCGCTCGAATGTTGTTGAGTGCCGGACGAGACGGCGGAGTGGTTTTTATACACAACGAATATCTCTTCAGCACGACGTGTTCGATCTCCACCTTAGGCTTTGATGCATTGAATTTTCATCATTATGTTATTATGGTGCGTGGGAAGCACCCCGGACGTCTTGGTGCTTGATATAAGTACGTTAAATTCTAATAATTAAATTTATTATTCAGTGTAAATTGTCTTTTCCTCGAACGGTTGCACTCTCTTCAGTTTTTAACCGCCCTTAGAATGGAACCTGCGCAGATTTTAATTCGTTTTCCATTTTAATGCCTCACCTAAACCTCTTTGATTTCTTTAAAAATGTTTATAGTGAGTATTTGAACATGATAAATAATTATTCGGAATAGAAATGAGTACTTTAATGGCAAAGCCTTAATGGAAGAGTGATAGTATATTTGTTCAACTAACGTATTTGGTTATCCGTTGAATAGTGCCACCTGCACTCACAGTTTAGATGTCGATTCTTCTGCTGAAAGGATAAACGTGAGCTTCCTTCGAACATGCGGCAGCATTCTACGAGGGTCATCCGGAAAGTAGTACCCGTTCGTGCCGCATGAAGTGCTGACGACGCGAGTAGCCGCTGGACGAGGTCAGATAGCTTCAGTGGCTTGTCTGCCTTCTCTGAGCCAAGTTGCGTGACGCTAGCATTGCCTGTGTTGTTTCTGTGATTGTTTACAATGTTTAAAAAAATTGAGAACGCCGCCAGTTGTGAAGTGAGGGCAGTGATTAAATTCCTCAATGCAAGAAACGTTCGCCCATGTGATATTCATCGCCAATTAAAGGAGGTGTATGGAGACAATGTAATGGACGAGTCGTCTGTTCGGCGGTGGTGTCGCAACTTCAACATGGGGAGGGGGAACACACACGACGATGAGCGTTCGGGGAGACCGTCTGTCATTACAGACCAACTGGTGAGCTCAGTTGACGAATTCGTGAGGAACGATCGGCGCGTCACAATTGATGACATCTGTGAGCATTTTCCCAATGTTTCTCGAACAATTGTTCATGAAATTGTTAAACACCATCTGCATTATGCAAAAATTTGTGCAAGATGGGTCCCTCGCGTATCGCAATGAGCTGGCGGCGAAGGACTATGCAGCAGGAATACAGAAACTTGTCACACGTTATGACAAATGCCTTAATTTGCTTGGAGATTATGTTGAGAAGTAGTTTAAAGTATCCTCTTTCAAATAAAATTTTTTATGTTTGTTAATATTTACTTTTGTGTCTTTATTTCACGAACGGGTACTACTTTCCGGATGACCCTCGTATCACGCAGCGTTTCCGTGGAAAACCTTGATTACGTTCCCATATCGCTAATATTTCTTATAAGGAATACATCTACAAGGTAGAAAATTTGGTATATTTTTACTGTGAATATTTTCTACGTTTTATTGTTTTTCATGTGCAATGCCCATTTAATTAACCAACTGAATGGCGTGAAATTCATTTTCATCGGCACATAAAGTATTTAATTACAAAGTATCTTATCTAAACACTCGAGTGAAAATCAGTACAATCTCGCACCACCAGCTTATTTAGTGTGTCTAATTCTCGATTTGATGACTCTGTCTCTCCAAATCAAAGCAGACAATTGCTTCAGCCAATAAAATTAAATTCTTTGCTGTCAGGGAGTGAGTTCTCTCGCATGAAAAATGATTTGCATACCTGTTATTCAGTTATGCAAACCAGTCGATTTCAAATAGAGTCCATGCCTAAAAATATTAGGCGACAAACCCCTTTATCTTATTTTATTGTCACCGGGTCGCATCGTCATTTGTTTTCCACCAATCCGTGTAAAACTTGTCAGCCGAGTGTGAAAGTATTTCCCGAATTTTCCCCCGCAGCCAATATGGGGTGATCGTAAATCCCCATTCTCCTAACTGGCATAACTTTTACGATCAGTCGCTGCCCTGTGTCGCAATATATCAGAGAGGTGCTGAGCAGCGTTTAAGTGACCTCCCGTGGTACGTGTGGGATTTGAGCCTAAAAAATTGCCCGTGGAGGGACTTGGGACATCAATCGCGTATATTTAAAAATACCGCAGCGAAGAATTCTTGAATGTCGCGAGCGAGTTTTCATCGTTGGTGCGCAAATAATTGGTGTCATCTATGCATGATCGAAGGTAATTAATCCATTAGTAGCAAAACCTCATAGCTGAGCTGACCCCAGCTATGTCCAAATTTCAAACGCCCGTAATTCATAATTACGATGCTATAAAATGAATGGCATTGTCTTAATGCCAGTGGAAATTTAGAATTTTGAAAATGCTCGTGTGGGTACCGAATAAACGTGTGATATAATTGGAGTGTATGCAAACAATTGGCCAATAAATATTATGTGAGCCGATTGCTAAAAAATAGTTTTTCTTTCGATTGGTGAATTTAGGATCGACGACTTTATTTAAGAAGCAATGTTAAAGATTTTTAGTAAAAATTAACTTGATCATCACTTGCTCATCACATGTACACACTCGGACACAATTCACGTAATAGCAGAGGCGTTTAATGGCGCTCGGAACAATTAATTTAGATAAAGGTAAGCAATTCCTTGAGTGTAGTACATTCTTGACTGCGGACTAATGACTAGCAAAAAGACATTCGTACCGGTTAAGAGTTAAGTTAGGATTAAAATGTACTCGGTCAAATTAATGTTGTAGCAGTTGTTATTAGGGGATACGACCGACAGCTAAAGTCATTTGCGCCATAGGAGAGTCAATTTGATATGAGTAGGATCTTCAGGGAACGACGCAAGGGTCTGGGGAAGCCCGGCCCGGCATTAAGCTTAACGAAATATGCTTAGTAGTTCATAATTTAAGGTCTCATCCGGCGACGACGTACCCCATTGTAAATGCTCTCCAAAAAAAGAGATTGGGATGCCACCGAGACATCGTACCACCCCCGGATTTCGCACCCGGACCCTCAAGCTGGGAAGCCAGCGCATTTAACCACCGCAGCATCCCGATCCTCGCAAATGAATGTTCTTGCCAAAGATGCCTATGAGAATGTTAACACATGAAAAGTCGATGAAATACCTAATGGAGTCACAACAACTTCAGGGATATTTATTTAATTAAAGAAGATGCTATCAATCCTGTAATTTGAAAGTCGTAAAATAATTGTAAATAAAAAAAATCTTATAATGTGAAACTTATCACTCGATGCACCGGTTCACTTGATTGCCATCTTATCCTTGTTGTAGCAAATAAGTGTCATATCTGTATTTACTTCCCAAGTCCGACGTTGTAATTAATTCAAGACGTGCCCATCCAAGAACTTGCATATCCAGAGTTTGAATCCCTCCCTGAACACGGGGCGAACTTGATGTAGTTGTGTTAGACAACCTAGTGTATCGGAAAATTGCAGTACTTATTCGTATCCCCCAGTGTTCGAAAAATGTTCTAGGGGTTATTCCGTTTACGTAATTGATATGGCTTAAATGTTACCTTAATGTTTTCATTGTCCATTCATCTTATGAGTAAGATTTCTCTATAAAGTTAGACTACTCGAATATTATTATAAGATAATTTGTGTTTGTAATTTATCTTGCTTCTCCCATGTGTGGATGGCTTTCATTTGTATTATTTTCGTATCAATGTTTACGCTGCTCGTCTTTTTGCGTCTCGATACATTTTGAAAATTTGTTCCCGTACGAAAGTCATTTTTCAATGATAAATGAAGAATTAGCTAGCAAGCTACTGGCCATAATTCTCACTTACTTGGCTGTTAACTTGCCCTGAAAAATTTTCCACTCTAAATGACGTAAATGAAGTTGGACAGCTGTCCCGAAGGGTAGTTGTGCAAAAAATGAGCTTATTTACTATGATTTTTCCTGAGAAATATAAATCTAGCAGCGTTGTGGGGCAGTTAAAAAAAGACTTCGTTTATTCATGAACGCAGTGGAGACGCAATAGCTGAAGCTCTGGAAAACGGAAAAATTGTGTCAGAATTCGCCTTGTTTTTCGGGATTTTACCGGGAACTGCTAATGTTCAGAAATCGCGTTGAAGGGGCGACATGTTCCTTGCTGAGCAGAACACCTCTCTCGATGTCCTGGGTGGGAAGAATGTGGAACCCATAACAATGGTGCTCTTAAAATTGGTTATATAGTGTGAATGCTAAAATATTATGGCTGTCAGGGATATTTTTAATGCTAATTTTTACTCACTCGCGCGACCAAATACTTTTATGTTGTTCTCAAGGACAACGATTGTGATTGTACGACATGGAAGCGTAACCAAGTGTGAAGAGAACTCATTGTTTTCGCAAACAAGGAAACCTCCAAGGAGGATGAGTTGACCTTCAACCTTAAAAAGTGCGATTGTAGCCATTGTTATCCGTTAATTTATATTAAAAGCATCCTTCCATAAACTGGCTTTATTTTGACGAAAATAGCGAAGTTTTTATCCCTCTTTTTAAATTATCTCACAATGAGAGTTTGTTTTTTATTTTGTTGAATGCGTTTGTAGGAATGTGTTTTTTTAAGCTAAACCAAAGTCTAAACCTTATGCCGTAAGTAAGTTCTGGAATTTTCATATTCCCTCATAATTTTGATTTATGATAGTCTTTTATATCTTCGAAAATTACGAAAAATAGACGAGGTAATTGTAGGTTAGGCGGGCACCCCAAAACATTTGGATAAATTGATACAATATGAATGTAGAGAATATGGCACCGAAAACCGATGTCAAGGATTTTGATTCTGAGATTTCTGTACTCACCCTTGCACTGAACTGATGATAAATTATCTACCTATTGAAATTTGGACTCATTTCTTGTTGAAGTGTGTGTATGTGTGTATATATATATATATATATATATATATATATATATATATATATATATAATATGTAATATATATATAATATATATATTATATTATATTATATTATATTATATTATATTATATTATATTTTATTATATTTTATTATATTTTATTATATTTTATTATATTTTATTATATTATATTATATTATATTATATTATATTATATTATATTATATTATATTATATTATATTATATTATATTATATTATATTATATTATATTATATTATATTATATTATATTATATTATATTATATTATATTATATTATATTATATTATATTATATTATATTATATTATATTATATTATATTATATTATATTATATTATATTATATTATATTATATTATATTATATTATATTATATTATATTATATTATATTATATTATATTATATTATATTATATTATATTATATTATATTATATTATATTATATTATATTATATAATATTATATTATATTATATTATATTATATTATATTATATTATATTATATTATATTATATTATATTATATTATATTATATTATATTATATTATATTATATTATATTATATTATATTATATTATATTATATTATATTATATTATATTATATTATATTATATTATATTATATTATATTATATTATATTATATTATATTATATTATATTATATTATATTATATTATATTATATTATATTATATTATATTATATTATATTATATTATATATTTAAAAACCATAAACACAGCACAGTAATCAACCCGAAGGTCGGTTTGGTAGGTGATGGCAGAGTTCCCCCAGCCCAACGGCGTGTGAAACTCACACAGGGTTGAGGGGCCAGTTCCTTTCCCTGTGCCAGTTATGGTTTCCCAGGAAGATCTGGTGCCCGAAAAATCACCAAGCTTGTGTGTAGCTGAGGGTGTCCAGAGAGGCTTGCCCGGGAATCGAACCCGAGCCCTCCGGCCAGTAGTCCAACGCGCGACCCCTGGTCTAAATGTGAAATGTTTGTACATATGTATGATGGAATATTTTATATGTATTAACACACATACGTGCATGCTCTCACACACACACACACTGTTAAAATTTGGTCAGGATACAGGGTTTCTCGAGTTACGAATGGGTTGTGTTCCGAAATGTTCTTTTTTCAAATAAAACACTTCGCTCATTGTTAGTTGAATTGAAGAAAATCGTATTCCATTCCGCTCCAAAGGGTTTTGTCGTTTATCTAGTAACCACCTCGTGAAAAGTGCAAAACGAGAGCACGTTGCAAAGGAAGTAAGCGTCAAATGCTTTTTCAACTCAGTAAATTCGAATTAATGAATTCGTTTGAAATTAATGAAATTTTCGTCCATTTTTCTGAACATATTCAATTGGTGCATGGGATTTGGTTCAAGTCCTCGATTTAGTCGTCATAGAATCAATTGTATGTTCACCGCGGAGGAAGCGAACAGAAATTCCGACCTTCAAGAGCCCGTCACATTATCAGTGGAAACTTATGAAAGCAAATTCTCGCCGAGAGATAGACCCGCAAACGAAGTATTCTTGCACTTAAAAATGCTCCGGAAATCGGAGAACCACCTCTGAAAAACCGAGTGCTTTTTAACCATGCGACGCTATGTTATGCATTTAAGTTTTTTCTAATGCTGCATTTGGCCATTTAGTTTAAGAGACTGTGTCTAAAGTTTCTCCTTGTATTTGTAATTACTCATTTCTTGCTTTCTTTTTCCTTATAACCTTCCCGCCTGTCGATATTTTGCGTCAGTAATACAGTATTTCCCAAGCACGTGAAGTCTCCGTGTGCTTTCATCCTACTTTGATAATTAAATTAGTTTGCTCTTTCCGCACAATATCATTACTTGTTTTTTTATGACCTACCGTTATCTCATACAATGTAAAGAGTGGAGTTGAGAATCAGGGATGATTTAAGCACCGATAGAAATCCCTGCCTGGGTTGACCGAATAAATAAAGCTCTATCATTTGCGTAGATCTAATCGGCATAATCAATTCTCCGGCTTCTTTCCTTCCTCACTCCAGACCCTTTCGTGCCCCCTTTTACTACTATTTCCTCTTCCTTACGTTTTAACGCACGAGCGATAACGGATAGCCTTGTCTTATATCCCTCTGCCTATCACTGGATCCGAAGGACAGGCCCGGGAGAAGGGAGGAATTCCGCGTGGATAAATTCGAAAGAGATGGAAAAAGTGGACGGAGGGATGTTGAAGGTTTTTATAAAATCAGAATTCCTGGTGAGCTGGGAAAGAGGGAGGAATGGAATTGGTATTATTGGTTATCGAAGGAGGAATTATGGGCAGAACGCAATAGTTTGGCAAAACGGGGGAAAGGGGGGTTGTTTTTTTAATTATTGTGCTAGTGTGTTTTTGAGGTCAACGATTATTCATGAGATTCGTCGCGTTAAAAACTTTGCGTTAAACCTTATGTCGTATCTTTACTGTGGACTTCATCTATGTTAAGCCATGCATCTTCAGTGATTGACTTAATTCACCATAAATTCCACTTCTCTCGACAAACCTTGAGAAGAAGGGCGGTTTACATATTCATCGAATCTATATTCCTTTCACGTCGTATGAAATTTCCGAAAACACGATATTAGACTGCTGGGATATGAGATTGAAACTGTTGTGTAGTCGAACGAGTATCACTGAAAATCCCTCGAGACAACAGTTACATCAATGTTCCATGTTTATTTCTAATATGTTCTGGAGTACGATATGGTGGAATAGACTTATGGGGAAATTCTATTTGGCCGGGATCGGAGCTCGCGGCGTTTGAAGGATTCTTTGAAAGCTAATGCAAATCCTGAACGACCCCTCACTTGAATTTTTTATGCGATTTCGGTGACAAGCGCAGCATGTCCTTCGTCTAGCATCTCTCGGAACCCCTGCCTGACGTGGGCACGTACTCCCGACGTGTGCGGCACCTGCGGCTTAGGAAATGTCTCGTATGGAGATGCATTGTGAAATCATCGTTTCTCTTTTTATGAAACTTTTAATTTAGTTAAAATGTTTTTAGAAGATCGGGAGTGATAACATGCACGCATCGAATATTTAGTGTTATTCGAATGAAATATATTTAATTTTGTGGTAGTCTACCCTCCATTTTCCTGCTTGGGTTTTTACTAGGCAGGCAACGCCACGCTCTCCATAGCTTTACCCACAAATCTCATTCTTTGCTTATACTTTTCTAATTTTATCGTTTCTTTATCCACTGTAATACACTTTGTGTGTGTGTAGGTGTGTATTAATTTATATTTATGTATGTATGTATTTGTTAAGATACGCAAATCTGCGCGTAATGTACATGTATGACTGTCTGTCTATATGTATTTAAGTGTATGTACGTGTATACATATAATGTGTGGATGTAATTATAAATTTTATGGTATAATATAATGTTTATGATGTTGGGTTAAATGGATGAAGGGACCATTTGGTCTCTATTTCGCCCTAATAAAGACCTCTATCTATCTATATATCTAGCAGTTATTTGTAACGGAAATATTTTCGAATTAGTAAAATAACGCAAACAAATGCATCCTAAAATAGCGCTATGGCGCGACGGCAATATAGAATACTTTCTATCGATTGTGTTTTTGGAACAATTTTGAGAATATTGAAAGAGTCGTCGCATAATCACGGGTTATCAATCTGAGCATTTGTTTGTGGCACCTCTCGAAGCCATCCTGTTCCTGGCTGCCAATCTCTTCATTTTTCTTGGGCGAACATTTTCCGTCTCAAGTGATTCATTCGAGGCCTTCCTCTGTCATTCCTCCTCTTATTTTATTCTCAGCTATGATCTTCATTAAACTGTCCTGCCTCAGTTCATGTCCAATCAATTTTCCTCTACATCTTGCAGCTGTTTCTGTCTTCCGCTACTTTTAGATTTACAGCAACTAAAAAGTCCTGTTCTCGATTTTGTGTCATTAAACATCAAACTTAATTAAAGACGACGTTCCCGAAATTTATTAATAACTATGTAATTATGCTAATCTTAAATTTACATTGTTCATCGCACAACCACTGCTTCTTGATACTTTTGAATTCGTAGTCAAGGATTGATTTAAAAAAAATTAATGAAAAGGTCAAAATGTTCATGGAACTGGAAGGGGGTCGATGTTCGTTATCTCCGGTGACGTTTTTCTTTAGTATAGTCCGATTATTTAACTCATTGGAATGAGCCATCATTATAAACCGTTATACCTCATTCCTTTTAAGAAAGGTCATTTTATCTTTAAATAAAATGTGTAAAACAATTACTTTGGCAACGGAAAAAATGGAATGCCGTGTATGCGTTAAAAAAATGTGTTCCGACCCACTAGTTTATTTATTCCTAGTCATGTTTGTGATACAATATTTATTCGCCTAAATTTATTCAAGTTATTCCGCCTCATGATTTTTCTTCTACAAATGTATATATTTGATCCAATTTTTACCAGCACTGATGAATAGATGTATCGTTGTACCTTGCTCAAATTTATTTCGAAACTCTTGGATACAGACGTTAAAAATTCTCTCTCTCTCTCTCACCTCTGCCCCAGAGACGTCTCCCCATCGAGGGAGGCCGTTCCTTTGTGGCTCCTTCTGCATACCTTCTTCTCTCGCTTCATCAATTCTCTTCTTTAACGCACTGCTTTCTACAATTCGATTTCCCCCATCTCCTCTCACGCCCACTCCTTATCACTCCACTCCTTCCACTTTATGGCATCCTTGTGCAAATTGAAAAAGATATCATCTGGCCCCATCTGGCCCTCGGAATTCATCCTTGCGCGGAGTCCAGATGGTTGGTTGGTATCGTTTGACTTGTCTGAAATTCCTCACGAGGGCCATTAGAAAAAAATATCATATTTAGCACTCATACGGTCTGAACACTTGTAAGAGGGCAGTAATGATCGCTAAATTTTGGTTTTATCAAGTTTTCTTAATTAAGTTATTTGTATGGTTTGCCATTGTCAGAATTCGTTTTTTTATTTTCGTGGTTAATGAAATTCGTCGTAAAATTTAATGGTATTAATAGCTCAAATCACATGAAAGATAAAACTTAAACTTTATGCTCACAACCTGGAATTGTGAATCCTGATCAAAAGTATCAGTTTTTGTATTTTATAGTATTTTTACGTCATTTTTCGATGGCTTCAATTCAGATCAAGATCGTTTTCAAATTACCCGTGATTTTTTTGAAATGTCATTTTTGTCATCACAGCGAAGATAAGTTTTCCTGTTGATGACATTTCGAATCAAAATGGCAAACCCCCTCCTCCCTCCCCCATATCTCTCATTCTGTTTCTTTTTTATATGCATACTTTTATGTTTATAATTTTTTATGTGACTGAGTATCTTGAAGGTCCTGGGAAATATATCTTCTTGACTGAACCAAGTATTCTATAAATTTCTTCGGCAAACACGGCAAAAGAAAGCGATGTTAAAAATTTGAGATAAAACGTGAACGTATTTCCTCGTCCTGGCTTCCTCCTGCGAGGGTCTTCTGGAGTAGATGAAGGGTTGAGCTGCCGTTTAGTAACGTTTCCCTTCAAAATCCCACCGACTTACCTCCCCATAATTTATTCGTGCTGCCTCTCAAGATCTTTTCAATTCAAGTTAATTTCTTATCCGACTTCCCCATCAATATATAATTGCTCGGAATTTCCAGGCTAATCAAACGTTTGGAGGGCAAGGGGATAGTTTGAGTACGTCTAACGTGGATAATAACTAAAATCATTAATTAATAACTTTTCCCCGTTTACATTGATATAATAATACTATATAGTTTTATTTTTTATTCACAGAATATTAAATTATGCGCTATATAGGTTGAGATTTAATTGAAAGTAGAAATTGTTAAATTAGTAACATTTTTTAACAGTTAGAAGAAGAATCGTGTAGGAAGACGAAGGATGGAATATCTGGAAAAGATGCTATAAGATTTTAATGTAGAAGTTTAAGTAATGAAGTATCTAAGTGATTAGTGGATTTGATGTGGAGTTGTGAGTTTTACCAAGCCAATATTTTAGTTTAATTTATGACTAAAATGTTATTCGTGCGTACCATGTTGGGCAAAACGGCGAGACAGCGGAAACCCTGTTTATTGTGATATGTATTCTATACATAAAACTTGCATTTAATTCATTTCATGTATCAAATTAGTGATATTATAATGGTGATGTACCAGTCATGATGTAATTACATTCTGCAATTTTTAACTGTATGAAATAGTGCGCTGTGGCTAATGGGCAAGAATAAGTGAATTATGGAATCGTTACGAGTTTTAATCGTGAGGTCTTACGCAGAGGATTAATTCGATTGCATGTGAACATAGGGTGTTTTACTTTTAATAATTCTAAATTGACCCTTTCATAGGTACTGTCCGTTTTGTCTTTATTTTGGGCCTCAACCAGGGTATTGGATACATTAAGTGTATGTTATTTATGTATATATTAAGTGGTACCTGTCCTTGCTTTAAAATAATATAAAATACTTGTCACACTCTGCGAGCTTCCATTTCCCGACAGAGTTTTAAGCCGTTTGGCATGGAAGTGTAAGCCTTTTAAGCCTTCCTCATTCTTGGATGCGTGAGGTCTGAATTGTTTTACTGGGAAAAACGGAAGCTGTTCTCTCCTATTTAGAGTCGCGGCAAAGTGTGAATGAACGATTTCAATTAAAACTGAAATCTCAGTTAAGAGTGTTAAATACCTGTTATTTTTTGTGCACTTAAATAGAGACAGTTACGTTGATAGTAGGTCTATTTATTTCACCAGTTCTTGGAAAACGGGGTAACATCAGAATTGGAGGAAGGCCTCAAGCAATTAGTTGTATTATTTTTTTAATTTGAAATTATTCTCAGAAAATACATTAATTGACGTATCAAAGAATAAGATATCTCGCAGTATCGAAAGCATTTTAACTCATCCAAATTTGATAGATTGGTTGGGGAAATGTTTATTCCAGTTATGAAGCCTATTGCTCCAAGCAATGGACACTGAATTTGATTGCAAAGTGGTTGTCAGCGGTCCGATTTTTACATATTACTATAATATTTAGGATTTCAATAGTTATGAAAAATGCGACTCGAGGTGAAGTCTTCATGGTTGAAATAGTAATGTGATGTGGATACGGGAAATAGGTTTACCAGAATACACGATGACATTATATATTTTGATGTTTCCATTTTATAGGCAGGTTAGCAGAAGCAAATTACCACTATGCGAATCCTTAAAGCCTATTGGACAGCAAAAAAGTTTTTTTATTTCATAAAATAGAACAATCATTTACTATTTCACGTCACCCAACATCGACGGTACATGCGTTGTCGATACTTGCTATGGGCTTCCAAATTATTGATGTTTGAGCGTGATAATTCCAGCAATTAGG
Source organism: Hetaerina americana (assembly GCF_022747635.1). NCBI lineage: Eukaryota > Metazoa > Arthropoda > Insecta > Odonata > Calopterygidae > Hetaerina > Hetaerina americana. The sequence goes on along the minus strand of NW_027286069.1, from coordinate 1,393,173 downwards.
ACCACATATGCTGTAATCGCCTGTAATGTAATGCTATGAATAAATCGGAACTGGGATTTTCCAACTTCGAAGTCGTAATGCCAAGTGATGAAAAAAAGTGTTTCGGTGGATTCCTCAATATAACCAATAACCCGAAAGACTTCTGACGTCCATCATTAATACCCTGAATTGGCAGAGTAAACTATTTTGTGTTGCACACACATGATTTTTAAACGTTCATGTCTTGTCATGTGACAGAAATGTTTCGAGTGTACTCGAGTAAGGAATGAGTTCGATCATTCTTGCCTCCTTAAGACAAGAATGGGTCATTTTAGAATACTAACATGACTCTGTGCGATATAATGATGTGTTGACCCAGGATAGATGTGTCTTTCATGTAGATCAGATCGACCAGAATAAGTTAAATCGATCAGTATATCGTGGGCTGATAATAATCGTCGATATGGACGATATTTTCAATATTGATGCAATTTTCGGAATGGCGAGCGATATGGTCGATACTGCTCGGCTTACCAGATGAGGATAATATTTAACGGTAGACCATAAAATTATCGCAATTCCGGTATTTCCCTGATATTTCGAAATTGATATTCTGTCGACAGTGGAGAATGGAAAATTAATATCGCAGGCTTCGTCGTGGCTAATGTTTCGTGAAGGTTGGCCATGAAACACAGAGAGAGCTGAGTCAAAAATGTTTCATTTCTGTGTCACCGCATGTCGTTTCTCGATTGTTCGGGCGTCGGCTTCCATGTACAGTACGGCTTACGAAACAGCACGTCATGATGGAACGAAATGTTTTTGCTTCATAACACAAAAACGTTTCTGTTTGATTTAGTGAGCGCTCTGTCATGACAGTTACGAAGTCTTAGAATTTAATCTTGGGAACGTGATTCAGGGCACTTTGGATAAAATGATCGAGTAACAAGCGTGTACCTAACAGGCTGGCCAGGCTTCTCGAGGACTTTTGGCAAATGTTTCGGTCACTAGCCATTAGCGTAATTGGTGATTAGTAGCATTTGGTTTATTTTTATTTCCCGGAGGTAATGGTGTATATTCGCTGCTGTCGTGGTCGCGAATCGTGCGAGGGAATGGGGATTGCTTAAATCGGTCTGTCTTGCAGTCCCAGTCTCCCTGTACGTCGCGTTGTGGTCCAGTCTATTAGCACAATGTGCGGCTACAATAATTCCTTCCGCGTCAGACCTCGAAAGATATGTATTTATCTAATTATTTAATCCGTAAATGTTAACTTACCGTCTTCATTGATTCCCAGTGCATGCCCTTCAGTCAATAAGAATATGACACTTCTGTTTGTTCATAACGATTTCTCCAAAAAAAGGCAGCTTTTCTCTCTATGTGTGGTTTTATTTCGAAACGAGTCATTTCGTGCAGGTGTCCAAATACTCGACGTGTGCGTAAGGTGATGTGTAACCAACACGAACATAGCATATCTGCCTATAGTTCGAATTCGGTTATTTCTTCTCTAATCGTTCGATGAGTCTGAATGTTTTCAAGTATATTTGTGAGTTCCAAAGATACTGACATTTATATCTGAGACCATAGATTAATACCAAAGTTTAATAGGCATTCCTGTCTTATTCTCTCTAGGCAAGCCCGAAAACGGCCGATTTTTCCGCGATAGTCGATTCGGAGTAGTTCGTAGAGGTTAGTTGCAGTCTACCGACATTAGACTTGGACTGGCAGAGGGTTTTCCTGTGGGAAACGGTTATAAATTGTGATCTTGCCAGCCGAATAAACCGTTGGAAACTCCACCCGATAGCAATATTTAAGAATTGCGCACCTATTATGGTCTGAAGTTTTCATTTGCTGGAGGATGATATGAGTAATCGGATTCACTTGACACTTAGTTTGATAGTTTCTTCGTGATTCCCTGACTCGGAAATCTATTTTTTATATAATTTTCAAATCACCTCGGTAAGGAAGTTTCAGACCACGATTGATAATTTAATATTGTTATAAATACTATTCATCTTCCTGCGAAACAATTTCGACACGTGGCCATCCTGGCCAAAGTTGGTCAATCGTTTCGTTGCAAGCCAAGTGGTTAGCATGAAAAAGAACTTGCCACGCATCGAATATTATTCGATATATTGTTAACATTATTGGTGTCGGAGTGAGCAATGACTTTTTTTTAATCAAACTTTCGGACAAGAATGCAGTGCAGTGCATGCAGCATTAGGCCTGGGAAGGTTTTATAATTTCATCAGGCGGATTAATTAGGAGTTCGTTTCCTCCCCTTAGGACAAACTGGCTGGAATAGCTAACTAAGGCTGGAATATTCCATAAAGCTGAACGTATTATGAAGATCCAGCTCTTATAGGACTCTTTCCTCGTGCAAAACGTAATGTAGTAAATAAACCACTCTCTCAACTTATTAGCTCGTCATCAGTTAAGTAAGCACATTTTAAAATTCAAGCTTGCGGCCTTCTCTAAGGCCTTCTGAGTCTGGCCTGAAGAAGGCCTAAGAGAAGGCCGAAAGCTTAAACTTTCTTAAACGTGATTGTTTTTTTACGTGTTATCTATTTTATTTTTCTGTTTTATTTTGCCGTCCAAATATTATATTGCTCTCGTGAGTGCTTCTCCATCATCGATATATATATATATATATATATATATATATATATATATATATATATATATATATATATATATATATATATATATATATATAGTTCCTATTCCGATAGTTTCTATTCCGAAAAAGGTAAAGGCCACGTCATGTGAGGACTACAGGACAATTAGTTTGATATTCCACGCAGCTAAAGTTGTTCTCAGGATCATAAACAAAAGGATAGAGAGTAGGGCAAAGGATTACTTAGGGGATGATCAGTTTGGGTTTAGGAAGGGCAGAGGTACGCGTGATGCCATTGCAGTAATGAGATTATTAATCGAGAGGAATATAGAACACAACCAGAAGGTATTTGCCTGTTTCGTAGATTTCGAATAAGCGTTTGATAGAGTGAATTGGGAAAAACTAATGAGTATATTGCAGAAAATAGGAATAGATTGGAGGAAAAGGAGGCTAATCAGCAACCTGTACATGTCTCAGACTGCTCAGGTGCGAGTGGGGAACGGGGAGTCCGGTTGGGAAGTGTTAGGAAGAGGTGTAAGGCAGGGTTGCCCATTATCACCGTTGCTGTTCAACCTGTATGTAGAGGAAATGATTAAAGAGGCATGGGAAGAACTGGAGGTAGGAATAAAGGTGGGCGGGGAATTCGTAAAATCAGTTAGGTTTGCTGATGACCAAGCTTTAGTTTGTCAGTCAGCCAAGGGGCTGCAAGCATTACTGAGTGAATTGGAAATTCAATGCGACAGGTATGGGATGAGAATCAATATTAATAAAACAAAGGTTATGCGATTTTCTAGAAAGAAAAAGGCCAAGTTAAACGTTAAATTAGAAGGGCAAAAACTAGAGCAGGTAGAACAGTTTACGTATCTCAGAAGTGTTTTGGACCAACAGGGTCAAAGTAGTAGGGACGTAGGGAGAAGAATTGCGCTAGGCAAAGAGGCTTTCACAAGGAGGAGGGAGTTGATGCCAGGGAGATTGAGTAAGGATGTTAAGAAAAGACTCGTAATAACTTTGATATGGAGCGTAGCTATGTATGGCGCGGAAACGTGGTCATTGAAGCAGGAAGATAGACGTAGACTGGAGCTTTTGAAATGTGGGTGTGGAGAAAAATGGAGAAGATGAAATGGACAGAGAAGAAAATAAATGAGGAAGTACTTGGTATGGTGGGCGAAGAGAGGGGTTTGTTGGGAGAAATCCTATGGAGGCAGGAAAAGTGGATGAAGGGGTTATTGACCGGCATTGGGATGTTGAAGACTGTAATTGAGGGGAGAATGTTAGGCAAACGAGGAAAGGGAAGAAACAGGATAGGGATGTTGGACGCGATGAAGGGAGGAAGAAAGTACTCAGAGATGTAGAGGGACCTGATGTAGAGTAGGATATTGTGTTTTGCTAGGAGTCACCAATTATTTAAATGGTAGCTATGTCCATCGAAAAACCTACCTTAACCGGTATATAACCTTATAATAATAATATATTGTATATGAAGTTAGCAATAGCGAACAAAGACAAAAACACAGAAACAAACAAAAAAGAAAAGAAACTCACTCGTCTTCGAAATTCGGTCGAACGCGTATAAGCCACCTTTCTCAAGGAATAGGAGGGAACTCATTATATAAATAATTATAAATTTTTATACATATACATACCAGTACAGTTAGCAACCCGTAGGCTGGTTAGAATGGTTAGGATAGGGCTCACCTAAGTCTAAGCCTGACGGCGTGTGAAATTCACCCCTGAGGTTGTAGGGGCCAGTGGCTTTCCCTATGCCGCCTGTGGTATCCCTGGAAGATCTGGCGCCCGAAAAATCACCCGGCTTGGGTGAAGCGGAGGGTGCCTAGAGGCGTCACCCGGAACGCGGGCCTTCCGGTCAGTAGCCTAGCGCTCTACCCACTGGACTCCCACGTCCCCATTATGTGCGCACACAAATATGCTTCATTCCATCTAATGATCGCCAGAAATGGTGAAGCCGATTGGATCTCAATTGTTGATTGTTTTATTTTGTTGGGGAAATATTTCCGAAGGTTAATTTCTTCATTTGCGAATGATTTATAGCATGTTTTGGTTCTATTTTTGGGCGAACTAAAATCACTAATGCATTACTTAACATCAGTTACTGGTAATCATAGGCTTGGCACCCGGTATGGCGGTCTAAGTGATTATACTCTTAAAGGGAGTACGATTAAGGGGTTGATAATTATTATCTTCCTCTTGACAACCTCTCTCACTTCTGTGCGCTAAAAGCTGGGCATAGGATAGTGATCATGTCACGAATCGCATTTGATTTTATCGAAAACCGAATTTAATATGTACTAAATTGCAGTTGACTGAAAAGGATAGACTTCCCAATTAGAATAATAAAATTAGTAGCCATAGCTCCGAGTTAATATTGGTATTAGGATTTCCATGGAAAAAAATTATTAAATTAATGTCGTTTTCCCTGTTAGTTTTAATATCGCTTTTGTAAGGATCAATGGAAGAGTATTTTTATTTATGGTGATGTAGTATGATCGCCTTATGTCATTGGAAAGGGTTTCCGTAAACATATTTTGAAAGCATTCATAATTTTTGATTCTGCCTTATTTAAGCTCAAAGACATTCCGTGTGGATATTTACTCCCCATCTCCCTAATTTCTCAGCTGTCCACCTATTCGTTAATCCCTGGTAATCGCCCATGTGGCCGCCGAATCCTTAATTCCCTTAAAACTGCCGACGTCCCGGGCACTGTGCTAAAGAAGTCAGTAGTGACCTCGATGTGACAGAGATGAGACAGCATAATTTGATGAAAAATTCAGCAGTTCGCTCTTGGCTGAGCGCTTTATTCCCGGCTTTCACCCAGCTGTGTGTGCTATGTCCTTCACTCACACACACCCATATCTCCCCCCCCTCCACCTTTCATTCGCAGGTTCGTCACAATTACCCATTTTCCTCTTAATCGCCCATTTCGTCTTGTGTTCCACTTTCTCCTTCCCCTATCCATCCCTCGACCCCCTTATGCCCTAATCCTCGCCCCTGCCAACCGTGGCATTCGCCATCCCTTCCCGGCGTAGCTATTCCGACGATGCTCAATTGTTCTTCCCTTCCGATGACGTTTTAGCTGACGCTTGAGGCTTATCTGCCTGCCTATCTTCGGCCGTTTCCAGCGGACGATGGATCCTACACGGTGATGGCCCTCCTCCCCCTCCAAACCGCTCCTTCCTTCCCCTCGTATCCAAGCGCCCCCTCCACCCCTTCCGACCTCTCTCTCCCCATCCCTTCCCCCCCCTCCACCTCCGCCATCGCCTCCCCCAACTTGGCTCGGCTCTGATTCGATGCGCCGACGGCGGCGGCACAGAGGCCGCCCGACGCTCCGCCACCGCAATGCCCCTGCGATCGATTCGTCGGCCCCCCACCGGCCGCCGCGGTCTTCAGCCGCCGCCGCCGTCCCCGCTGCAGCAGCATACGATTTTAAGAGGGGGTGGTGGCGTGTATGTATTTGCATGGCCCACTGTGGAGTCAGTGCCGCTACCCCCTCTTTAACTTACTCCCTCCGCATAACCCAAACCCCCCCTTGGCCATTCGCATCTTCAAAATCCCTTCCGGTTATCGAGAATCCGCCTACGTCCTCGGGACGTTTCGGACCTTTCTGGGAGTGTGACGTCCTTTCGGGGAGGAGTTATTGAAAAAATAAATCGCAAAAATTGCCTCGCAACTTTCAATTTGCCGGTGTACCTTTTGTCGCCATGGGAGATGGGAGGGGAAACGTAATTCTTGTGGGCAATCTAATCAAGAGATGCCACTCCGTTGTGCCGGATCAATAAATTCAAGTCGCGGAAGTTTTTAGCGTAGAGGCTAAAAACGACGTTCGCTTCAGCAATTCAATTTCATGAATGAGAACGGTTGTTTGTCTTCAGGAGAAAAAAAAATGAACAAAAACATATCGACATTTCATAAACCCTATAATGAACATGTTATATTGGTGCTTTACAAAATCATTGATGGTAGATGCAATTCCCTTTAATAATACACAAATTTTGGACCGGTGACATTTTAGTTTTTTGAAATTACCTCGGCCGTTTTTTATTACCAATGTTATGGCATGTTACTCAATATCCAGAGAAGGTCTCCTTCTTGCATTATTGATGGGGCTTTTAATTTGTAATGTAAAAATTAAAATTCTGATGTGAAGTGATTATAATTGACAAGTGAGTTGACTCTCGATTAATGTCAATGTAGTTAGTTTAGTTTCCCCAAGTTGTTAAGCTCACGCTCTCAATTTATCATGCCTGGCTCTAATAATTTTATTTTTCCATTGAATTCCAGATTGATAATATCCTCTTGCAAAATTGATTTACGTTCGTTGAAACCTACCTCAATTGTTCGTACACATTTTTAAAATATTTTTCCTGAAATTCAAAATCAAGGTAAAAAAAAATTCGTTATATTTTTGGAAATTTCAATACCTATTAATTTTAATACCCTGATTTTTTGGGAAAGAACTTTTAATATAGTGAAGCCAAATTCGGGTTTATATTTTAAGTGATAATATATTTATTTCATCAAGAAATTTGGTTGTACCTTTAGCGACAGACGGTCCGTTAGTAATGCTTCACGCGTTAAGGATTCATCGACTGCAATTGTCTATTTGTAAACCTAAAATCGAAAATCATAAAAAAACGTTCTTAATTCTAGTTCTTTGAGTTCAGGGGGTAATAATTATTTCAATGCATGATTTACAAAATAAAATAAATCCCATTTAACTTACACCGCTTCAGCGCCTCTTCAGTCGGTGTCAGTGTGTCTTCTCAAAACGAGGGATTGTTTTGTTGGTAACCTCAGAGAAAAATAGATTTTGCCCTCACGATCCTTTGTATTAAAGATAATAAAGATAATTAATTCAGTATTATTAACTTGTGTTAACCTTTCTCTGAAAAAGCTTTCTTTACCTGGAATTCATGACTGAAAATTTCATCCATTTTCTGAATTCTTGCATCGAGGGATGATACCTTTGAAGACTATTAGATTAGAATATGTAAAACGTTCATTTTATATTTCAAATTAAAATTTTCATTTTTATCTCAACAAAGACTAATAAGTGGTTTTTAAAAAATAGTGTAATTTAGTCACTGGGGTTTTTGTAAAAAGTTAGATGCTAAATGAAATGAGGATGAAAACGTTTGGTGATGAAATGTATGCGAGTTGGAAAGGCTTTTGATGTCACGGGAGTAGAACACACACGCGCATACACGGACAGAAAATTGGTGAATAAAAAAATACAATTATTTCCGAGAGAAGTGACGATAGTAATGTTATTGATAACTTACACCAAAGACATTTTTGGATGGATTTCAATGTTCCTTCAATTTTTCAGAGTTGTCAAGCTTGTATCTCGTGACAGTCCTACCTTTCGGGTTGAGAGCTCGCTAGATTGAGACAAATCGGTCTAAGAAATATTTTTTTCAGATTCATTCGTAGGTCTATGTCTGTTAGAATGAGTTGTGTCCGTTTATGAAGAGAATGGTTTCATGAATAGAGCAATCGGGGCAGAAAAAGAAGAATATCAACTGAAATATGCCTTAAAACCCTAAATTCTGGACATCGTGCTGGTGATTGATGGTATCTGCTTTGGCATTGATTGTAGCCATTGATCAGGATGGCCGCTCACCTGGAAAAAATTGTAAATTATGGAAATGACCTGGAACGTTTTTACGGGAACGATGACGTGCTCTTGTGTATTTATCAGCAAATTATCTGTGACTGCCAGTGATTTCGTGGCGCCCTTCCCTCCCTCCCTGTGCCCCATTCCGTTTTTGAGCGACCTGTCGGTAAAGTTCTCCTACCTTGTGTCGCTTTCTTCATGGAAATGCTTTTTTTGATATGGAGAACATTAATTCGTTTTAATAGTTTTACGTTTCGTTAATGGAGAAAGTGGTTCTCCTCCATATTATATTGTATAGCATGTAACGGTTTAGCTGTAATTTCGCGACTTTATTACTGATTGCGGCAGAGGAAACTGTGGAAATGTTGCAGATTTTGGTCTGTAAAATATATAAATGTCCTGAAAATGTAATTTTTTCCTAGATTATTTCCTAGATTTTTTCCTAGATGTGGCCATCCTGTGTAATTAGCGATGTAGATTAGAGGGATCTTTTATAAAAATTATTAAAGGTGGGGGAGGGGTCTATGACAAAATTTTAAGGACTGTATGTCAATATTGGTGTGGAATGGTTTAAATGCTACCCAAATTCGGTCGGAATGACAGTCATTCTACGACTCGTTTGTCATAAAGCCAGCTCTGCGAATCCATTTGCTTGGCTCGAATATTCCAATGCATTGATTTTCGCATGCAGTCGGTAAACAGGCGGAACACCCCGAGTTGTTGTTAGCCACATTTCTAATCTCAGGTAATGGTCAGTATACTGGTCGGAAAACTCGATTGAAATAATAATGATAATTCTATTTCAATATAGTTTGTCGACCACTGGCGATGTTTTCTGCGTTTGTTTGAGTGAACAGATTTGAAAGCGGTGCGTCATGAATTTTAACAGTCGGAGTACGTACGTCGTATGCGTGACATTCGTGCACTTCAAAATGAAGAGATGTTGATTCTGCTTAAGGAAGCCGTTTTATTAGTGCTACGTGACGGTAAGAGTTCGGCGACTTCATTAAGGGAATCTCCGAGGAATGAGGTTATTTCGCTGAACATGAATGTCTCCAAACTCGTCATTTTGTGAGGTTGGTACTTGAATTTAATGAGAGGACATTAATCCGTGTTCGGGGAATATTCGCATGAGGAAATAATTCACCGCGGAATGAAAAATCACCTCATCGTGGAACTCCATCGACAATTCAAACTTTTTAAAGCAACGTGAGCTTTGCATAATTACTTCATTGTGGTGTACGGAACCAGGCATATTTCACCTATCAGAGTAAGGGAGGACGATGAATATCGTAAGACAAACAATGCGAATAATGCGAATGATCCGCCATCTCCTTTGGATGCTTGCTAGCGCCTTGAAGGAGTTTTCTAAAACTGTCTTATTCTCACAGCTTTTTGACCTTGGTAGTTCGTCTCCCGTTTCGTAATCTTGTAGAATGAGGGCGCTATTTAAGTGTGTCTTGGCCAGATTTCTGAAAACATTTAGGTAACTGCGTGGTGGTTTATTCTTGTGGGGCGTATTTTTATTTTCTTCTTTAACTTTCGCCGTTTTTTTTTTATTTTACTTTTCGCCCTTTGATGAATTAACTACGGTGACTCCTCGCCCCTACTACATGGCCCATCCAGAAAATACGCCAATGGTTACAGACATTTTTATTCCTCCTCCGCCCACGTTGGCCATTATCCGATTTCGCAGGCTCTCCCAGGATAAAAACACGTCCGAAATAGTGACAAACCTCGCTTTTCTTAATAATTCCGAAAATAGAAATTTGAGTTAGCTGTTTTCGAAAGAGAAATAGTATTATTTTCTCGTCAAATTTAAATGTACTCTGGACTCTAGGCCCCACGGATCATAACGCAGTCATCCTGTGAGTAATATAGCCAATCCAGCGTGTGGGTTCTCCTTTCCTGTGGAACTGCGGCAATAATGCGTCTCAAATATTACAAAACTGGCAAAGAAAATACAAGTCCAATTATTTTGGATTGATATCGTGTGGCAAGTGCTTGCGCATAACGGTTGGTCGTCCAGAGTCCCCAGCTTTCCTCCATTCCGTCTTCTTCTTATTTCACCGTCTTAATGTTACCTTAGGGGATCGAGATGGTGCGGGGGCTAACGAACTGGCTTCCCACCCTGAGGGCGCGGGTTCAAATCCCGGCGGTGTTGAATATTTTTCAGAGGTATCTCGATCCCTACTTGAGGTGCTTTGTGGAGGGCACTTTGAGTGAGTACGGCGTCCGTCGGAAGGGACGTTAAGCTGCGGACCCCTTGGCGCCTTTCGTAAAGAGTAGGCTAATGCCGACGCCGGGTTTCTCTCCACCCTTCATCCTTTCCTGTCCATCCCCTATGGCGCAAATGACCTTAGCTGTCGGTCGCCTCCCCTAAAAACTACTACTACCGTCTTAATGTTACCTTAGTCTCTCTTTGACCTCTGCCTCTTGACCAGCGGACGGCCAGGCCCTACATTTCGCTCTCTGATAGTGTTCTAGCATTGGGCTGCTGACATCTTTTCCGGTTCACATATTGATGGCCCATGTCGTCTAGCCCATCGTTGTCGGAATTAACACGATCGTACTTTTCAAAAGGCTTTCGTTTTGCATACCGTACGTTGCCGACAAAGAGCTAAACAAAGGCAGCGAGCGGACAAGAGGGTAGTACTAAAAGCGGTGATTCCGAATTCCGCGCATCAAAGCTGACGTGACTCATGGGTGGACGCAAAAATGGATGCGAAATTGTTCAATTCCACACTTGACATGTTGTGAGTATTTCCTTCTTCTTGCATCGACATTTGACATTTTTTTCACGTCTTTTCGATCGTCGCAGCCTCCAGATTTCGATGCGAAGGAATGCGTATCGGACCTCTTTCGCGTCAATCCATATGTGCAGACGTCGACTTCTTATGCGGACGTGGCCTGAATTCCCATTAAGTGGTGTAAGCAATCGTATATGCTGCCTCCGGAATGCACAGAAGGTGGGACTGCAGATTTCAATGCGGTGTCTATGCCGTGACCATGAGAAATGTATGCTCGGTCACAGCACTTAAAGCAGATTGTACCACTCTAAATTTCCCGACTAGCCTTCTTGAATACTCATATGGAAGGGAAGGGACAGAAAATAAAGTTTAATTTGACCCTTCATTGACTTTTTAGTTTCGGAATGCAATTCAATGTTAGTTGTAGCCACGGCTTGAACTCCCATGATCCATGCATGCAAGGCCTCAAGATCATTCGAGAAATTGACGAAGCCCAATAGCTGCAAAGGTCTTTTGCCTTTTGAGAAGTCAATGAACGGATCGAGTTATGTGCGCCCGCGTCAATGCACCACGGTTGTTACACCTCGCAGATTTTGGTTTTAAATGGATTGAGTGAAGGCATGTTATTCAGAATGCCCTAAAATGAAAACCTTTTTCATGTTACGGTAGCAGTAGCAGCTATCATAGCCTGGAAAAGTCTATAAGTACTTTGCGGGAAAAAATTGCTTTGATTGAAACAATTTCAAATCGGAGAACAATTTGCCGTCAGAATACATTTATGTTTGTTTTGGTGTTCCCGGTCACGTTTTCAAATGTACTCTTTCTATGCTGGCGAAATATTTCACTGGTTCTCAAAATTTTGTGTTTTTGTAGGTGATTGATCCGTGTCTAATATGCTAGTACTATAACTTCTGTGAAGGGCATATAAGATGTGAAAATGCCACCTTTTGTTTAAAGTTGTTAATGTTACTACTGGGAGCGACTCTTGCTTGTGCATAGCTTTCACGAATATCAAGCAGCCTTCGTTCATACGGACTAGATTTCATACTGCATGCACTATCTACAACGCCCATGTCGTGGGTTGATGACAACTTGTTCTCATGTGGTTATATCAGGTTCAAGAGGGAATACTTCGCGCTTAAACTTTTATGAGTTTTGATCGCACTGGAATCGCTCATTTTGACGTCGATCACTACATGCATGTAAAATAGGCTGGGAAATAATCATTCATGATAGCTTGGTTGATAAATATATTGAGATTACTCATTTTTATTGGATGGTTCATTCATAAAACTGTATTCTCGGGTCTTCAGACCACGGTATGGAATTTTTCAAAAAAATATAATAATAGCCGAGCCCGTCAATAGTCTCAGTACAGTCCCTGGCCAAAAATTATGAATTTTATGACAAATTTAGCTAATTGAGCGACTAATAAGCGACTCATCTCGACACAAAAATATTGAATCGGAAACTATAACATGAACGCAAAAAAGGCAGTAAAACGCGAGCATTATGATTCCAAGGATAGTCTTCGAATTTTTGGAGTCGACCTTTCATTAGCAGATTATTTTGCAGGTGATCAACGCATGAGTTCTTTTTGCTTTCGAGCTCCTTTGCCATTGACATAATTGTATATGATAATTTTTTGCTTATTTTCGTCTTTGAACTATCATTATTAATTTAATAGACCACGCAGGTGTGAATTCAACGCACTGGAAAAAAAACGAGCTGGAAAAACCGCAAGATGTTTTCCCAATCAGGGAATTTCACGCACAATACATAAAGAGGGTACATTTACGTGGAAACAAACTATTTTCAAAAATCCTGAAATTGAAACGCATTGAAAAAGAAAACGAGTCGACCCTAGTCGAATGATTTTTATTTCAATCGGCGTCCTGGCTGGGTATTTCTGTTTTCGTTTTGTGCGTTTTTGCGGCTTATTTGTGAGGGGCTCCGTGCTCAAATTGAAGCATATTCTTTAGTGCGTACAATGCATGCATCGCGGCGGGTGAATGCGTGCATGGGAAAAAAAAGAAGAAGGAAGTCCGCGAGAGGAAGGTCGAGTACGTATAATTGCTCCCTAGCATGAACGCCAGCGGTAAGGGCATTTTTTTCGGACTTCTCTACTTTAAAAATGAAAAATTCCACCGCTTCCCGCTAAATTGTTATTCAGGATTTCACATATGATTTTATGAGTAGTAAAGGGTGGCGAACATGGGAAAATGGCGAAGGAGAGGAATGCTCTCATTCTGATTCCCATACGTGAGCCCGCCGTCCTCCGTCGGATGAGTCCCGTTCTGCCTGGATTCAATGACGGGGCGGAGAGTTATGCGGTGCGGTGAGAAATTCTGGCGAGGAGGTATACCCCCCACCCCACCCCACCCCGACCCGCAGGACTTCTTTGGACTTCATTGAAACCTCTCTTTCGAGCTGCTGCAACGCGTAGGATAGGCACTAGAGAAGCGTCGAACTACTCGTTATAACGAATGCCTTAGATAAGTTCGTGTGCGGGAGTAAAAAGTGTTCATAACGAGAGAATTTTTCGTTCCCGCTGATATCGCAATACATGGCGTCTATATGCCATGGAAATGTTGGCTTTTACCGGTGAAGATATTCACTATGATATGCAATTCAGAACTTTAAACGTGGGAGTGAAAACACTCCCTGCGAGTATTAAAGTGCTCTGAAGTACCTACGCGATATTTTAGACACGACCCCAATGAATAGATGAACCGTAATTTGATAGAGTTAATTCGTACTTTCGGAAAATTCATCATTAGTGCGCAATTTACTCTTAATGAGGCTCTTAGCATTTTCTATTCTCCAGGTTTCATCTTTCATGAAGTAAGAGTGCGGCGTCGAAATTTAATAACCGGAATCAAATGTTACTTAATTATTGAAGTTTCGTATGTTTTAACTGGTGGAAAATGGAAGGAGAATATTTTTCAAATTTAATTGAAATTATAATGTATCTTTCAGCAACAACAGCAATACGGTGAAGCGGTAATAAATCTTTCAAGTGCTGCAAATGCGGAGGGTTTTCCTGAAATGTTTTTGAATGTCGGGCATACCTTCGAGGAACATTTTCACTTGAAATTTATGAAATTGAATCTTGAGTTAAAGCATCATTTAATATAAATTTGAATACCTAATTTTTTTTGATGTTATCATTATGATTTATTATGTAAATATTAAGTGGTAAGTAATCGGTAGCGTTATATCACATTAACATGCAAATTCCCGCATAATATGTTTGCAAGGAAAAAAGGCGTGTGAAAGTAGTTGTATGGTTCAAAAAAATCATAAATAAGTAATGAAATATATAATTATTGTTATGCATAATATACGTGTACTATGCAAATTAAATAATATTCAGACTTACATTTAATGGATGGCGGAACAAAAACGTGACTAAATAGAGGGAATTTCCATTCCTATCAGTGTCTCATTTTCGCTTAACTCAAAGTACGGTTGAAAATCCTTAGAAAAGGCAATCGCATTAAAGCTGTTTCAAACGCGCACTGTTTACAAATGATCAGCCTTGGTCAAAAGTCAGTTGCCTTTAGCAGGTTCACATTTTCACTTTTCGAGAGATGCGCTTTTCTATGGAATGAATGGTAAGCTGCAGGTTTCATTCACTCTCCCGTTGAGTGTGCAATCAAACGTCTGCTCTTTTGACTCTGCTGAGGACGTAATGTTTTGGGAATTACTTTTTACAATTTTATATCCGAAGCATGAGTGTCTTGATTATGGCGGATCTAGAATTAAAAATGCATGATTACTTGTCACTTCATCTTCCCTCTCATGCCATCAGTATTATAACAAATGTTACCCACTGGATTTTTCAGCTTGTTACCTCATAAATGTATTTTATATAAATATATATATATATATATATATATATATATATATATATATATAGATAGATATATATACCTTATTGCAGATCAAAGTACAAATTGCTAAAACTCTTCAAAACAGCATCCTTGTGCATGAACGCACCGATGTCAGCGCCTCTGCCACGCTTCCTGGAAGGCGTCGATGGGAATCTCGTTCGGGCACCTCGTCACGGACTCTTTGACCTAATGCAGTGGTTCAAAATGGTGCTCAAAGGGGTTATACTTGGGCCATACTTAAAGGCCCATGTCCCATCCCAAGTAACCACCCATTCTAAAAAATTCGGTTGGCTTTCACCGTGGTACAAGAGGTAAGTCCAAGGCAAGATTGTCACATACAAGCAGTCTTCCGACAGCATCTTGGCATACTTTTCGCATGGATAAATCTTCTGTAAGAATGCAATGCACTTTGGTTTTCGGAATATTGAGTTCCTCTGCTAACATCCTAAGACACTTGGGGGTCAATCATTCATTATTGGGCACGTGTCTCAATTTTTCCACATTTTCATCACACTGTGTTGTTGATGGATGTCCAGGGTATTCCTCATCGGCGTAACCTCCTCGTGACCCCCTCCCGGGACATCCTGTGCAAGCAGAAAACCATCCCTTGGGACATTTATTCATCTCCATAAGCATCCTTACACATGGCCATTGTCTTCGAATCCAATTTTCCAAGCTTATTGCACCATTGGATCGCATATCATTGCCCCATGGAAAGTGGCATCGTGAATTCGTGGCGCGAGCGTCGAACAGGGGTTCAGTCTAGCAGCAATTTGCACACTTCATCAACCCGCGGGCAACGGTCGCGGGTCATCTTGCTTTCCCAAGACCTTACTCCATTTTTCACGCCACAAATCGTGGCAGGGATTATTGGAAAAGGCGATACATGTAAACAAATATCCGATTGAAATGCATAAGAATATCAACGTTAGGTGTATTCCTCAAGGTGAATCTGCCCTCAAGTGGAATCATACAAGTGTACTTCGAAAATGTCTCCTAAGTATCTCCAAATGTATAGTTGTATCCATTGGGAGGTTTAAGAACACTTTCCACTCGATGGACACGATGGTAGATTGTTGTAAAAATATCTTTTCTGTAAGCGATTATGTGCGTATCTTTCCACGCCATCTTTGGATGAAGGAGTATTTCAAATCTCAATACTTTCGAATTAGTCGTCTCGAAGGGGAATATGACGCCCTGACCAAGCAAGTTTGGCCATTGCCGATTCCTTTCTCTGTGTAAACTGAAAGCGGTTGTTGTTTTCCAAAGAATCGAAATGCATTTTTATAGTTAAGTAATATTTAAGGTATACCTCTTGGGCTAACGTCCAACATGTATCAATGAAATACATAAATTGTTTTGACTGGTTTTAACAGGCATTGAAAATTGCTCTCTTCCCAAGCTCTTTCAATGTTTTCCAAGTGTCACAATGCCCCGTCAATTCTATAGTATTTTATAGGTAATATGCAAGTATTATAGGCAACGTCGTTAAATATTAAAATCATAAACGCACAAGTGGAACCTTTCTCAATGGAAAAACAGTTGGTGTACAAATTGTCAATCAAAAATTTATTTATGCCTCTAGATCCTCCCATATTCAAGCCCAAACCACCCTAAGGTAACGGAATTCCCAAGTGGCATCATTATTTAGGAAAATAAAGAAAAATCAATAGTTGGCATTATTATGTGTTGTAACGTTGGAGGGTGCGCGTATGTAAAATGTTTTTAAAACTAAATGCGCCCGGCAACGCACTCCCACGGCGCGAACATGTTGCGCGTCGATTAACATTCCAAAATGTAAAAACCGCGTTAATAAACCCGAATATTGGATGGATAGGGGTGAGTAGAGCTTGCCCTACTCCGTGATACCTTACGCCGTGTGCTTGCCCCGTTAAGGGTCGCCAGATCCTTTTCCTGTGCCGCCTACAGTTTCAGAGGACGATCTTATTCGCGAAAAATTACAGTATGTGGGAGAAGCTGAGGGTTTCCTGGGGCGTTACCTAGATTTGAACTCGGGCCCTTCGGTGGCCAAACGCTCTACCCTTTACACTATCAAGCCTCCTAATCCTCATTCAAAATTTATAAAATTCCGTTGAAAAATATTTTTTTGGCTTTCGTCAAAATTAAAATGTGAAGTTTCACGTATCCGCCGTATAAGAAACGCTAATGATAACATCGTAAAACTCGATAAAATGCCTTGGCATCAAAATCTCTCCCTCCCATTAGAGAGAAGTGTTTCATCCTTTTTTTTGCATTTTGCCAATCTTCTAACATAGCGCTTCTAGTTGGAAGTACGAGTTCACGTGAGGAGATTCCAGTTGTCAGGTTCCGTGATACACTTACTAGAAATCCACCTGTAAGGTAAGGTTTATACGTACTAGATACACTGCAGTGAAATTGTACGAGTGAGCACTTCCCGGGATGAATTCACCGCAGTGTTCTGTAAATCCGTTGGTTTTACACGATCATGAACGGTGTTCATTCTTCCACTGGTGTGTATTCTTGGTGTCATTTCCTCATCTCAAGTGATCACATGGCGGTAATCCCCGTCCCGTTCCGCGCTCTTCAACCGCTGTGGCGCAGTGGTAGCTCGAGGGGGCGTCGGGGGTCAAAACCGGGAGCTGCTCCTCGACGGCATCCAACCAGAATCCCCGCAGTGATCGTTATGATAGCTGCTGAATAATGTGGGTGGCGCGGATCGATTGCTATTGATCTTTCTCCTGCCGCGCTCCTTGCTCCTCGCATTCCGATCTAGCGCGATCCCTCTCTCCGACGCTAATAATCAGCCCTCTGTCCCTCGTCGCCCCATCGGCACGTGCAGCGCTAAATGTCCGAAACGACTGCTGCTTATCCGTCCCTTTTAACGCTCTCGGACATTCATCCAGTGGTGGATGATACCCCCCCCCCAACGAGAATCGATCTTGGTGTTTTTTTCGATGAAAAAGTATGTAAATAGCGACATGACTAGAGATTGATTTTTTGGCATTCAACTCTTCATCGCGTGTAGTTTCAAGAGCGGAGGGAAGACTTCTAGCGAGAAATGGAACGAACGAAGTATAAAAAAAAAACAAATTGTAAGACGCGCTCGGTGAACCGATGACGTTAGAGATGTTGGATGGAGGGCTGAGCGATAGTGTGTGTGTGTGTGTGTGGCGAGGACAGTCTCGCCCCATCCCCCCCCACTTCTCCCCCCTTTGCCCCCCTCCGCCAGAATGGGGGCCATGCAGGGGAAACGGCAGCAAAGAGAAGGCGAGCGTGAAGAACCTCTCGAATATCCTTCTCTGTGGAAAGACAAAACAAAAGGAAGTGTAATGGAAATAGTAATGCGTTGGGACTGGCGAATTTCTTTTGAAATCAGCGATGCTGACATTTGCACTGAGAGTATGAGAGAGGCACCACGTTTTTACAATGGACGAGTGGAATTTTGAAAAGAAAGAGTCTTCTTCGACGAATGTGGTGTGCGTGTGAAGTAGCACATACGTGTGTGCGTGTGTAATGTGGGTGTAAGAAAAAATACTGAGGATGAGTAAGTCTGCATCAAGGGTCGTGGACTTTTTATTTCCCTTACGTTTGCAGGAGCAACTCCTGAGTTCGTGCAGTCCGCACGTGTGCTTTCCATTTTCCGCTCAAACTACGATTTCAGAGTAAACTTTTCGAGCCTATGAAAGCCGATTCATGAGATGCATCAGTACGGTAATTGGGACAATTTTTTTATATCCAACCATAGTTACCTATCCGGAGTTGGTTTTGAGTTGCATATTTAACTCGACCATTATATTTACTATTTCCCACCTCTTAAATAGTAGAATGCACCAGATGGGTGACGTCTTTAAATGAGATATGTTTTTTTGTAGTAATTGTAGGTTATGACGATCAATGTACGAGGTCTGTTCGGAAATGATCCAGCCATACATTATATTGGGAAAAATAGCCCACCTAGAACAATATGACCTAAGTCCCTTTCGAAGTATTCCCCTTGGGACCTCACACACTTATCCCAGCGTCACTTTTACTTGACAAAAAAATCGACAGTGTCCTTTTTCTGGATGTCAGCAGAGCTAATTCATGGCATTTTCCTCAATCTCGTCAACCGACTATTATGTAAGACTGGGCTTTTGTTTCAGTGTCATATCCGTAGACCCATGACTGATCTCCAAGTACGACCTGTTTTAGAAAACCTGGGTTATCGTTTGCGGCTTGGAGCAAGTCCCACTGCAAATTATAGGCATTGACGAGATGGAAGATAATGCGATGAGGCAGCTCTGATCACAACCGTTACGAAAAAGGATTTTATCTATTGTTTTGAAAATAAAAGATACCCTGGGATAAGTGTGTGAGGTCCCAAGGAGAGTACTTCGAAGGGGACTAAGGCCTCCTCATTGCTCTAGGTAGGCTATTTTTCTCTAAATATTGCATGGTTGGATACTTTCCGGACAAACCGTGTATATTCTACTGGGGATGGCATTACATCTCAGTGCACTACTAAACCCTCTTCTGATACCGAACGATGAAAAATAAGGATTTTTTTTCACTTTCCTTGTTTTCTCGTTTTTAATCATGAGCTTCTGCCCTTATTTTCTTGAGATGTCTCTCTCTAATGAGTTCCTAAAAAATGGCGTCATCTTCTTTTCCATCATCATCATCATCAGCACCAGCAGATATAACACCAAGGATTGGTTTTACGCAGATCATCCCTTGGCTCTCCTCCCTGTTAGTCTCTTCATTCATTCGTAAACCCTTCTCCATCAAATCTGTCCTTACCTGCGGGATGCATTCAGTCCTTGGTATCCCTTTGCAGTTATTTATCTTCCACCGGTCCTTAAGTTCTAATATAAGGAGACTGTTTTACCCGAGAAAATACGTGGACAATTATTTCCCGTGGGCCTGTCCTCCCGAGTGCTTCACTACGTTATGAAAATGTTGTCTCAAGAGAAAAACTTACTTTTGCGAACCCTTAAAGGTGCAAACATACCAGTACTACAGGAATAGTACGTGGCCCGGGCTTGGCCATTTATGTATAGTATAGACAACCGACCTTTTGCCAAATGTTTCACTCTTATCATTAAATGTTACCAACGATTTTTATATCGTTTTTCCATGCCCATAATATGAATTGCTTGTTATTATTATAAGTTCAATCTGAAGGTCCGGTTACCCTTAGCCCTTTCATCATCACCATCTATTGAGCCAGCTCCCTTCCGACCTGATGAGCCTTTATTTGGCTTAATTGTGCGTTCAATCTTGTTTAAGGTATGTTCCAAAAGTAGTAGGACTGAGTTAATTAAAAAAATTAAGTGCAAGAATTGATGCATTAACTCAAAAGTCTTCGAAGTAGCACCCTTGTGCGTCCACACTCTGCTACCAGCGGGTTTTCCACGCCTCGTACGCCTTCTGGAAGGCGGCGCCCGGAATTCTGCTAAGCTTCCTCATCACGGCCTGTGGTGTCGTCCTTTAAGCCCGGATTTGAAGCGGGGAAGAGGGAGAAGTCTCGTGAGACATTGTCTAAAAAATTTGGATCCTCACTCACATTGAGTTGGAGAAGCTCTTGGCAGGTCGGCGTGCGAGTTTCCTTTTGTTCGTCCGAGAGCCCTCGCGGCACCAATTTCGCACGCACCTTTCTCATGCCCATGTTTTCGGTCACAGGTCGACGCCCATCACTTTTAGGGATGCCAAGTTCTTCAGAAGCCATGCGAACACTTAATCTGCGATCCCCGTCCAACAAAGCCTTCACTTCTGCAAGATTTTCGTCACTTTTTGGGGTCGAAGGGCGCCCTGAACGTTCGGCGTCTTCGACATCTTCTCTACCCTCTAGAAACAACATGTTCCACTCAAAAACACCCGTTTCACCCGTGGCGTTATCACTATAAGCTGCCTTGAGCATGCCATGAGTCCCTTCCCCGTTTTTTCCCAGTTTCACGCAAAATTTGATGGCATAGCGCTGTTCCAATAACCAGTTCAAAGTGGAGCGTAACTAGGCATGTTATAGAGGTTTCGCAAAAAAACGACCGGCTCTCCGCAAAAGCTGTGAGCCAACTACCACCGGCATCCAGCCTCTCCCGAGACTCCCATCCCTTCGAACCCAGCCGGAGGGACCGCCGCCCGCCCGTCCGTCCGTCCATCCGGGAAAAAATAAGTCATACTACATTTGGGACTGACCTTATTTGCCCCCTGAAATTGCTCTTCAGGCCTTTCCTACTTTTATGTTCCTTACTTATCCATTGTCTCTAAGTGAATGCTACTTATGCTGCGTGTTAATCATCTCCGCCAGCCGTTCGTCGCGTTATGGCTGCATTTCATGAGCACCTTGCATCCTTCATCACTTCAATTTATCTCTTTCTCTCTTCCGAAGTTAGTGGGGGCGAATGAAAGACACGAAATCAAAGCGTAGGAAATCGAATCTTTGGAGTGATGGAACATGTGTTCGAAGTCGGTGTGGAGGAAACCCTTCAAATACCCTAGTTTGAGTAATGGAGGGAAACGTTTATTGATGATATTGAGGTCGATAAAATATTAGCCTCTGGAAACGCATTCATTGTTTAAGCGGAACGTTCAATTTGCACAAGCCCTATGCGGATGCATTAAGGAAACTTGCTTCTCGCAAATTTTACCTGCTTTAGCGAAATGCACTTGTCCCATCAAGATTTTCCGTTGAATAGTTATGACCTGTTTTCTGCCGTAGTTCATGTAGTCTATGAATAAATCCTTGAATAACCAGAACGCTCGTAAACATGCACGCTGTTTACAGCCGTCGTAGTCACAAAAGGAGTCGTTCCACCCAGATGCTAAAAATCTCCACGTCTACAGGGACTTGTCAATACCTCAAAATAGTTTAGAAGTTCTTGTGACACTGTGAACTCCTTGAGTGTGTTATTACTCTTGTTTTCTTTGGTCAATTAAAATTCAACAATTTCCCTCGTAAAATGCTAAAACGCACGCTCCTTGTCACAGTCGGCAGGGTAAAAAAATGAAAGTCGTTGATCAGGCGTCCTGACTTTTGTAAGTGGCACATTGGTATTAAGGTGAAAATTGCGATAACTGCGAAAAATATTAATGTAATTTTTAAATTTTCAGATTTGTGGAAGCAAGCCTTTTTGCGGTAACGGAAAGCAAAAAGATTGTTCTTCCGAAGAAGGAGAAAATGTCCGTTGAAAGGATGTTATTAGGGCCGTTTAATTTCGCCGAAACTCGATTTAGACGAAATTGTTTAAAATTAATTGATTTGAAGCCTTTCACTCTGATTTTAAAAATATGACTGCGAGTTGTTGCAAAAGTCTTGAAATAAGAAGCTTTCATCAAATTGGCTCGTTATATTCGCGAGGAAATGAACTCGGTAACCTCTTTAACTTATCGAGAAGAACTGATTTTGTTTAATACTTAATGGCATCAGTGCGGGCTGAAGATCTATCTAGAAAATGATGAAACTGAATAACAGCAATGGAAATTCCCAAAACTCTTCCTCTGATAGCCATTATCCATTCAAAGTGTTCGAACCCAAATTTTAAATATTAATAGTTAAAAAAAAATCATCGCAAATACAGCACTGAATAAAAAACGCAGTGTTTGAAGTACTTGTGACCTTTCAAATTAATTTGTCATGAAAATGGGAAGTATCTTGAATATTGAACGAACTCTTGACCGATAAAAACGTTAATTTCCCAGTAAATAATTAAAATGCTTGAATTTACAAGTGCAAACATTACGTATTTGTTTTTGATAAAATATTTTCATGTGCACGTAAATTTTAAATATTTAAAATACAATTTTCGGGAAAGCCAGTATTTGCAAAAAGCCAAAAGAAATCAATAATATTTTTATCGGTCGGGTTAATGTGACCTGCTGTATCAGAGGGAGATCGGGACCGGGTATTCTGAAATATGAAATTTTCCGAAATCCTCGACTATCGGAACCTAATGGCGCTCAACAAAAATTGGCGATTGCTTGCCGTATGAATAGCCATAATTAATCACTATAGTCGATAAATGTTCCCTTCTAAAATTTCGTTCAAGCTCTCTCTACGTTGTCCCTTCCGTCTCACGAAAGCGAATCCACTAAAATTGTTTGGCTAAACTCTGGATTACATTCCCTCATAACAGTGATTTAGTTTTATTTACTAGTTTCGTTTTACTTTTTGTGCATTTATTTTACCTGGATTCATTATGATCCGAGATTAGTTACAGTCTTTTGCTTCTTGTTTATAGCTGTAACCCTATACTTGCAAAAAATAAAACGTTAAAAATGTAGTGGATACATGAATAATTATCAAGCTCATCACTCAATACCTTTATGCGCATAAAAATGCAAATGAGTAAAAATTAAATGCATGAAGAATCTACGAATCGATTTCAAAATAGAAACGTTTACTTTCGAAATAACGAATTCAAAACTGTCGGGACTAAGTGAAGAGAGTAGTCCAAACTTCGGCTGTGTTTTTAAGAAAATATTTGTATTTGCAGAATGATATAACACCTGCTAATTCTTAACTTAGACGTTAACTGATTTCATCCCTGTATTGGAAAATGTTTTGCGTGTTTTAATTCCATTAAATTACAGAAAATTTCCGCGACGGTAACCTTAGACGGAGCCATCCGCTAATTCTAATTAAAATGCAACAATTTCATTAGTTAGATAGGTTCTTATGCTTTTTTTATCTCAAGGAATATCATCAGCTTCAAAAATATTATTATGTAAAAGTTTCAACCTGTTTTTATGACCATAGCAATCCTCTCCAACTCTCAAACCACTTGGAGGAGTTATTTTCGAAATAAAATGCCTCAAGCTAAGAGGATACATGCGACAAGTCTTCCGTGTTTAGTTTAATATTTCACTTCTGCTGTTTCTATTGGCGGTTGATTTTGAATCAATAAATGCGCGCATTATTACTTAAAAATTGGTGGGATGAGTTACATAAGAGTAATTTTTGTTTTTTAAGTCATGTAAACTTTTTATTTTGGATCCCGTCATCGAAGTATACAGTTGCTAGTTTGTTCTCAACCTGCTTGTGGTCGATTCATTGGCTAACAAACATGTTAAAGTGGGTCAATGATAGAAGGTTGGAAATACGCCGTTTATTTTTTCATTACGAAGAAGTCTCTCCTCTTCAAGTGATCTGAAGTGAATTATATAAATGAAACTGGTTTATATTTTTTGATTGAATAAAAGAGGCAGTGAAATGGCTCGTAGACTCCAGTGTTCGATAAATTAGACCTATTGCGTATAAAATTCTTCCGTGATTTGTGAATCTTTGTGGTTGGACATAATTTTGGATATAACATCCTATGCAGTCAGTGTGTGGCCTCCTGGAAAAAATCTACGGTCTAGTTTAAGTTCGAAGGGTTAATTAATTACCCGTATTCTAGTGATCAATCTAGGTTTTAAATGGATTCAGGTACAAAGTGCTGCTTCACTTTTTAGTCCGACCTAATTAATATTACACTAATTACCGTACCACATCTTTTTGAAATTAACCATTTTTCTTCTCTAGTTACTTTCTGCCTCCCATCCGAAGAAACCAATTATTATAAGGCTAAACTACTGCAATCATTTTCATGTGCTGGTCTAAACGTAATTATTTACGTATTTTATTCCTCCATTCTTCATCCTTTTATTTGTTTTAATGTTTTCATTTCAACGACGTATGATTAGTGACCGTTTGACTGTGTGATTTCGAAAGTGGTTTTGAATACGCAATGAAAATCCTTTGCTCTAATTCTTTACGAATTTTAAATTTATGAATGTAGATGACATTAATGAGCTTTTTTTAAATTTAAATGACTGTACACAGCCAATGCGAGCACAATTGCAATCGAAATGAGTGAAAAGCTTAAGGATATGGAATTGGCCGCCGGAGTCCGACTTCACATATGACAAGCAATTCATACAGGAATGCTCAGGTTGAAGGAATAATTATTCAGAGCTACCTTTCCGGTAGAAAAAATAGATAGCATAAGGAAAACATAGCGATATGGAGGTACTCATTAATACTTCTAAAAGACAACAATTCCCTCGTGAGATTCAGTATCAAACGGAAACCAATGTTAATGCAAATTAAAACTACTCCGGGTACAATGTGTAGGTAGTTACGCAAATGTTTTTACCTGTCATTATCCTCAACATATGGCTTTGGTGGCTTTGTTTCTCGTATGATGGTTTCATAATGGAATCCGTCTCTGTTATATGCGGTTTAAATGACTCACTAATTAAGCAGATGTGCATAGCATATGATAAATGGAAATATTTGACTGTTAGATGGAAGATAAGACACTGGGACCAATTGGTCATAAGCTGGATGGACTACCACGGTAATATTAGTTTTTTGTATTCAGTGCCGTTTTGTCGGGAAATTTTCGTCCCGCGGAAAGATATCATTTTCATAACTGTGTCGAGGAACATTTTGCTAGGTCAACATCAGTTCTGAGTTCGGGATGGGAATCTTTGATCTTTGCTTTTTAACTGTCGATCAGTCCTCGCTGTCTGGTTTTGATTCGTAGGTTTCGTCACTGCGGTCGTGACTTCCTGTTGACGGATTTGACATTATTATGCATTAATATAATCATTCAAGAATATTACTAGGATTCATTTTCATCAGGTATTTAGTGATATATGAATTTGAAGCTTAAATTTGAGTGTAACTTTATGATTGTCGTTTTCTAAGGTCATTACGGTTGATTTCCTCTCAATCTGCGGAGAACATATCCTTACGTAATGCAAAATGTCATCAATTCTAAGCATAATCGGACATACCCCGCTGAATTACGTAAGTTGTCGTTTAGGAGCTGTTTTTTTCACCACCCCGCTGCCTTAATGTACTCATTTTTCATGTTATGAGCACTTGAACCCCGTAGCATGAAGCGTCTGCTCTGCGGATGACCTCATTCCCGTTGCAGCGCATTTAGAGATGGGCCCTCAGCCACTCGACATATTTGTGCTCTGAGGGGAAATCCGTTTGAGTTGTGGTGATATTTCCTCTCAGGAAATGGTATTAAAATAATTTACTCCATTCTTCTTCCGGTTCGTAGTCTCGAAAAACGATTGCCAGGGCACCGCGTCGTTTCGAACACTTCCCCGAGCATTTGGAGCGAAAATGTTTCTCGTTGGCTCCGTCAGATTTTGGCCGGAGGCGGATGCAGATCTTGGTGTTCTCTCTTGATGCCCTCTCCTCATGCCGTTTGCGGCTAAATATTTAAAACTCGTGTGTTTTCACTGAGGGGATGTCCATTCAAATATGCAAAAAGTTGCTAAAATTTTGGGAGTTGGTGCGAAAAAAGAGGTACGATTGGGAAGGATTTTCACTACTTAAAGGGGCGTTTAACATGCTGCTGAGTTACTTTGCTTGTAAAAGTTTCCATTTTCAAACTTATTATTTTAATAATCTGTAATTCGACCATCGAATGTTTCCTCATTCCAAAAACTTATTTTTTTTCATATTTTAAATGTCATTGAAGACTGAAAAAAGGCTGGATGTTGCTTTCCGTGCGTAATCTCCACTACATGCATGTATTAAGAAACTCATTAAAGGCAGCAGAAGCAGAATGCATTCCATCGGTTTTTAAAATAAAAAAGTATCCCGGGGTTGTTTTGTTTCACGGATTCTCTGGATTCGGAGCTCAAGTTTTTCGTTTCCTGGCTAGGAGTATTTCAATAGTTTCTTAATCGTGGTCCTGTTTTATATTTTCTGAAAAATATTTCGGGGAAAATTCTGACGTCTTATACAAATTCATTACAGTTTTCATCAAGAGGGAAGTCAACTGTTTAACTATTTTGACTTGTTTAAAGGAAATACTCATTTTTTCATTTCAGTGCTGATGATGTAATGTAGTATGCTCTGTTAATTGGAATATGTGAAAATTCTTCCGAACGCATAGCCCATCCAAATGCAATTTGCTAACTCTTCAAGCAATGCAATGCACGATGCGCTCTTTCACTTTAGTCGAGATTATTTAGTGTCTTATTCGGACTATTCCGTTGAGTTTAAATCCGGAAAAATAAATCATATATCATACAAGTAGATCTATGCCCATTTGTTCCATACGGATTGGGTTTTCAAAATTAAATAAAAAACGCTGACGACTGCTAATAATGGCGACTTGGTTATAAATTCTTGTCGAAGTAGAGAATAATTTATCCCATATATTCTTTATTTTTTTGAAAATCATTTCGGTACCCTTAATATCTATTGATCATAGAAATGATTAATTTACTTATCTCTTGGAATCGTAAAAAATGGCTAACGATTATAATCCATTGGCATTTAGGGGATTTAGAAGCTCAGTTGTAAGTCATGTCCGGATATCAACGAATGAGGACGGAAGATGTAAACACAGTGCTAATGTAAATGAAACGGAAGCTAAAAATTTTATAAAACCTGATTGAAATATACGTGAATGTTCCAGTTTTTTAATTTGCAGTGTTGCCTAGTTTCTTGCAACCTTCAGGTTTTCTCATCAAAATAAAACGTTTTGGTGTAAAAGATAAGAGGGGAAATGGGCATAGAATAACTATTGGGCGATTGGTTTCGCTTTGATCGGCGTGCGGTGTTGTGGAGGCACTCCAGCTATCAGAAAAAAACCTTCCGTTACCTCAAAAAAAATGGGAGGAGGGAGAGTACTCCGTTCGCTGCATGCAATAATTCTAATAAAAAAGAAGTAGATTCGGATTCGGGTCTTGGGAGGCGGGCGGTAAAAATATCAAACGTGGTACATTATTAATAAAGAAAGCGATCGTTTGATGCGTTTGCTTCGAGTGATTTCATGCGGCAGCCATAAAAAAAGAGAGAGCCCAGCGTTGAGCTGATAAAGGAGGGGGAGGGGGGGTGGGGGGAGCGACGAAGAGGTCTTTGTCACTATAATGCAATTATCGGAAGAATGGTGCGACGGAAATGGGTTCAAGTCAGACACCTAGCAAAACGGAGCTAATGTCGCTGAACGGACGGACCGTGGGGTGGGAGTGAAGTACTGCGGGGGTTCAAAGGGGGAAGGGGAGATGATGATGATGGAGTTGGGGGGCGGGGGGGGGGGGTTGAAACGGCGACTGGGTGGGGGGGAGGGGTTGCGGGAAAGTGGAACAGTGTGTGTGGGAGGGAGGGAGAGATTAGGGCCGTGCCATGTTGCGATGCGATGTCCTCACAACATCGACCCTTCGATCCCCATCGGCCGGACTAATCTCCATTGTCCGCGATGCTCTCCTTCGCGAGGAGAGTCGCCGTTCGATTTCTCCACGCCTCCGTCCGAAAGAGCCTTTGATCCAAGCGTGGTGCACACGCCCGCCGTGCGTTGGTTGCTGAGATACGACTTGGGGGATGGCATATCGTGGCGTCGATACGCGGAAGCGTCCTCGGCGTCGAGTCATCACGTGGAAGGGCGAAGCTGGAAGTGGAACGTGGAGCCGGAGCGAGGAGATTGAGCGAGATGAGGAAGGGGGGGAGGGGAAGGGGGTGGAGTGGTTGCTAAGGGAAATTTAAAAATAGAGGCGGAATAGATAAGCGCGGTGGGGGCGGAGAGGTGTTCGGGTATGTTGGGCGAGCGAGCGAATGAATGAATGGATAGAGAGGTGAGGTGGGGATGGGGAGGGAGGGGGCGATGTCGGTGGAGGATGGGGTGCAGATGGAGTGGATAAATGAGGAGGGTTTGGGGTGATTCGAGGGAAAGGGGTTGTGGGCCGCAGAGGTGCCAGGGGGGTGGCGGGGAGGGACTGGAGTCGGCAGTGCAAGAGGGAAGTGGACTTTGCGATGATGGTGGGAGTGGGGGGGGGGAGGGGGATTGAGGGAATGTTAGGCAGGGTGTGGCAGAAGGACTGATGTACGAAGGAGTGGGGGGCAGGGAGGCGGGGGATGGAAGGGGGTAGTCGGGCCATGCGGCCTCGGGGGCGGTGGAGGGGGGGTTAGGTGTGGGCGTGGGAGAGGTCGGGAGAAGAGTGGGGAGGGGTGGAGTGTGGGGGGAGGGGGAGGGAGAGAAGGGCTGTGTGGGAATGGCGCGTTATTGTGGACGAGAGGGTGGGGGGAGAGGCGGAGTGGGGGGGAGGGAGGAGAGGGAGAGAGGAGAGCGTGCCCCGGTATTGATCTCCTTGCACTCTTCCACCCAAAGTAGAGAGGCCACATACTATCAACCCTCTCTCCGCATTCATATCCTTTTTATCTCTGTGTACACCCCCTTTTCTTTTATTGCCGTTCCGATCACCTAGTTACGTTCCCTGGCAGTATTAATAAAAAGGGAAGAGCGATTGAAAACATATCCATTTATGTTATGCTAATTCTCCACGCGCCGAATTTATTGGATTCTTCGAGGTCCCCTCCGTCACTCCCTTCTTCCATCATATTTCTCTCATGTTCTCCCTTCCTCTCTCCCTCTCTCTCTCTCTTCCCTTCTCTCTCTCTCTCCCTCCCTTTCTCTCCCTTTCTCTCCCTCCCTCCCTTTCTCTCTCTCTCCCTTATCTCTCCCTCTCTCCCTCCTTTCATTCCTCTCTCCTTTCCTCTCTCTCCTTTCCTCTCTCTCTCTCCTTTCCTCTCTCTCCTTTCCTCTCTCTCCTTTCCTCTCTCTCCTTTCCTCTCTCTCCTTTCCTCTCTCTCCTTTCCTCTCTCTCCTTTCCTCTCTCTCCTTTCCTCTCTCTCCTTTCCTCTCTCTCCTTTCCTCTCTCTCCTTTCCTCTCTCTCCTTTCCTCTCTCTCCTTTCCTCTCTCTCTCTCCTTTCCTCTCTCTCTCTCCTTTCCTCTCTCTCTCTCCTTTCCTCTCTCTCTCCTTTCCTCTCTCTCTCTCCTTTCCTCTCTCTCTCTCCTTTCCTCTATATTTCTCCCTTTCTCTCTCTCTCTCCCTTTCTTTCTCTCTCTCCCTTTCTCTCTCTCTCCCTTTTCTCCCTCCCTTTCTCTCTCTCCCTTCATCTCTTTCTCTCTCCCTCCTCTCTCCTCCTCCTCTCTCCCTCCTTCTCTCTCTCTCTCCCTCCTTCTCTCTCTCTTTCCCTTCTTCTCACTCTCTCCCTTCTTCCCACTCTCTCCCTCCCTCTTCCTTTCTCATTCTCTCTCACCCTCTCCCTTTCTCTCTCTCTCTCCCACGGCCACGTTTCATTCCTCTTTGTGAAGATCTTATTTTCGTCATTAGTCACGGCTTCTGTTTAAGCTCTTCTTGCCGAACACGAGAGATGTCGAAAAAAATGGGGCCACTGAAATAAATGGGAATAAATGCGCCAAATGGGCGTGTAAGTGAGAAGACGAGGCGAAATCTAGATTGAGGGGAATGAGTGCGGCAGAAGGAGGGCACGGCACATTTTTTTCATTCTTTTCCATTCGCGGAGAAATACAGATGGAAACCAGGGAAGTGGAGTGAATAAATATTGACCAGAAAACTTGGGTCAATTCAATTAGGGGTAATTAAGCGCTATTTGCTTTCATATCTCCGTTGTTACATAATCAAGTCTTTCCTTTTGAGAGCGTCCCTAATTGAGAGATGCTACAACTAGATGTATCCAACTGGAGATAAGTCAGGACATTGCAAGGGTGTCCCCGAGGGGTCCATTCCTCCCCTCCCGCCGCCGTTTTCGATCCTCCTTCCTTTAAGACCCTTCCCTCCCTCCCTCCCCCCCCCCACTCACCCGCACCCATCCATCGAGCACGCCTTCTTCGCACGCTATGAGTTCGGAAGGAGTTAGTGACCGTTGAGAATAAAGAAAACATTCGCCGTGTGACGCGGGCGACAGGCTCATTCCCATCCATCCACTTCCATCAGCATCGAAATTCAAATAAACCTTATAAAAATACATGTGAAAAATATAGTGCGTCGAAAATTTGATGAAAATATGTGTTCATAAATTTTAACGGGAACGACCTAAGTAATATTTTTGTTATCGTTTTAAGTCGGAGAATGAAGCTGGTTTCGAACGATTACGTTTTTAGGCAGGTTTAATTTTCCAAGTCCCGGAAAAGCATTCGATCGTTTCTTATAAATCACCTGATATTTGTTGTGTCTCCGGTTCAGGGTGGAGAATGATTTTTTTCGATCCTTTTCGTGAATATAATTCGTATTTTTTATTCGGGCTTTCTTTTTTTTTACTCCACCCGAGTGGGAGGAATTGATAATGATTTCCCCTGAAATAAGACGGATGTTTTTCTTGTATCGAGAACAGGCGCGTTACAGTTTTATAACACGGCGACTCAAGTAATGCGGGAGTCTCGCGGGAGCCCACGAAAGCGCCCAATCCGACGTGAGGCACTTACTTGCCCGCTCGCACCCGCCGATCCGCCCGTCGACTCAGTGTCGCCTTAACTTGTGAAGCAGTGACTTATCTTCCTTTTCCCCACTTTAGGGACACACGCCGCCTTCTCTACATTGCTGCTGCCGCGAATATTCTCATCCCTATGATTTATCTGTGTCCTTTGCCGCGTTCCTCTTTTTTTTTCTTTCTCGTCCTACCCGACCGTTTTTTCCTCCCTATTTCGGGCAACGGTCACGGCTTCCCGCGTTGTCCTTCGCGGATGCTGTTGTGGGAGGAGAGACATTTTGCGGACGATTAGTAAAGGCCATTAATCAGCAAATGGCGCTGCCGAATAAATAATATGGCATTTGTTTTCCTATTGTTTACTACGGACGCTCTTTGAATATTTAATGGTAACTAAAGTACTGCTAATTGTTTCGTTCGTCTGCGTGTGACAGGCCGTGGAGAATTAAAAAACAAAAAAAGAGGTCGAATACTTGAAAGCATTCTCTTTCGGTCCATCGTAGATTGGCATTTTCTATTTTCCGCCGTTGGCCATTGAAATATGCATGAGTCGCCTGGCATGGGACGGTGTGGATGAAGCTTCACGCCGGGCCTTTCTATCCTTCAGTTTGATTTGTCAACGTAGAGGGAACCGTGCCTGGTGCAGGGTAATCCGATGTCATCGTTATGTACGGAATTTCGAATGAAATTATACCGAACTTGGACATAGGGGTTAGGTATTCGCTAAATTTGTTTTTTTTTTAATTTTTGCAATGATTAGCGTATACTCGGATAACATCGGTATGCATCGAATAATTAAAATACTCTGACCGTTCGGTTGATTTCTAGGCCACGGTAATGGTATTGCAAATTTTAGCGTAATGTCAGTCTTTAATATTTTAAATGATTCTGGAAGTAAAACATGCGAATGCTCTGTTATTCATAATTATTAACCTAGAGTTATTTATCAAAGACTTAAAAACATTAGGCTTTTATTTTTATCACTATTCTGTAATATAAATAGCCATTATTCTACTTCCTGTGAGTTATTTTAACCCCCATGTTCATTATTTGTTTGGTTTTGGCTATAGAATAAAAACTCTCATTCTTTGATATGCGGGGGAAGAACCAGTTAATTTTTTTTAGAGATAGTTTCATAAATTGCATCGTATCCATTATTATAACCGCGAGCTGACAACTTGACTGGGAGGAAACTGATTCTCAATAGACTTGCAAAGCCGTCGACTCGGCACACCACGCAAAGGAACCGCAAAAGTCGAGAACTTGACATGAACATGATGTGAAAAAGGATGAAAACCTGTCTCACCTTGGGATGACGAAAAGGTCGTGCTCACTCCTCCGCCTAATTCATTCAGGCGTGCCATTCGTCCTGTGTTGTTGAAGCCACGTTATTAAATGCTACGGAGGAGGTCAGGGAATGAAAACGTAAAGTTATGAAGTCCCGTACGGTAGAAATAACTGTGCAAACCGAGAGCTGCGCGTATGGTAATATGCGGTACAAAGATCACCTGAGAAGGTGAAAAATGTGCCTAGTAATAAATACGTAATTTTATCGCCAAACAAATGACTGAACGGCGTTGTGTCATGGAAATCCGACGCTCAATTGTCGCCGCTGCGATGATGTCGAGTCGCCGCGGGTGTGTCGGCGGTGACGCGGTCCACTGATGGCTCATTTCCACGTCCAGGACGTCGCGTTTGACGCGAGTAACGGCCTTAGCGATGTTGCTTTTAAATCTCGTGGATATATGGCGCGCGGTGATCCTCGCTCCTATAAATTACCATGATATACTATCTCCAAACACTGCGGACTTCAGTTGTACAAGGTTCGGGGGCCAAAATAACCCTTCTGCTCGCCTTGACCATTCGAATGTCATCAATGCCTGGGGAGAACTGGTTCATTACTCTTTAAAGTGCGGCCCCCCCCCCCCCCAGCGTAGAACTAGTCCGAGAATATTGAATGGTTCCTGATTCCTAAAAGCTTCCCTTTCACGCTTTGCAAAGGCGACGCTCGTGTCTTCACACTCGTATTGCGTATGTTCAATCTCCGAAATCAGATGATTGTCGGAATGTGATCCCAAGTTTGCGAGTGAACCCTTTGCTAATTTGTGTGTTATGACCACTTCGGACTTTGAAATTTGCTGTTTTTTTATTGTCTTAAGGCATTTTAAATGGTATCTCTTGGATTGTATCTCATGAAATACGGCGAAACCTGTTTGGGAGTTAATTTTCCTTTTAAAATGTGCAAATTTGTGAAGCAATAGCTAGCTTGTAATTTAAATATATATATATATATATATATATATATATATATATATATATATATATATATATATATATATATTTATATATATATATATATCATTTTATAAACCCGATATTATAGGATGGCGGTACATATATGGGGAAATTTAATTGGGAATTCTTATTTTTTTTACCGTGAGGAGTGGAAAAGACAGTTGAGGATTGATAAATATGGTTCAAGTAAGTTTGTTGGCTCGCATAGTTTCTGGTTGACTTGGTTCGAATCCTGCCCTGGAACTTATTGAATTTTAAGTGGAGTATTAATTGAGTTGATCTCAACTGTTGAAATACAATATTAATTTCGGCAGCAGCACTTTTGTGATGAAAGATTTTTCAGTGGTTTCTTCTAATTAAGGTAATTCCAAGTCGGGATTAAAGTTTTTCATTTGAAATCATTAGCCGCTATAACTTGACTGCGACATCCTCATCGCTCTTTCCGATTTTCTGGCTATGATCTTCACTGTGATTATACGTAAGTATGTCGCAAGACTGGGAATCATCGTTCAATTAAAGTTCGTAGTCGCAACCCTTCATCCTTTTCCGCCACAGTAGGCAGCCACCATTCTTCCTTCTTACATGTCAATCCCACAAAATCCTGATTATTTACTTGCTGTAATTTGCTCAAATTATTTGGCTCTTGATCTTGTAGATTTCCGATAAATGCATGACGACACTTATTGCAAACGTTTACAACGGGTAATAATGATCGAAGGGAGTAGCGAAATTCTTCCGCAGGTGCGTCACATAAAATACGGCCTGTCTATCCACAATTGCTCTTCAAAACGGCCCGCGTTCGAGAAAGGTTGAGCACCGCCGGCTTAGGAGTTGGCAGTGGAAATTCATTTACGTCAGCCCCGTCGACGGAGAAGGAAGAGAAGGAGAGACGTGAGCCAGGGAAACGTTGAGGTTGGCTCTGGGGCTACTCTTGCGATGCTGAGCCGACGGCTGCCGCCTGAGATGGCTTTAACTCCCTTCCGGGACCATGCCGTAATTTTAATGCCGTCTTCACTCCGGTGAAAGAATCTGATCCGGGAAAACGAAAAGTAAAATTTTCCCGCCTCAGCAAGGAGTAGGTGGAGATGTGCACTTTGATGTATCGCAAGGCCTTTCCTTGACGCCAGCTGCTCGTCATACTTCCATGAAACTGGTTTAGTTTCGAAGATATGACGAACACCTTATGTTGCTTGATATATGTGTGTGTGTGCGCGTATATATATATATATATATATATATATATATATATATATATATATATATATATATATATATATATATATATATATATATATCCCCTCCCCGGACTACAACCTTGACGTGGTGGAAGGGCTTGTGCGTTCCGATGACCCCTAGAGCTGTGCTGGCGGGAGTAATAAAAATTGCTCCCGGTAGGGTCACCCATGCCGGTTAGGTCGAAGGTTAGGAGCCAGACGAAAGGTAGTCCACGCAGCGTCTGTTCCTCCGTGAGTCGGCTGCAATGGCGTCTGACCCCAGTGGGGCGGCCAGTAAGTGATGGTGTCACGTTAAAAACACTATTGAGGAAGGCAACGGGAAACCACCTCAATTATCATTCCCTAGAAAAATATGATGGACAATAGAGATATTTTGAGTCCTGGCAACCACGGGGCTCGGCCCAATCGGCCGTGTGTCGTGCCCGGCAGCGGGGGAGGCAAGGCTTCCGCGGTCGTTATCCCACGAAACCCTTGCAAGGGGAAACCAGCAGCAGCAGGACAGAAGACGCAGGAGAAGAAGACCACATTAGTTAGAATAGGAACGTGGAATGTTAGGACAATGATGAGGACAGGGAAATTGGAGAATGTTAAGCGACAGATGGAAAGGGGAAATATAGATATTTTAGGTCTATGCGAGGTGAGATGGAAAGATAGCGGGGATTACTGGAGTGATAAGTATAGAATAATATACAGCGGTGGGGACGAGAGCCAACGAGGGGTTGCCATAGTATTAAATGAAGAGGTAGGAAGAAGCGTAGTCAACATAGAGCAGGTAACGGATAGAATACTACTAGTGGAGATAAAAGCAGAACCGACGAACTTAGTTATTATTCAGGTATACATGCCACCGAGCAACCATAAGGAAGAAGAGGTCGATAGGATATACGATCAGTTAGAGAACATGATCGCGTGTGTTCCTGCAGGGAAACATTTGATAGTGATGGGGGATTGGAATGCGACGGTAGGTGAAGGAAGAGATGGTGATGAGGTGGGGGACTACGGTTTAGGCACGAGGAATGACCGCGGGGAGAAAGCAGTTGAGTTCTGCAGGAGACAGGGGTTAGTCATCACCAACACTTGGTTTAGACACCACAAAAGACGCAGGTATACATGGAGAATGCCAGGTGACTCTGGAAGATATCAGCTAGATTATATTCTGGTTATACACAGGTTTAGGAACAGTGTGATAAATTCCCACAGCTTTCCGGGAGCGGATGCGGACTCAGACCACAATTTAGTTGTTATGAAATGTAGCGTACGTTTCAAAAAGATAAGGCAGGGGCGGCGGGTTAGAAAATGGAATGTAGAAGCATTAAATGGGTTGAAAAGGAAGGAATACAAACAGGCGGTAGAGAAAATCATGGAGGATGGTAAAGGGCTTAGTACTATCGAAGAAAAATGGGAAATGATCAAGAAAGGGTTGTCTAAAGCCGCAAAAGACACTATTGGAACCGTTAACGCTAAAAGGACTAGGAAACCATGGATCACGGATGAGATGATTACAAAGATGGATGAGCGACGAAAATGGAAGAATATAAATACAGAATTAGGCAAAATGAAGCACAAAGATTTAAACAATAAATTGAGGCGGGCAACAAATAAAGCAAAAGAAGCATGGTGGAAGACGCAGTGTGAGGATATGGAAAGTTTGCAGAGGAAGGGTGAAATCGGTGCGCTGTACAGCAAAGTTAAATCGTTATCGGGAAGTAAGAAAGGAAGAGCTATGCTAACAGTTAGAGATAAGGCGGGTAAGGTAATAGTTGACGCAGGAAAGATCCAAGAGAGATGGAATGACTATATAGAAGAACTGTATAGTAAAGAGCTTAGACCAACAAAGTTAGACATTGAAAAGGAACATGACGTAGAGGAAGATAGCTCAGGTCCAGGCATACTAGACAATGAGATAGAAAGGGCATTAAGGGAGATGAAACTAAATAAGGCCGTGGGGGTGGATAACATTCCCGTGGAACTTTTAAAATGCTTAGGAAAATGTGGGAGGAAGAGGCTATATGGACTGATCCGTAGTATTTATGAGGAGGAAATCTGGCCGGGAGACTTTGTGAGATCAGTTTTAGTTCTTATTCCGAAAAAGGTAAAGGCCACGTCATGTGAGGACTACAGGACAATTAGGTTGATATCCCACGCAGCTAAAGTTGTTCTCAGGATCATAAACAAAAGGATAGAGAGTAGGGCAAATGATTACTTAGGGGATGATCAGTTTGGGTTTAGGAAGGGGAGAGGTACGCGTGATGCCATTGCAGTGATGAGATTATTAATCGAGAGGAATATAGAACACAACCAGGAGGTATTTGCCTGTTTCGTAGATTTCGAAAAAGCGTTTGATAGAGTGAATTGGGAAAAACTAATGAGTATATTGCAGAAAATAGGAATAGATTGGAGGGAAAGGAGGCTAATCCGCAACCTGTACATGGCTCAGACTGCTCAGGTACGAGTGGGGAACGGGGTGCCCGGTTGGGTAGTGTCAGGAAGAAGTGTAAGGCAGGGTTGCCCATTATCACCGTTGCTGTTCAACCTGTATGCAGAGGAAATGATTAAAGAGGCATGGGAAGAACTGGAGGTAGGAATGAAAGTGGGCGGGGAATTCGTTAGGTTCGCTGATGACCAAGCTTTAGTTTGCCAGTCAGGCAAGGGGCTGCAGGCATTGCTTAGTGAGTTGGAAATTCAGTGCGATAGGTATGGGATGATAATCAATATTAATAAAACAAAGGTTATGCGATTTTCTAGAAAGAAAAAGGCCAAGCTTAACATTAAAATAGGAGGGCAAAAACTAGAGCAGGTAGAACAGTTTACGTATCTCGGTAGTGTTTTGGACCAACACGGTCAAAGTAGTAGGGACGTAAGGAAAAGAATTGCGCTAGGCAAAGAGGCTTTCACAAGGAGGAGGGAGTTGATGACGGGGACCTTGAGTGAGGATGTTAAGAAAAGACTCGTAAAAACTTTGATATGGAGCGTAGCTATGTACGGTGCTGAAACGTGGTCATTGAAGCAGGAGGATAGAGGAGGATTGGAGAAAATATTTGTTTGGTAGTTGTGTCCATCCAAAAACCTACCTTAACCGGTAGATTACCTATAAATAAAAAATATATATATATATTTAAAATATATATATATATATATATATATATATATATATATATATATATATATATATATATATATACAAACGGATAAGCGAGATGGCAATAGCCTACAAAAGCACAGGAATACATACATAGGAAACTCACGCGTATTCCGATTTTTCGGTGGCCAAACCACCTTCCTTTGGGTAAAAGGCAGAACTCTTTGAGTTTTCTCTGTTTGTGTTCCCTAGCGGCATATTGTTTCTCCTTTTCAATTATTATTCACATCCGTGAGACTTTCCTTTAATATGTACAAATATATGATTGTATAGATGCATGAATGGAACTGTAATTTACTTATCTTTTTCTGGAAAAAATACGGTTTCCCTTTTTTACAGTGAGGTTAGGGGTAATAATAATTGATCGATATTGCATTATTGTCATTCAGGTCGTTTTCTGCTCAAAGATACATTCACTATGATAAAAGTCTCAAATTTAAATCGATTAAAAGTGTACCTCGTATATTTTTCAAATGTAACAGTGATAGTGGGCACACGCACTTACAGGTACTTCACTTACCTATGTATCTAAGTACGTCCACTTTGCCACTCCGTGAAAGTGGAAATACCTTTGTTTGGTTTAATACACAAAGACTTTCTCTATGTTATATTGGTTTACAGTTTCAAAATAGAGTAAATATTATTCCGTTGTAACGTATTTAGTTTTCTATTGAAAATTTTGGGACGAATTGACGACATTTTGATCAATACAATCGCCACTCTCGTCATCATTCATTGATCCATCCCTCGGGAATGGCCGGAATAAAAATGAATGATGGTTTCGATTATGT
Organism: Hetaerina americana; assembly: GCF_022747635.1. Lineage (NCBI taxonomy): Eukaryota > Metazoa > Arthropoda > Insecta > Odonata > Calopterygidae > Hetaerina > Hetaerina americana. The sequence continues at coordinate 1,354,646 of NW_027286069.1, read as the reverse complement.
TACCGATTTATGATGCCTTAATGTATAATGAAAAGAAGGAGCTAATATCTTTACCTGTGTATTTTAAAGGAATCTTTATCCCATTTTTGTAGGCAGTAAATTTTGTTTCTTCATATTCTATGTCGTATCTTATTAGCGTCACCTGGCTCCACTGAATTAGGCTCGACTCCAGCCTTACTGGTGTGGTTCACTTAGCGTTGCCCTTATGTGGAGAGAATTGTATCCTTCATGGGAGGAAGAAAACAATGAATAAAATGGTTGACTCGTTCGACAAGAACTTGGAGATCGTGTACAGATGGCGCAATTATTCAAAATTCAGAACCATTTGAAAAATGAATCGGAAGGAACTGAACTACCATTTCGGTCACCCTCATTGCTCATTTCCGCATTTTATGTGACACATGTACATAACCGATTATTTTCCTTAAGATTCACACATCCGTTTTAGCAGTTATGGTATTGAAATATTGTAAAAAGTGAACTTAACGATACATTATAGTAACAATTTGCCAGTTTCATTTTGTACGATGGGAGATTTATTGATGCATGTTGCTTTGAAAAGCGAAATAAATGTTTATATTTAGGTCGAGTTCAAAATTATAAGATCGGTTTAAAATATTATCAAGCGTGCACTGCCGTGCACACTCGTTTTCAAATATACAAAACGTAAAATGTTTCCATTTTTACATCATCCATGATTCGTCAGGCGTGTGTTCTTTCGATATCCTCTGGAACGACTTGCCTTGGAGCTCGTGCCTTTGCTGTCAAGGCTTTTCTAAGTACTTCCGCGGAAGTTTTCTCCATGTGTAGATACTATTCAAGTTGCATGCGCAGTTTATGTTCATAACTTGTCGTATTGGATGGGTCCTCTGGTTTCAGGAGGAGCGTTGGAAGCCAGCGTAGTTGTGCTGAATGGAGTATAGGGTGTAGAGGAGGTGAATATTTCATCTGATAAGAAAAGGTTGGGAAAGGGGCGGGGGAAGAAAACCTTAAAGCCACCTATTTTATCTGAAATCTGGTGTTCATCACCGCAGTGAATTCACTCTCTTGTTTTCTGAGCTGACCAGCGCTTTCGTATATAATTTTTGTGTTTCTCTTCTCTGAATTATTGTCTCTCCAAAGCCGTGGGACTATAGTTGCATGCAGTGCCATTGTCTGTGAGAGAGCAAGGGGACGACGATATATGTACTGACATATCAAGGACGTCTTCCATTTTCATTCGTTGATACTCGTGAGAAGACTTCACGCAAGCGTTATCTTCTTCGTTCGTGGGCACATGCGCTGCGACTTTGAGTCTGCGTTAGCGCTTCATGCAACCGCCGTTCGACCGTCACACTATCGGCGATTTTTTTCCATCCGAATGACTAGATTTTCTCTCACTCTGGGACTCTATTGGTCGATTGGATTATTCCTCCTTCTACACTCTCAAGCCAAATTTAAAAGCAGAATAATTCCCTCATTTACTAATTTTGATAATGTTTGAATCGAATTAAGGGTGTGATCATTTTTGCGGAACTCGATATTGATGTTCGGTGATTTATATAATAAATTTGAAACTCCAATAGCCGTAAACAGTTGCAAATTTATTATATATTACTAGCCGTAAGAGCTCATTTCTATCAATATTCGGTGATTTACTTTTAGTTTTAGTTTTACGAGTATTTCGAGACTCATAAAGTGCTGGAAAGAGAAGATTGAAAGGTTGCGGTTGTATAAAAACATTTCCCAAGCGATTCAGTTTTTGAGTGAGAGAATTTGCACTCCGGGTTAAAATTTACAGCTCAGTTCTTTAGGGTTTTCCTAGATAACAACCATGCGAAAATTTGATTTACAAGCTAGCGTCATTATGCTGTGATTTTTAGGTTGAGTTAACATTGTTGCAGTAACAATTTGTTTATACAAATGTTTCCTCTGTGGATAAGGTAGTCCAGTGGATAGAGCACGGGGCTACTGACCCGGAGGGCCTGGGATCGATTCCTAGTGAACCCTCAGCCTAATCCAAGCTGTACGATTTTTCGGATACCAGAAGTTCCTGGGAAACCATAGGCAGCGTAGGGAAAAAGAAACTGGCCCCCCTTAACGCACTGATGTGTGAATTTCACGCACGCCGTCGTGCTTAACAATAGTACTAGGTATCAAACAAGTTCTCCGGTTGATATAACTGTGGTTATGGTCATATTTTGATCTCCAGTTCACCAAATTCCAAGACCCTTGGGAAGTGACTTTATATAAGATACGCCTGCCACCAGGTCAAGAGAAGGCCATTTGTCTTCACGCTTCGGTGGAAGAAACGTTCACCAAATATGTTATAAGGAAAAGGATATCTTCCTTCACTACTCTCACCTATTTATTGAAGGAATTCTTGGTCGGCGATAGTTAACTGCGATGTATGTATGATACCATCCGGGGTGTTTTCATTTTATCCTGGGGTGTATGAGAATCCTTGTGGCACAACTCATATTAATTTATCATGCCAGCGAATTAAGAAAGAGTTTATTTAAACCCCAGTTTGAAGTGTTGCATGAACTATTACGGGGTTGACGACCGGTGATCTTCGGTAAGGCAGAGGGGTGGCAGATTTAAAACTACGCCAAGTGCCCGCGGTTATTTTTAAGGCCATCTCCCTACGGCTTTACTGCATCCCCACCGATTCAAAACGTCGCCCTTTTTTCACTAATGTTTTAACCTCAGCCTTGGGTACGACCCCGATAATTCAACGGCCGTAGTTTCTTCTCGATGCATCCGAATCCCAATGGAACCGGTCAGCCTTGAGATGTGGAGTTCCATGTATTTTGGATGTTTTATGAATGGAATCCTACAAGGTTAGCGTACGCATGAGCATCCACGATATTCTAAAGGGAGCCATGAAAAATCAAAATCGGCTTTCACTCGGGTTCGATCAGCATCGATCGAAAAATCTTGCGCGAAGCGCACTGCGCTGCCTCTGCATTGTGCGTCGGGGGATATGGGAGGTGTGGGGGGGAAGTGGGTAGGGGGGAGTGGAGGAATGGAAGGAAGGTGTATGAAAGAAGGCAAATGGATTGAGAACAGGATGAAGGCTGGTGGAAGATACCTGCGTGCGGGGGGGTAGGGGGCGGGCGTATTCGGGGGGGCGGGGGGCAGGTCGGCTGGAGGAGGGGGACGGTGTGCTGTCATGGGAGGGGATGGGGGAAGGAGAGAGATTAGAGAAATAAATGAAAAGGATAATGAGAGATGAAGGGTTGTGGGATTACGGGGAGGATAGGGGAGAATTGCGTGATTCCCTTAATCTCCTTAACGGCCAACTCAGTCCAATTTCGGGTATCTTAATCGTCTTAGCTGGTTGTTGTGCGTCTTCGTCCTGCTGCTATTGTAATTCGGAAACTACGACGTTCATCTTTCAATTCCTGTCCCTCATGGGGTGCTTACGTTATAAGTTGATCTTCTCCGCATATATCTTCCGGAGGTCTGTTATCGGAACGTTTTCGCTTATTCATTAGCCGCCTACGAATCGAGAGCACTGCCGAGAGACTACCTGGTAGAAAATGACAGGGAGGTAGTTGGCGTTGAGCTGTTACCATGGCGGCGGCATATCGCGAGGCTTTTGTCATGAATTTTGGAGCGCTTGCTGCGGAGAAATTTCGGGCCAAATTCTACCGGCGGCGTTACAAGCACGCTCGCACACGTTGCGTATGTCGTATATTCATTCTCATGGGATGCTTGTGGCCTCCTTTCTCATTGTGCTCGGATGATGAAAGTTTTGAACGTGGTTCGTTCCTTCTTTTTTTCCCTAACACTCACCTTAAGCGTTATTATATTTCATTCATTTTGAGGCCTGTTGAATTTTTCACCTGTTTTTATTCATTTTAATTTTGATTTTTTGCGATTCAGCATTCTAAAAGGGTGCATACCCATTTCTTAATTTTGTGATTTTGATACAAGCATAAGCGTCTATTTTGTTAATGCATCATTATGCCATGCTTTGTGTGCCAAGCAATTATTTCGGATCAGCACATCAATAGGATCTGTGTGAAAATATTATTTGTGGGAGTTTTGTTTCATAATATCCAGACGCTTTCCAATGGATTTTGATCCCATACAGTTTGGTATTGTTATTAAAACATTTATTGTGAGCAAAATTCGCAGATCCTTCAGGTTATCAAAGCTTAAATTGTTAGCATTGAAATCACATCCAATATTCATGAGTGTATCTTGATTAGTTCCTTGAACGGGGACTTCGTCTCTATTGTCTCCTGGCCGCATCTTTAGGGGTTGCCTGGGTCATTAAAGTGGTGCTCCACGCCATCTTATTATCTTAATTGACTTGTCTCATCAGAGTCTATTTTTACCCTAATTTAAGCCAGGTGCCTTTTCCAAAGGCATGTTGATGACTATCCAAAGGATATAATTGTGTATTAAAACACCTACCTTTCTTCCTGCTGAATTTCTTTAAAAACTCAAAAAGTAATATAGAGTAAAATAGAGAAATACAAAAGTCAATAATTTAAATATGATTATATTATACTTTAATTATGTTGCAAAATATTCAAAAATGAGTCCATGCGTCTATAAGGAAGGATTTAACTTATTTCGGAGGTTGGAGCTATCGTTTTTGTTGCGACGCATGGGGAATTGCCAAGACTATTACTTGGCAAAGCTTATTTAGAGAGTATCTGGTGGTAGGGAAAGTTTGAGTGAAAGTAGAAAATAAGGGAGATAATAGTAGTTTCATATTTTAGAAAGCATTATGTACTGTCAATAGTTCGTAGGAATTGTGAATGTTACATAAGACCATTGAAAGTGAGTTAAACGAAGATTTACGTATGACTTTAATTTAATCCTTTAACTGCAGTAACTGCAGAGTCTGATTGTGTACCATGAATCACGTAGACAAATGCGGCAGAGTTCTTTTCCAAGTCTTACCGTGTTAGAACACGGTAACATTTTTCACGTAGGCAAACATTTGAGACCTCATACCGAGTTTTAATCGATTCGTCATTCGACTTAAAGAATGGACTTTTAAAATATGGAGTTAATGGTGCCTCACAGATTTGGTACGATGGTACTGTAAAAACATAAATGTTTCTACTAAATAACATTTCAGATAATGCATCTGGTAGTAAATGTTTTTCGTAATCTCAATTATAATAATTGATTAGAGTACCTTGTGTATGAAACCATTGGAGTACCTTTAGTGAAGCGATTATGTACCTTTAGTGAAATGAACTATCATCGAGGGCAAAACGTAAGTTTCATTTAAAGTAACCGAAAATATAAATGGCACGGAGCAAAAACAACTTATACTTAAAAATGTACTGCAATGCCCAATAAACATTAATAGTTTAAGGACCATTGCAGATGAATTCATACTGGAGAATGGAAATTTGCAAAATAGATACATTCCGCATGACTCACGTCTGCATTAAAAATATAGAAAAAAAGGGGTGTTTTTATGTCGTTACTGCCACTGTACTATTTCTGAAATTACAGCGCGTCTTTCCGTGTAACTTTTTTTTTAAATTTGCACACATTTATAATTAAGTATCCCTAGCGATTGAATAACCTTCGGAAAATATTTTTATGTAATCGTATTAAAAAATGACAATGCTTAACACGCAGATCTTCGTTATTTTAAAACCGGGAACAATGTTTCTTTGGCATTTGAAATTTAATTTACTTGTCAAACATAAATCACAGCTCTAGAAATGTCTTGAATTCGGATACTCTGTGGAGTTACTGCGGTTTCATTGAGGTGTCGATCCACTCAATTTCCGAAGATGTTTTTAATGTATTTTAATAAGAAGTTTTTTTAGTTTATATTATATTTTCGCATAATAAAGGGCGAATAAATCAATCTCCTCTCTTGTTCCCCGCCATACTCTAAGGTGTCTTGTTTTTCCCCCTGAGGGGTGGTAGTCTTTTTAATGAAAACTGTGATTTTCTATTCAAAAAGCCTTTTGAAGAAGTAAAAAAAACCCTTGGTATGGTCGCCTTTTCTTGTATTGGGTACATTTTTTGCGAATACACTATCCTGTCGGAGAGTTTTGCAAACGGTGATGTTCTCGTTAGTCGGCCGCAATAAATTTCGACTTTTGACTCTTTTTATCTTGAAGATGACGAATCTCACGCAGTTAATGCATTATGCGGGCAGTGAATAACGACAGCGCACATCAATGAAGCACCCGCCAAACATTCGTATTTATAAAGGATTCATTCAGTATGAGTAAGTCCTGGATGTTTATTTTTCCACGACTCTGAGCATGCATGAATATCTCCGATTGTTGTTTCGTTTATTCGCAGTTCATTTGGGTTTTTCAGTGCGGGTGGAGGGCGCTAAGCTGTAAATATTGCGGCAATCCATCGGCACCCTCATCAATCTTCAAAACTCCCAAGTATTCTTTCTCGTTGAGTATTCCTGAAGTTCAGTGATGATACATCTCATCTATAGTTATGAAATACAATTAAAAATTACATTAGGCCACTTCCACTATTTCCTTCCTTTTCCATGTTCTATTTTGTTACCTATTCCATAAAATCTTGTCCTTCGCTTATTCGATACCGTATGCACAAAAGGAGAGAGAAAGTAGGTAATCTCAACATGCGTACTTAGCTACCAGCCTACCTACTACTTTATTTTGTAATAATATTAATTTCTCTTGGCTACTTTTAGCTTTAAGATCAATTATTCGATGATGACATGTTTTTATTTGGCAGAGTGGTACAGTTGTACATTTAAGCTGAAATGTGAGAGAAGGCTTGTTATCTTTCTAAGAAATGTAATGACCACTAAATTCACTTACACAAGGGATCTTTATACCGTTGGAAGCTTTTCTTATCAGCATCTGCAGAATATGTAAACATTCACGTATAGCTCATTCTCATGGGTTTCTTTCTGCCTTCGTATTATTTTAATTGAGAATTACTTTGATGGTCGTGTGATAGTGTTTATTATCCGAGGGTAATTAAAACCTAAGAATTTTTAAGTTTCGGGGAAATTAATATTGCTCGAAGGCAACTATTTTCATTGCAACTGCTAAATTTCCTATCGGCGATTAAATTTCCGAGGATTAACTATTGAAACTAATTTATAATTATCTAACGAAAGTTTCCTAAAACATTACATCTTGCTCAAAAATCATAAGGGAAGAGAAAACGTGAGTGGAACGAGGCATTTTTAGAGCAAAGGATGTGTAAAACCAATTCGGAAGACATTTTATTTTGATATAAGTGTAGAAAAAATCTACAATTCAATCCAGAGTTCCCTTACTGGCGATGATAAAAACCGTCGCAATACATTCACGAGAAAAATCTTCTCTTTGATTGAAGGGATAATTTTTTTTAATTATCGCCCTTGGGAGGTCTCTTTGCTCCCTAGCTTGAAGTACTTTTGTGATTTGTGCGAGCATGAGAATAAAAGTAGCTTCGATAACCTTTTGGAGACTAATGTACCGTTAAGAATCACAATCGCGCACATTTTGGCAGTCGTGGGACTCTACCGAAAGAGGTTAGTATTCATTAGAGTTCCTGCAATTGTCAAATCGGAAATCTTTGTCCACCCATGTTACTGCCCTAATGTCCTCTTGTACACCGCTAATCGATTGTGTATGATCAGCTCGATCGATTGACACTTAGTCGGTCTCCCTGTCCCCCCTCGGGGCTTGTCACCGACGCAACAGATGTCCGCCCCTAACATAATTAAGAAATATAAACTTAATTCAGACTTAATAAAATTTATTTTGGACTACACCGGCCACTGTTAGTCCCGTAAAAATCCACGTGGGGAAATGCAAATATTGTTTGCTGAAAAGGAGTCATTCATGCTACATAGAGTGAATGTACTGTCGCAGTATCCGCGATGTTAACACTTAGGATTCCCCCTCCCCCACCGGCTGGGGGAGTGTGGAGAGAGGGAGGAGTCTTCAGGCTCGATGCCGTCATAAACGTATGCAGTTTATGTGAGCGCTTGGCGCGCTTTGATATGTAGCTGAGTACTTCATGGTAAACTATTCTCAAAGCGAGAAGCCTGCAGCATCGATAAAAATATCCTGGCCTGGATTTTGGACGGCTTTTTGAATGATCGCGTACAAAAGAGTCATAAATGGTGTTTGCTCTAATGCCGTTAAAGTCCCTTCAGTTGTTCCCCAGGGTACCCCTACAGGTCTTTTTTCTATTCCTCCTTTAAGTTAACGACATTAACTCCGTGGTCATTAGTAAGATATGCTTATTTGGCGACGATGCAGTGATTTACAGAGATATCTATAATTCTGAGGATGAAGTATCTTTAGCAGATGACCTTAATGCTATACAACGCTAGTGCGGTACTAGGCAATTAGAATTAAACCTTAAAAAGTGCGTTGTGATGAATTTTTGGGAAAAGAAATTTTCCCTCCCGAAAGCCTACTGCATCAGAAATACCGAAATAGAAAGTGTAGACACGATTGAATACCTAGGCGTTACCCTCACTCACGATCTCTCCTGGGTGTAACATGTACGGAGACTATGTGTACAAGCCAACGAACAATTTGGATTTATTTGTAGAGCATTGGGGTAATGTAATGAAAATGTTTAAAGATCAGTGTTATCTTTCGTTCGTTAGGTCTCATTTGGAATATGTTATATGGGGTCCTAATGGAATTAGATTGATTGCCAAATTAGATCACGTGCAGCGTAGAGGATTCGGTTTTGTACAATGTTTTTATGATAAATTGAGTAGCGTATCCAGAATATGAGAGGAGCTTGGCTTGGAATCACTCAAGGGGCGAATGTTAAATTACAGGTTAAATCTCTGGCATTAATAAGAAGGATTTCTCTTTAGCAATGATTTTCCATGAACGGGGCAAGGGAATGACATTGTCCGACCGATCAAAGGGGGAAAGTGGTTTTGGTGAAAAGTAGTCTGGTGTGTAATTACCTCCTACCATACACCCTGGCGGTGACTTGCATGTATTATGTAAATAAAATAAATAACAAGATTGGAAATGCTAAAATACCCCTTTACTGTCTGTGATAATTTTCCCGATGTAATCCACTGACAGGAAACGTGTGTACCACCATTAATGAACAAAATCGTAATTTTGACGGATGATTTTTTCTTCAAGAATCCTTTTAGTGAAATAATTGAAGCTTTAAGGTTGGTGCATTTATATTTCAATTCTGACATTTGTTTCTTCTCCTTCGGCTCAAAGCCTTTCTCGGAGTTCCTTAAATTTTAAGCGATTTCATCTACATGGTGGTGAGGATAAACTCCCAACTGTTAATCAACATGACGCTCCTATTAACTGCTCCCACGAAAGATTTCGGCCACTCTTATTTTGCAATTCTGTGTCAACCTTTCTACATCCACTCCCGAACAATTATAATATTAATATATATGAAGTATCTCTAAATAAATTAAAAAATATATTGGTATTCTGTGAGGCTGAGTAAATTACCTCTTCTATCTATGTGGGCCACCATGTCTAGATGCTAGCAAAGGCACCTCGCGCGATAAATTGCAAAATCTCAAGATGATTTTCGCCACAAACTAAATTCTTTGGAGTAACTCAATTTATTAGCACAGAGAATGTTACTTGCCTCTATAGGGAGCAGATGAAGAGGTATCGACAGGATTGCCGGGAGCAAATTCTAATTGGATTTGTTCTGGAGCTCCCCAGTTATAGACTGAGGCGAGTCCCAAGGCGAGAAAGTGGTTCCCCCGGGTGAGACGGGATGCGATGCGCTTTGCTATGGTAATCGACCGTTTAACTGCACTCATCGACAACTACCCTACCGCTTTGGGTACCGCATGTTTTTGTTCGTATTGGATACTTCGAGGAGGATATAGGTGTGGGTCACGCATCGATCTAAAATTCAGAATCTTACTCCGTGTAGTCAAGTTAAGTGGCACTCTATGCCTGGCGTCCTCTTTCTTTGTCCTTGCAAAGTGAATTATGAGCTTCTAAAATAGAAACCATCCATTACTCTCGCGTTTAAACCACCGAGCCCGTGACCTAGTGGCAGTGTGACGTGGGACTAGAATTTTGAATTTATCTCCGAGTCGTTTCATTCGTGGAGCTGTCGTAATAAGAGTAGGATTTTCCAAAAACTGCCGAGAAATATTATAAGGCGTATTCATTTCGCTTTATGAATTTTTAAGTACTAATTATATGATATTATTTTCTCAATGTTGCGTTTGTGTGTATTCAATTAAATTAACTATTCGGTGTGATGTGATGGAGCAGTCTTGTTTTTGTTAAGACAGTGAAAATGGTGTTCTTCAATAATAGCATTTATTCATTGGCCACTATATTTATTTCAACTGTCGTATTGGGATTGTAAACTTACTCAAGGGAAAAGAGCATAATGATTTGCACATACTACCTTGATCAAAAAGTTCCCGGAATAACCACCGTGTGGCGCTCCCATCGTTCCGATTTGAGTTCTGTTTTTTTTGTTAAATTGGTACATCTGTTGTTGATATTCCCTTTAAATCTTAGTGTCATAACTTGACATTTGCAAAAGTTACGGTCAGTTTTCGGTATGTCCATCAGTGCTTCCTGCGATTTTTCCATTACTTCCTCTCGGCTGCTAAAACGCGTTCCCCGTAATGGTTTTTTAACTCGATTGAACAGAAAGAAGTCACAGGGAGCCAAATCAGGTGAATTCGGTGGCTGTTGGATGGTATTTGTTGCATTTTTCGTCAAAAAATTTTGAATAATGATAGCACTGTGCGACGGTGCGTTATCATGGTGCAAAATCCACGAGTTTTCTGCCCACATTACTGGTCTCTTTCGGCGAATTGCTTCACGCAAACGTCTCATAACGCCCAAATAATACTCTTTGTTTACTGTCTGGCCTTCTGGCAAAAATTCATGATGCACTACACCGTTGTAATCCATGAAAACCGTCAGCATTGCCTTCTTTTTTGACTGAAAACGACGTGGTTTTTTTGGTCTCGGCTCATTTGGTGAACGCCATTCACTTGCCTGATGTCTGGATTGCGTGTCGTACTCATAAACCCACGTCTCGTATCCAGTAATGATCCTTTTGATGAATGTGGGATCGGATTCAGCCTCGCAAATCATGTCTTTTGCGACGTCAACACGGTCTCTTTTTTGCATGAAATTGAGGTCTTTTGGCACCAACTTTGCTGCTACACGACGGAAACCCAAATCATTAACCACAATGTCTTGGGCGGATCCATAGGCAATGTTCAAGTCCTCCGCTATTTCTCTGATGGTTAATTTGCGGTTATTGACCAACATTTCTTTTACTTTATCAATTTTTTCACCGACTTTCGATGTCGATGGTCTGCCACTGCGTTCATCATCTTCGATTGACTCACGACCACTTCTGAACCGCTCGTGCCACTGGTAAACGACCGTTTTTTTTAGAGAATCGTTGCCGAAACACTTTTCCAACATTTCCAACGTCCGTGCGCCAATCCGTTTTTACGCAAAATTTAATACAAGTTCGTTGTTGCAAATTTAAATCCATTTCTGCAATTGTAAAAAATCGCCAACACACACAGAGATAGATGTACTCTTGGCTACGTAACTTTTGCAAATGTCAAGTTATGACACTAAGATTTAAAGGGAATATCAACAACAGATGTACCAATTTAACAAAAAAAACAGAACTCAAATCGGAACGATGGGAGCGCCACACGGTGGTTATTCCGGGAACTTTTTGTTCAAGGTAGTATTTTATGTTTCGCTTTATGTGAATTTCTATGTCTTGGGTTTAGATTTTCATTAATTGTGGTAGTAGGCGTTTCATAACTCAAGCCGGCAATCTTTCCAGCTTCATCGGTATTGTGAATTAAAAAATGGATTAGGTGCCCCGAGTGTCATGACTGTTATTCCATTGAGGAATGCATTTGTTGTAGCTCGATCAATTTTTAATTAATTTGTACCGCAGAAACAAGTTTCCCGACCATACAATGACAATATACATATCCTTGGATAAATTATTTTGATCTTATATTAATTTGATTCGTATGAAAAACAAACTTCAATAATAGTCCAAAAGGAGATTGAAAACCGGAACGAATATCGCATAATGCTTGATGTTGGTTTAAGTTCCCGAGAACCGTTTTTACGCGACCAATGGAGAAACGCCGTTGCTTAACCCACTCCGACGAAATTCATTGTCCACCATAGCGCTAATACCCTTAGGAAAAATTCAATGTGCGTAACAGCTGAGATAAGCGCTGCCAAATGCGCGCCATAAACATGATCTAATTTGTATGAATGAGAGAGCGGGAATAAGTCTTCTGAATAGTTAAAAGGTTGGGTGCTCTTGGGGGCTTATTATGTCGGAATTTAATTCGCGGTTAACTTAGTCGAGTGAATTCGAGAAAACGTAGCGGCCGTTGTGCTCGTGCCACATATGCGCCGGCTGTAATTGCCTCATGTGGCGCACCCAAGTACCCTTTGCCCCGAGCGAGGGGTGTGGGTGGTTTACTCCAGAGACCCCCAATTACGAGGCCAAGGCTCTCCTCGAATTTCCTCTGTGATGATGAGGGCACCCGGGGACATAACACGAAACGACATCGAGGGGGTACATTAGACACTTAACTCCTTTACGTCCCTAACGAATGCCATTCGCAGTTCATTGCTCCCTTGGAAGTTATCTTGCCCAGCTTTTGATTTCATAACCTGGATGTTTGTTTAAAAAACTCTGAAAGTTTTATGCGTAGATGAGCATACATTTTCGCGTGAAAACTCGCGGCCATTATCCGTGGGCCTGTCGTGATGGTGGTAATGATGATGATTGATATCTCTCATTCATTTTGGAAAGATGAATTCTTCAGGGCCGACTTGGTTTGTTTAATGCATTACCATGAAAAAAAAGCCCGGGAGTCGAAGATTTATGTTACGATTCATGTTATAAACTGTTTTTATGAGTTGGTTTAAACGGTTTGATGTGGCTAGACTTGTGGGACTTCAATTTTCTCCGAGGATTCATATCAGAAATTTAATCTCTCAATTGAAGCAAGTCCGACACGTAGGTCACCTACTTCGTAATATTAGCTTTTACCCGTTCCCCTTCTCCTCAGACGTTAAGTTTCTGGATCCGAGCCCGTGGGCAAGATGTCAGATAGGAGGAGAAAAAAGTCCACGTCGGCTTCTAGCAAGCAACCCCGTAGTTCCCCGGGAGCATGGATCTTTAGCGTCGTGAGCCGACGCTTGCACGTAGATATGCGACAATGTCTGTGTCTCTCCCCCCCCCCCCCCCCGCCCTCCCCCGAGCCGCGCCTCCACCCCAAGCGTGTTTTTGTGCCTCTGTGTGTGCACGCCTTCGTGCATCCAGGGATGGTGGTTCGTGGAGGTCGATGCTTCCCATGTTGTCAGATTGCCCTGAGGACCCCTCGAGCTTACGTCACGCCTCGTTCGAAATCGCTTGTAATGCGCTGTAACCCCCTTCGTTGTCACCTCGGCTCCCAACATTAAAAAAATTAAATTTGGGCTGACAGTTGAAACTCTGTCCTGAGCTGTTCTGCTTGATGATCCGGACCGATATCGGATCGTTGCTCTGCACCAGGAATTATTTAGTTTGAAAATTTAATATTAATTCTTTTGAGATTTTGATTAAAATAAAATATTTTATTACGCAGAATTGAGACATCATTCACATATAATCGCTGCTCTAGAAATGTGGTTTTTAAATTCCGTTCAGATAATTATTTACAAAGTTGATTCGATCAATTTTCCATTATTTCATTTTAAAATAGATAAATTCCATTCTATTTTACGATTCCTTATTTTTATTGAGATCTTTACAAAGTATCAAATAATTTGGTTTTGTATGAATCTCGATTGAATTAATTCTGCAGTTACATAATACATCCCCGTGCAATCATAGAAAATTTTAAACAGGCCATGACGTCATACAGAACATGTACGTTTTCTGATTTAATCAGGTCAGGCAACTACTGTATCCTAATACATTGCCATTTAATGAAACAAGTAGAATATATCGCGATTAACGCAGTGTGGTGAACTATGCAAGTCACGCATTCACGCCAAAATGATGTGAAAGGCGTGTAGATAAAAATCCGTTTAATTTCTGTTGAAGGTATGAGTGTAGATAATGTATGGCACGACTTTTCAATTGACTGAATAGGTTTTGAATGGCTGGAACCTAAAAAGGAGTCCTGTTAATAGGATATGAAGATTCTTTTGTCCTTTGCGTTTAATCTAATTCTAATCCGGTCATATTAATACTTTAATTTGTCAGAAGAAACTCCGCTGTAGATAGTTCACTTTTGAAGCTTCATCCGATTGTATCTGAAACAGTCGTTATGTGATCCTTTCGCGTAATATGTTCCCGCAAACATTCGTTTTGCAAGACATCTTCACGATATCTAATTTTCCATCCCCGCGATTTCCGCCTCATGGCATATTTTTCTCACAGGCTACAGCAACTTCAAATTGCTTTATGTTTGCGTGTTTTACTTTTTTGGCTTTCTTCCAAGTATCGTTCTTAACTATGGGCCAGGCATTTAGTGCTCATGATGGAACCTGCGATTTCTCGGTGCTGCCTAATTTAGTGTGTGTGTGTGTGTGTGTTCGTGTGTCATCTCACGCGACCGTTGTTTCCCTTTTGTTCCACCTTCATTAGAGAAATGAGTTGCGTCACTTATGACTATAATTTTATCTCTTCCGGTCGTCATCATCAGAATCATGATTCTGATTCCGTGTCGTCTAAATGTCAAAACCGCACGTGTGAGTGTCATTTTTGTGTGTTTCTGTGTTTTCTAAATCTTAATCAATGTTTATAAATAAATACATATGTATATGTAAATATATATATACATATATATATAAATATATATGTATAAATATATATATTTTTAATATATGTTTATATAAATATATATAAATATATGTATATATAAATATATATATATATATAAATATATGTATATATAAATATATATATATATATAAATATATGTATATATAAATATATATGTGTATGTATTTATTTATTCCGCGTACTTTCTACTATTTTGGATATGTTTAAGTGGAAAATTCAATTTTTGAAGAAATAAATATTTATTCATTCAGCCACCTTACGTGGAATCCAATTGCAGAAATGTTTCAGTGATTATATAAAGTCAGAATACCCGAATAAATGCGTACATAGCTGAATGAATCCATACATTAATAGAGCAGAGCTGTGAGCTATTCTCTGAAGTGGTTCACTTATGAGTACTCTACAAACTTACACATTGACAGGCATTAATATGTATTCATTAAGTGGCAGTTATAACTGAGGTAAACGTTGCTTCGTCGTTCATTAGGGACGGCCGTGGAGTGAGCAGCGGTGTTGTTTTGCTTTCAGCTGGAGACAAACAGAACAACATCATTGCTCTGCTCTCTAGTGAAAGCGCCACGTCGGGTCGTATTTAGGACTGTCACTCCATGCATACATAGATGTTAGATAAACTTTTGAACGAAAACTTAAAGCAATTATACTAATTGCTATTAATTATGTATGCTACCGTTTTTCGTACATGATGTTGAAAGAATGAAATTCTGAGTATTTGAAATGTTGGGAAAACTTGGCAATCCTACCGGCAAGCTTTCGCATAATGAAACATGTCTCTGTCCCCCAGGAAAATATAAATACGGTGACGGGATATATATTGGGTGTAGCGAAATAACCAATTCTTTTTCGTTTTCCCGACTGATTCGTTATTAATACGTCCAAAAATCTTTATTAACTGCGCAGGAAAAGTTATTGGTGACATAACCGATGGGATGGATGCAAAAATGTCCAAGTGTAAAAATAAAATCATTCGCCTTGACCGGAATTCGAACCCGGATCCCTCGATGTCCAAAATTTCGGAGTGTAAGAGGACGGTAGATTAAACTGACCAAATCACTCGGCCGGACATCGAGGGATCCGGGTTCTAATCCCGGTCAAGGCGAAAGTGATATTAATGCATGATAATGCACATTTTGCGGATGACTCGGTTGGAAAAAGTTACTTTCGCGGCATCTCCCGCAGTTTATTTGAATTTAATCAGAGGATGGGATGGACATTGATAGAGCTGATGCTAAACTGTATTTTGATGCGAGTCTAATTCATGTTCAACACCCAAAACTCTTATTATCTGCAACTACACAGCTTACCGAGCCACGCGACTTCATTGGCCGCAATACAAAAACTGATGAGTTACACCGACTCTATAGTGTATAAAAATCAACTAATTTTATTGTTCAAATGAAAATATTGTCACGATTCCACACACTTCGACATACTTTTGTCTCATAATTTTCTTTTTCAGTCCTCATAGTTCGTTGTATGTCGAAATCGCTTTGTCACCACTGCGTTGCCGTCGCTATCTCCTCGTCTTAAATATCGTCTCCCCGTGGGTTGTGTTTGTGAAGACGAGCCGAGTTTGCTGAGACGGAGTCGGATGATCTCCCGGCCCTTGTATACTTGCGCCCGTGTGCATTCATTCCCGCGATTCTTCGTGTGCAATGGCGACGGGAGGGCGTCGCCGCCGCTCTCGCCATAGTCCCGCAATCATCCTCGACTCCGCCACGGTTTACATAAAACGACGGCGGTGCTTGATCCGTTCTCTTGGAGAGACCACCGTGTCCCAAGGGTCGTGTCATCGCTCTCCGTTGTGTCCGCGCGAGGGGCTGGGAGCGAGGCGGGGGAGGGGGGGGCACTGACGGCTCGACGACGACGGACGGACGGCGGCATCTATTCATCAACTTCCCGGGTCCAAACTTCAAAGTTCCTCATTCCACGGCGCGTGGGTGCCTCAAAGCGGTTCCGTGGCGAGGGATGTTTTCGGTAGGATGTTGAAGAATGGGGGAGAGATACTATATGAGTGTAAACATGCTCAGGTGGAGCCTTAAACATAGCACGCGTAAAAGGCCTCGAGACTTGTGAAAAGCAGCAGAATGGAGGCCAAAGTCCGAGAGACTTGCGAACGAACCCTCATGCAGCTTACAAGAGTGGACTTGGGTCAACAAATGACAATGAATGGCAGATGGGATTCAGCGCTTTGGGAAGAAATCGAACGCAACCATTTGTACTTGTCGCGGCCCTCTTTCGGATGGACGAGGATATTCCCATTCCTCGCCCCCCTCCCAGCTCCCCTCAGCTACGTACTCCTGCTGTGCCTCCCAAGAGTAGTAGTAGTGGGTAAGAATTTGATTCAACACTCTTAACCCCCAGGATGACGCAAAAAAGGGGCACTGAGATGTATTACGTACACCTGACGCCGTATGTAAAACCAACTCTTAAAAATATCAAAGAAACTTTGTTGGGATTAATTGGTGATGGCACACACCGAAAAGAATCGATCGGCATCGGACCGAAAAGAGTTCCGAGTGTTCCCCAGGCGGGTGTGTGAAACGGCGGCGTGGAATTCGGGAAGGGAAACTCCGGCGCTCGGTGTAGTGGCATCGGGGAGGGGGGAACGACTGCTGTGCTCGGGTTTGTTTGGATTGTTGATTGAAATGGCCTTCGCTCAACGTTCTAGAGGAGAAGGCAATTGTATTAATTAATTTATTCGGTTGTGAAGACCTCCCGAAAACGAAATACTACTTCATCACCTCTGTGCTAACTTGACAAGTATCATGGTCTTTCTTTTTCTCGCGTGTTCCACACGAAAATACACTCCGCATTCTTGGAAGAACAATAGCAGTGCTTGGCCCGCTTAATAAATTCCCTTCTAGCCCGCATGTATGTATGGTTCAGGTAATTTCCTCTCGGAAATTTTGATTCAACCATAACTTCTCATCCATTTATTCATGCCCGACTAATGTCGTGGTATTTTTCTTATGTGATCTCTATTAAAATTTATATCATGTCTTGAGGAGAGTCGCAAGTTCTTTGTTACTTTCTCTATGTGTCAGGGTGGAAGTCAAAAGTTGAAGGAAAAGTTGTGCGTTATAAAAGGCTTCCTCGAAATAAAAAAGTTTTTCACTGAATGTAGTTCCACGGGCTTCTTTATTGCAAATTCGTATCGAAACGCTCGAGGCCATCTTGCTGCTGGAAAGGGACTGTGACTTCCCATGGGTTTTGAAAGTCTGGAAGTTAGAGAAAACTCAAGAAAAGCCAGGGAAATCCGTTAAAATGGGTGCCTTGAAGATTTGCGATTTCGGGAGAAATATCCTCAAAAAATACACCATCAACAATGATTACGGAATGTCATTTTGTTTGAATAGTTCCGTAATCAATAAGCAGTTTTCAGTTACACTTACTGCATGCATGTAAATACATGAATTTACACCATGCAAAGTCAAGAACTAATTGTGTTGCCTCCACTAACCTTAAAATCAATTCATTTGCCTCCCCGTAGTGCCATTTTAGGGGAAAAAATCAAATGTTTCTTAATTATCTTTTCGCTTATCCCTCCTGCGTTCAATAAATAAACCGAAAATCACGAAAGTTTAATTTACTGACAGCAAATAATAGTTAAGAAAGACTAAAAAGCAGTTCCAGTAAATCTTATCGTCATAATAAATGCAGTTTTTAAAAGTTGTTTGTTATATTTTGTTAGTCTTGACGGCTTCCCTGACGTAACTTCACGGTCTCCCTGGGAATCGAATTTGCATCTTGAGATATCGGTGGCGGTGGGGTCAAGCCTTTGGCCTACCAATCCAAAGGTCGCCGGTTCGAGTCCCGTCTTGGTGGATTTTCCTCCACCTAGGGCATGCTAGTGATTGTCTACTTTGTTATGTATAAGGGTTAGGTGAAAGAAGGGACTATCGAGTGTCATTCTCGCCTCAATAAAGTCGCTAAATAAATAAATATTTATGTATTATATTTATTTATTTATACCCTGCAAGTCACCGCCAGGGTGTGTGGCAGGGGGTGAATACACACCAGAATAATTATACCCGAACATGACACTACCCCGGTCGAACAATGTTATTAGTGGTATGATCCCCTATCGTTCGTGGAAAAAATGAAATCTTAAATCTATCTGTTACACACTTTATCTCTCTAATTTTACTAGCAAGATCTTTCCTACCGTAGTGCGATGTGGGTAATAATATATTTCCAAAATTGCTGATAAAGCCTTCCAATTTGTACAAGAGCTTCAATCTGTAATTTATCCTTCGCTCCGTAAGTGATTCCCAGCCTAGCTGCTCTAATATTTTGGATACGCTACTTAATTTATCATAACTACGTTTTACAAATCTAGCTCCTCTACGCCGCACGTGATCCAATCCGGCAATAAAATATTAGCCAGTGAAAATAAACCCGATAGATAGGGCAAAGCCTCGCTTGTGGTCTGCTGGATCACGTTCTCTTTGCCGTTGTGCGAGATGACTTCCTCCTCTTCCGCCTCCGCGAAACCTCAGTGGGCGGAAGAGGCCCGCACGCCCTTAAAAGGCCCATCTGGGTGCGAGGCCGTTGTCACCCTCGTCCCCGAGAGCGTGCCTCTCACTCCGTACCCCCCGCCCCCACCACCCACCGACAAGAGAGGCGAATTAGCGGCACCCTTAGGGTAGGGGGGGGGGTCGGCAGCGGCATCGCCCCTGTGTGCATGCGTGTGTGTGTGTGCTCATTGTCTCGGGGGGGGGGGGCGACGAATGAGAATCGCACCCACCCACCGCACGCGACGCCAATGAAGCGAGAGGGAGGGGGACGCGTGCTTGGGAAAGGCACGCGCGGCTTCCGAGGGCGGCTGCGGATCCCGCCGCAAGTAATGTCGTTAAGGGAGGAGGGTGAAGGGGGACGGCTCAGAATAAACGAACTGTCGGCTTTTTTGGGAGGGGCACAGAGTGACAGTCCAGTCGCCCACATTTTGGGCAATCCGCGTGGAAAGGAACGCGGCAGTTGCACGCCGTTCCCCGTTTCGTCAAACCGTGGATATGTAACTGGATAGAAGAGAGAGAGGATGTATGTTTAAATACTTGCCATGCTTCCTCAAGTTTACGTTTTCTAACAGTCGTAGGATGAAAACTTAACCCTAAACAATTAAAATTGTCAATATATGTAACATTTTGTTATTGGGAGCGAGTCTGTAGCTTCCAGCATTCATCTTTGTATTATTTTTTTACGCATGCAGCCCTTCCCCAGTTAATTTGCCCAATGCTTCATACTTTGTCTAATGCTTCTATATTTCAATAGCCTTAGTAGTAAGTGAGGACCTAAGTATGTCTAACTGTAGCTTAATTCACGTAAACCTTACTCGAGGTCTCTTTTATTGGTCAAAATGCGATGTTTGCATCATTGATACCGTCGATTGCCCTTTCTTTATAATATTTGTTGATAAATATATATATGGTTTGATATAAAATATATGGTATGAATAAAGGAAATGGTTATTATACCAGGTTATTTTACTAAGTAAAATTTATGCATATGATCACTGAATAAATAAACTTAGTATTTTTTCACACAAAAACTATAATAATACCGGTTTGCGACGTATAGACGACATCATCATTACACATTATATGTGTATGATTTAAAAATCAAGTTTTTTTCAGTTTCTGGCAGCAAAACGACGTCATTCACCATGGCTATCGAGTTATTTATGTAATGCAGTTGGGGTTAGAATGAAGAAGTATAGAAAGAGTATAGAAAAAAAATTGTAAGCGCATTAATCTTTTTTTCTCATCTATTTTTTTGTAACTTCTCTCCATCTAATTCTTCCAATGGCTAACCTCTTCATGTCATCGTAGACGTTAGTGATCATTGGATATTTTGAATTTCCTTGCTTTTTCAATAATATTTCAGATCTATACTCATCAAATTGGTTCCCCTTCGCCACTATTTCAATCCTTGCGGTGCATAAAGGACACTTAGTTCAGTGGGCATTGAACTTGGCTAACATCAAGGGTGTCCGTAGTTGATTTTATGGTTTAAATCGATTAAAAATGTTGGAAAGAAAACTGAGTTGCTGTTGAATGAGGTTTTACGGTTGCCTGGTGTGAATCCTCGTGTGCTTTTTGATTGCTATGGAATTGACCGAGGAAGCAATTAGCCGCTGTTTGCACGCGCTGCCTCGAAACTCCTTACTGATACCACCGTGGGTGCAACGTGGAATAGACAAGACATTGTGCCCGTGTGGTATGTGCTGTTTGTGTGGTGACAGGAATGAGCGATGCGCATGCCCCTTGAACTGCTTAATTCCAAGTGAAATCCGCCGGGTTAGTGCCTCCGTCACTGGCATGGCAGCAATGGAGACATTCACCCAACAGATGCGCTGGGAAAGCACAAGGTTTTCCATCTGCTTAATTCCAGATTAAATGCGTGGATGTGGACAATTTTGAAATCATCGTTATTAAATTGTGCTTAAAAAGCGAAGGGCGTGGAAAGGAAAGAAAAAAACCTTTTTTTTAAATATCATAAGAGAGCGAAATGAGAGTCATGGGACCCACCACTAACGATTGGTGCAATTTCCCAACATTTCTGAATTTTGCGTAGGAATACGATGCTATTCGGAATTAATGCAAGCTTTTCAATGATCTGAAAATTCGTAATACAAGGGAAGGAGAACTAGCCTATGTAGTATCGCACTCGCTGGTTAATCCTTTTATTTTTTCCATATTCTAAGGCTTCACTGTACTGTGTTGCACGAAATAACATTATCCGTTTGGATACCCAGTTGAAATAGGAGAGAGTAAGTTGAGACGTGCCCTATTTATTATTTATAGACTCAATTATACTTTTTTCAGGATTATAAACCAATGGTTTTTACCCCTGCAGGGATAACGTTGCAGTGTACGCGATTACATGTAAAAGGTGTATGCCATGGTACATAAACTGCCATGTTAATGTTGCTGTACCAATTCTTACGATACCAACTTATTAATGCCAGTGTAACTGAACCGAGATAAAATTGTGGAGACGAGGTTTCATCTAAGGTACGTCAGAGAGTTTTGGACACGGGATGATCGGAAGGAGCGTTATAGCCCTTAATGGACAGGCACACGTATTTATTTGCAACATTGCAATTGGACGCATTGCTGGAACTGTCCCCATCCCTCTCGAGTCCTGCAACTTGAAATACTATGCCAAAATATTCGTCCACAGCGCTGTTCGCTTCTCATCCGATCCGTAGTAGTGAGCGTTGTCGCATCTGATGGTGAGCTAATGCTTCCGATATTTTTTTTTGTGTTTTCCGATCGTTTACGACGTAGCTGGCGGCCATCTTAACGAGTGGATGATGGGAAGAGAAGTGGAGAAGAATGGAAGTGAGATGTGATTGGCATATCGTTTTGTTTCCTCCCAAGTTCGCACCCTCCATCCTAATGTAGCATATTGCCTAGATGGTGTATTTTCTACGGGAGGGAAAAAAAATATTCCACCAATGAAACAGATAAGTCACACAAGATATGAAGTGTACTCGTATAGCATGAGATTTTACGAAAAGAAAAACTTTTCCCTGAAATTCAAATTCTTTTCCGCTTGGGATGTTAAAAGTTTAACGTTTTTTTTTTAAATTGGGACTCGTGTTGGTATGTACCATCCATGGTTACTGCGCGTGCGCCGTTTTGGTTTCCATACGAAGCGTATGGTCCGGCACGAGACATGATGCCACTATGCCTCTTCCTCTTGCGTTGCCTGAAGGGAAACACCGCGGAACCACCTTTGGTGATCGCCTTCACCCAAAAGATGGTGCTCTGTCCTTCAGGTGCTCCTCTCAAAACAACATTCCGCCATTACGCGTTGAACGCTTTAACTTCCGGCGTTAAATTTACGTCGCCGGGAATCGAGTCTTTTAACCAATTCGGCGTGGTTGGCTGGCTGGCTCTTCACCCTCCCCCCCCTTTCCTCCCCCTCCACCCCCCGCTCATTAAAACCCCCGCCGCGCGAAGCACCCACGCAAGAAGGCGGGCTGGGAAAGTGCTGCGGAGCCCATTCGGTTCAAAGATGCTCGTCACGATTAAAAAAATATGAAAAACAAGCGATTACTTTTGAATACAATAGTCTTGAGGAGGAGAGTAGGGGGTGGGGGGGAGGTGCGCAGAGCGGTGGGATGTGACGGCGGTTTCCAACCCTTTTCGGAATACTTCGACTATGACGTTCGACTTTGATTTATTTATGACGGCATGTGCTGTGACAGGAAGAACGCATTTCGTTTGAATTCCCATTAAACATGCTCTTATGCCACCTCTTACAATGAAAAAAGCCATACTTTCGGTTTTGGTTTTTTTCAGTACTTTTCCAGTTAAACCACTGATATTTTTATCGGACCCTAGCCCGCTGAACCAATTACGTTGTAGTCACCGGAAGTAAAATACTCTCATTTTGATTGCATGTGATAAATAAATGCTTGAAAGGTCGGCTGTCGTCAACCAAATTGATAGACTGACATATTCCTTATATTGTCATAGACCTCTTGAAGAAAGTAAATTCTACACGCTCAAGTAGTTTGCATTGGTATTTTAGAATTGGCACCGCCAATCATCGATCGATAGGATGTCAATGATAAAGGCTCGAGTGCTCGCGAGTATAAATGGTAATATTTCCTGTCGTTTTGGGACCTTTTTTTTGGTGAAATTTGTGCGTAAGGGAAAAAAAGTTATGGTGTACTCGTATAGCATGAGATATTTTTCCAAAATATGGAAGTGTAGAAACTGGTGTGGTAGGAATCTTTTCATTTCAAAACATATCGACGAATGTGGACTCATTTCCCCGTTCTGCATTCGTGAGCATTGATTGACCCCCAGAAGTGGAAGGCATGCATGATGCCCCGTTGTCCCCGTGCGATGAAGTCATTTCACGTCAGTGTCCGTCCGGCAGCCGTATGGGCATTTGGTAACCTAGTCGGGAAAATATCAATGAAGTTCCCGGACACTTACTGCAAATCAATGGCCACTTTGATTCGCTAAGGGTCAAGGGCAGATCTGTAAACTCCGCAAGCAGAGCATTGACCGATTGTATGGGAAAAATTTATATGCTGACCCCAAAGGTTTGTCAAAATATTGTTATTCCCCCATTATACGATTAGTACATAATAGATGTTGTAATTATCGCTGGATAACTAGTACGTTATTAGCGTGGCGTCTCACCGCCGAATACTTCGCTTCCAACTAAAAGCGCTAAAAGTGAGATTAAAGTAGCACTCCCCCCCTCCTCTTCGCCCGCCCCCCTTGAACTCACCCTCCCCCGCTATTGCTTTAGTGCTGTGTGATAAGATCGCCTTATAATGCGTTAAAAATGGGGGCCTGTCTTAAGCGTTTCTTTATGTTTTACTCTTGAGTAATATTCCGCGCAAACTCGTAGAAATCCATTTCACTCTATTAGATTCGGGAAAAAGCAAAGGGAATATTGCAATTCCTTTTTTTACGTCATAGAAGTTTGCTGCATTTACTATGTTGAAACTTTACTCCCACGGAATGTTCATGTTTCAGTATCATTGCACACTACCGTTTCAATGAAGAGGACAGCGTTTTGGTGGATAAATTGTATTAGAATATTTTTAGAGAAATGGTACTGAGGATTTCGGCTTGTATTCTCTCTGGATTCTTCCGCACTTTTCAGGGCAGGCCCCGTATCTGCCTCATAAATAATCCCAAGAAAATTTAGCCTCACCTTTCACCTCTCCTTTCACCTTTGTCTCCCCAACTGGAAAACGCCCCATATCTGTCGCTCCTTCCTCCGGCTGACCTCACTCAGCCGAGGTTGAGGGTTCTTTTCTCTTTCTAATTTGATATCAAGTTCAGAAGAACCCAGGAAGACGTTATCGTGAGAGCTGCATCGTGTTTGGACGGTCAAAAACAAAAGTTTACCATAGCGCACCGATAAGAAGGTACCACAAAATATAAATGGTGACAACCAGGAGCTTAGAGCTTAAATTATTGTCTGTGTGTGTGTGTTTATATATATATATATATATATATATATATATATATATATATATATAGTAAATGCATTATGTGGAGAGAATCTGGGCAGGAGATCACAGGGTATTCATTAACTATGACATTAAGCCTGTCTTGTGTTCAGTTTTTTTTTACTCGGTGAATAGAGGATATTTTTGTTTACAGACGCTTTGTTGCAGGCAGCAATGATTTTCATCCAAAAATGTAATAAAACCTTTCTTTGCATTTCAATTCATTTGACCCATGTAAACATAGTTTGAAATTTATATTTCCCTAATTTATAATAATATCCTACAATCATTTTACGATTTTGTTTTTGATGATTCAAATTCGTGTTTATTATTCATTACCGTTGAATTTTTTTGCTTGCGAACCTCTTTTTGCGAATGATAGGTTTTTTCTATTCTATGCTTCTCATTTTTATATGTTCATTGTACATTTGTTTTTGTTTAGTGCATAATACGTGATTTTGTGTACCTTTGTATCCATTCATACGAGAATCTTCGGAAACCGGGAATGGTTATAAACATCGAAGAATACTGAAAAAGACCTAGAATTAAGCAGTGAAACGCGAAATTTCGAAAAATGACACGTGTTTATTACTTTGAATGCGATTTGAGGACTAATTAGCGATTTACTAGCCGCTTTCAACGTGAAATTCGTTTTGCAAGAAGGCAAAGAATCATCCATCACATATGTGTACTCATTGAAGTTGCATGCGTTCAGCTAATCAGGCTAGCCGAGTGACACGCTGAGGAACAGCCGCCTACTCACTGTCGCTGCACTGTAACTGAGTAGTAACCTTTCGGTACTTACGTGTTTGAGTGTGAATAACAGGTAAATAAACTCCATGATGGGAATGGTTTTTTACTCTTGAGTTCCTACTGATAAACAAGGTTTGTTTAAAAAATACCGTTCAAATATATTTATTTCAGATATACTACAATGCTTCAACGTTAGGTACAGAGATGGTTTGTATAAAAAGTATCGGTAAAACTAGATTTATCTAAGGTATTGATTGCCACAATGCCTTCAAATTCTTCAAAGTACATCACTTGAGCGTCGACGCACTTTTGCCTGAGGCCTTCCCACGATTCGAAGGTTCCCTGGTAGGCGGAATCCGGAAGGTCCATAAGGGGTACGCATGCAAGCTTCTCTGACGGCACTTAGGGTCCCATGGTGGTGTCCTTCGAGGGAGGATTTCACTTTTGGGAATAAGAATAATAGTCTGCTGGTACAACTCGGGACTGTAAGGGGTTGGAGAATCGGCGCGGTGCCGTTTTTCGTCAGGTAGTCGGGCTACCTTGGAGCCTCATGCTCTCAAGATCTTTGGGACGAGTTTAGCGCAGATCTTTCGCATCGCACGTTCAGTGATAATGGTGTGTGCACTGCGCTGTCTTATCAATCACATATACGAGATGCGATCATGTGCGCACTCGTAACCGACGGTCTGAATTCAGCACTTCACGCACGCGTTTCACGTTATCGTCGGTTCTTGACGTTGATGGCCGTCCAGCGAGTGGCTCATCCTCCGCACTGTCACGGCAATCTTTGAAGTGCTTGTGCCGCTTAAAAACTGCAGTTTGCGTCATGCTTTCATTCTTGAACACTTGGTGAATCATGCCCAGCGTCTCCGTACCTGTTTCTCCATTTCAGCACAACACGCTCGCAGGCGATTGGCGCGTGTTGAAGGTCAGATCCACAGAGCCTGCGCGCTGCGAAGTACAGTCACTTCAGCGAAAAATTGTTTCCGATACCTTTTTATGCATCGTTTCCGATACATTTTATACCAACCTTGTACTTTCATTGTATCAAGTTGGTTTAGAATATTTCCCGATCTATAAAATGCATTTTAACTCATGTTTTATTGTTATTAATAGTTAATCCTAAAGGAAATATCAATTTCTGGCCGGGTCATGCTGGTGCCCCATTCAAAGCCCTCATAAGATTTGATCGATAGTCCTTGACTTGTATTTCCTGAATTCTAGCAATCAAAAACGCAGAAAAGGATGAAATGGCCCGATTAACATTTATTTATATGCCTTATAAAAGTCTATTTAGGACTCCAAAAGTAGGGATTTTATTTAGGGGAGGCATAGATTTTTAAACTAATTTTACCAATAAGTTATCAACCCGTGATAGTCTCTAGGGAAAAATGATGAATTATTTCCGCATCTAAATTTAACACTCTTTTAGATTAAGCCTCGAAAAACGTAATTTCATCCTCGAAAACGAAGAATTAGAAACCATCGTTATTGCTTTCCACCCTCAACTACAGAGGGAGAGAGAGACCTCTCGCTAGTTTAGATTAGAGTGGCCCTCAAATGCGTAACTTTCGACGGTGCACATTGGAACCAGGCCCAGGTGCGTCGTCGTGAGGTCGACCTCTTTGTCCGTCCACCCTCTCCCCTGCTCCCTCCCTCTATCTCTCCCCTTCCGTCCCTTCCCTCTTCCGACAGACGACACTTCCTTGCGCCGACTCGACACGCGCATTCTTTTTTTTTCCGCCGCCCACATCGATGCCCGCAGCCGCCGTTGATTCTCGCCGCCTTCCCCATATATCTTGGACGCCGTCGATGTTGATCTACGGCGGTGTGGACGTGCACACAATTCGGCGTTCGATTTTGAACCAGGATTGATGTTGTAGGACGTCGGTTCGTTATCCCGGCGATGCTCGGTAAGGGAGAGAAGGGTGTGCGGCAAATGATGGCACGTCGGACACATTCCAATTGGCTCACGTGGGAAGAGGAGAAAGAAAGCGAGCGAAGAGATGGCACGGCGAGCGGACGGACGGCAGTGAGCTATGCCTCGAGTAAGTGCTTCCGAAAGGTTCATGCATACGTAGCTAGCCGAGATGATTTCGGAACGTAATCTCTTACGTTGGAGCAAGAGAATGGAGACGTGACATTCTTTTGACTGCAAAAACCTTCTGCACTCACACTTTTATCTTCATCCAATCCTTAAAAAAATACATCCAGCCTCCCCTCTTCATTTAGATCAAGTTTATTCTTTGAAAAATGATAGCGATGGAGAATGAAACTATTTGAGGGAAAATATGTTGACGTAATTGGCTGCTAACAGGAAGTAGCGAACGGGAAGTTTATGAAATTTTCATATAGTATTTAGATTGGATCTGGAAATCAGGATATTACTTGGTTCGCCATTATTTGCGGAGTATTAAGCCCCTTAAGCGCTGCAAGTTGTGTGCTCCCGGGTTTAGAACATCCAAGACTCGTGAGATCACCTTGGCCAATCGGTCTCAAAAAATCCCAGCTGTGCGATTTTCCCGGTGACCAGAACGTCCCGCACACCTTATAACCGTTCTGCACGGAACTACACCTCGATTATCAAAAAACAACCTCTGATTTGATTTTCCTGGTGGTGATGAACTCTCTAATTTATCAGAGTTCATGGAAACAGGTTGGGGATACTGGAATGAGTACGAATGGCGATGATGATTATATTCCGTGTCAAAACTTGAATGCAGTGCATATTGTATCGGCCATACTACATGTACTCACTAAAGGGATCCTTGTCCTCTCCTCGGGATTAGCCTAAGCTCTCTCTCTCAGTCGACACGAGTTTTGCCGAGCCAATACCGTTCGCCGGCGAGTGGGCGATTGATTTGCACCCCCTCCCCATGCGCACCTCGGAATGCTTTTCTACGACACCCACCCCTGAGGATGTGGTGTCGTGGTGTGGGTGCACCTGTTAGGAGGAGCGTCTCCCCCCGAGTTTATGTATACACAGCATTACTCGCGATGCCGATTTATGGACGCACTTTCGTTGTTCATTCAGGACGGGGAGGCGGATGTCGAAAACGGAAAATCGCGCACCCCTCTCGGACGGGGGGGGGGGGCGGCGCGGAGGAGGAAGTGCGGCGGCCCAGAGGGGGTGGACATCCGCATACCACCGCCCCCCCCCCTCCCATTCTCTCCGTAGACGGGTGGGCAGCGACGGCGTGGCGCATGGCGAGTGGCGCTGCCGGCCACGCCCCACAGCGGCGGCGGCGTGGCACTACTCGACGGCGGCGGCAGGTGGAGAGGGAGGGAGGGTTTCGGGGGGTGGAGAGAGAGGGGGCGACCGTGGGGGGAGGGGGGATTCGGTGGGATGGATGCGCCCGACTTCTCGGGATGCGCCGAAGGGAAGAAGGAAGAAGAAAGGCGGGCGGTTGCGGGGTGTGACATGGGGTCGGAGGAGAGAGGGGGTTCGCGCGACTCGCCATTCGCCAGCTGGTATGCCCGTGACGCACTCCACCCTCCTTTCCCTCCAACCCCCCTTACCCACTCTCCTTTACCCATCCACTCTAGCCACCCTCCCCCGATGGGTTCACCATGGACATGTCTAAAATATTGAAATTTGAACTTGGCTCAGCGACCGGCTGTGCAGTCTGCAGATTAAATTCTTGAGAAAAACTCTTGCTTGTAGTCCAGCTGAATCGGGCACGGGAGGTCTTCTTCATCCGGGGCCAGCATTTAAGCACGGAGGGCGGTTTGCTAATCTCGGGACGCGCGCAATTGGACGGCCACTGGAGCGCGAGCGTAGGCTGGAGCCTTAAGCGGGTATTATGGAGATCCCGATTATCAGCGTCTTACGGGCATACTCGATTTAGCTAAGTAAAGCGTGCCTGTCTAATGGGAATAAATACCGGAACTGATACTATTCCATTCCAACGTCGAACTTGTTGGGTAATCTAAGTCGATAAAGCGATTGGTGACCTAGTTGGAGTCTCGTGTAATAGCTCTATTATCCAAGATATAACAATGTATCGAGAACGGAAACGCGAAGCTAAATTGTGAGTGCCTCTGAACCTTTTTTTTATATCTGATAACGTACCCGACCTCTTTCAATTGGTCGCTTTACTTTGCGGTTATGAGAATCCCGTCTTTGACAGTTTGCGCGGTTATGAGAATCCCGTCTTTGACAGTTTGCGGGGACGCCGAGAACATTTGGATTCCGATACATTTATCCTTTTATTCCATTCTCTCGAGGCTTTGTTCAAGTCGAGTGTGCGCTATTGAGACAACATTCACGCTCTCCCCACGCGATCCAGCGCTGCTAAAGAAACTGATTGGCCTTCCTAACATCCTTATTTGGCATACCTATTGTGTATGAATAACTATTGTGTATTTTTGCCTGATTACATTGTTCTAACTAAAAATTGTATCTTCATTCTGGGGGTTGTATAATTTTTCATCGGACTTCTACGTCATCCGAATTCACAATATTTTTAAGCAAGCAGATATCAGTCATGTACGTAAAATGATGTGGGAATCAAGAATCGCATGCTATTTTTCGGATTTAACATCAATAATCGCATAGCACGATTTATAATTAAAACTCTTAGCTCTAAACTGCATCTATAGATATTTAGTACGGTTTTTATGAATGGCCAATGAAAGCAATGGAGTGAGCGTATTCGTCGTAACTGCAGTGTAAGTCTGAGGATGGTTTCTTTTAATGTTTTTGTCTCCCAAACAATTACTGCTTTGCCAGAGGATGAGCGAGGCTTAGGTGTCTTTTTGTTCCAATTACAATGGGCTTTTGTTCCAATTACAATGGGCGAGTCGATACGCGAAGATCATTTTCGCCTTCTGCCGTTGCAACTGCATGTCCAGCTTTAAGATGTTACGGTATTTTGAGTTCCCTACCTTAATTTGCTGATTAATTGCTGATCCCTAATGCAGGTGCACTTACTTATGCCAATATAAGACCGTTAACCATTAAGCAGCTCAGAGTGCGCGTACGAAAAAATAGAGCACTTAATTGCGTGCGAGGAAATGGGAAAGGTGACTGAAGTAAGCTCTCATTTTTTGAACAGGGTGTATTATACGTCTCCCGAGATTAGGCTTCCTTAGCGCAATGTCTGGAGTGAGTTATGCTATTTGAGACATGCACGAGTGTCTACGTGCCAAATCATGATTTTTAATAATGGTTATGTGAAAGACTAAAAATGACATTCTGTACCTCCGTATAGGTACATGGAGGTACAGTAGTACCTCCATGATTTATTGAAAACTTAACATTATACCTGTATTACTCTTTAATTGTAGTTGGTAATTATGTTCATTCAAAATGCAAGCGTTCGAGTTAAGCGATGAAGTTAAGTTCATGAAAAAGCGGGGAAAAAAGCGTTCCAGGGTACTACCACGATCGTGGGAAAAAATGATGGCAGTCCTAATGCCTAAATTATTCATCGCAATCCCGAGTGATCTGAGGCAATTACACTCTTAGGTATGTTCAGGAAAAAATAAAAAAAATGTTGTCAAAAGATATGCATATATTTTAAACCGTCTTAAGTTATTTAAAAATATTGTGGAAGCCATGATTTAATTTACCAAAGTGTGAAACATGGCGTGTCTCTGACAACTCTTGTGTCAAGCCTGGGAAAGTACGGAGGGATTTCGACATTTACCGCGTAAAATTATAATATTTTGATAATAGAAATATTTGGTTTTGGGTTATCATCATTCAATTTGTAAATTTGTAAAAAAAATAAAATTTATATCACTCTCAAAAATAATTCCATGCGGGGCACGCATGTGGCCCGAGACAATGTTTATAGTATTTATTCTTTAACATTCATAGTTTTTGCGTATGCGAAAAACTATACTTTATTGTCGAACGCTAGGTGAGAGTGTTTCCCCACCAACGTCGCGAGATTGTGACACAAAAGCGCTCATAAATTATGCTCCAGCTGACGAGAGAGACATGCCGTGACTGCATACAGTTCTGGTCAAAATCCCGCAATGTTTCCTCTGACGACGTAGCCATCGTCAGAGTGATGGCACGTGCCGTTGTAACTCAAAAATGAGTGTGCGCTCGTCTTAATTTTGAAAGGAAAAATTTATCACTCGGGGTCATCTAGAATTCAGAGAGATGAATCGCGCCTTAAAACTCCCCAATCAATGTTTTTCAGTTCTACCACGTCGTTTTGAAGATATTGATATTGATTTTCTACAGTTGTCCTACCTGCCATTTATTCACACGAACGCTTGCAGTAAAAGAAATCAAATGACCTAGATTTCGGATTAGAAGTGTTCTTCTTTCACTTGGCGGTGCTGTAAGTACCCTGCGAGCTATTTCTCATTTCAGTTCTCTTATTAAGATAACATCAAGGTGAATGGCCTACTTACTCAAATGCGCACTTGCCAGCCTTTTATTATCATCAACATTTAGAGATACCAAGGCACACGCAACATTGATGTGCTAACCTTAGCGCTAGCCATGTGATCAATCTCTATTTTAATTATTTTTGCATGCCTACACACTATAGGATACTTTAATTTGGTATTAGATATGCTCCTCAACTTTGAATCATCCACGCACTCAAATGCTAAAAAAAATACGACCATGCTTGCTTAATGTTCAGGCACCATTATTATTGTTGAAATTAATGTAAGTTGAATGATTTCTCTTTCTCGTGAATAAGATTTTGAAGGAAATTTCTCACTTTTCAGGAGAAAAATTTCCGGAAAATTAGCAATGACTTGCTCTTCGAAGGGAAAACATGACATTTTTTTATTAAGATTGATTACATTTTTGAAATTCCTATTCAGGTGCCGTCCAGCTCTTCGTATTTACATTTAACAATACTATTCCCGGCCTAAGAAAATGAAATTAAGCTGAGCAAATGGGCAACCTGTCTTATTTATCATCCGTCATAGTATTCTCCTTCATTGTGCTTAAAAAATGAATAGCGTGATAGTTGCTTGATGATCTCCAAAAAGGACGCATGCTAGAGTCGCCAGAAATGAAAATATTCAAGTATAGAGGAAGAAGTTTTCAAAAGAGGAATATGCATTTGTTTACTTTTTTCGCCCTTTGTGCCGTGGTGGCGAATTCTGAGGGGAAGGCGATGCCTTATGTCTTAGCTATTCGACTTTATCTTTTCAGCGTTGTCAGTCTTGTCCGGACTTTGCACCCGTATTGGGTGGGGCTTGGATTATTCCGTTCGTAATAACGGTAATTTATCATGAAGTCCCCAGGGTCATTCGTCCTGAGCTACGTGTCATTTGTGTGGTACTTTTGACTTCCTCCAGGACACTTTCCACGAATCGAATATGTTATCTCTGTATTTTCTTCAAATCTGGAATCGATTTTATTTTCAGGGGCGGGTCCCAAGCCACTACCAGGGTATTCAGTGTCAGTTGTGAATGCAGATTCTTGCTCTATATGAGCACTGAGAATGCGAAAAAGTTACGAATAGACCAAAGTCGTTGTCCATCCTTATGATAGCTTTAGTTGAAGTGCATTGAAGTCTCTCAAAATGAAATCATGCTATATTTGGTTCCTGGGTTAATTAATATGACTGAATTTGCTCAAATCGTGTAGAAAATCCCTTGAAAAAGCTGAACATATATAATGTTTGATGATCTTATAAGTATCACAAAAATGTTTTCAACATTTCACGTTGAATTTGCAATTTAATCAACAAAGGCACGTCCAGGTCGTCGGGCGAAAATAGTAGAGGAAAAAGTAGCTTCGATAAATCGGGAAAAAAATATGCGGGTCACGTGTGATGGATATTTCTCGGAATGAAGGACAATCCACCGTTGCGGTGAGGAACTCGTACGTCGCTTTCGCAGACGAGGATGCACGTGTAAGCTTCTGGGTAGATATTCACGTTTGCTCAACTCCGTAATGTGGTTGCCGCCGGCAATAGCATAAGCACTGGATCAAGTCGTTTAATAGTCACGACGTGAGTGTTCTAGGGCTAGCCCAGAGATATGAGCTTTCTCCTCCAAAGCGATTTATATTAATGTAACTTCAAAACATAATTAATGATTATCGTTATTCAAATCTTTGAATCGAGGTCGTTTTAAAGTTCCTCGCAGCTCCAAGGTTATAACCGACGTCAGCGCCAATGTTTGTTGGCGATTGTTGGGACACTTTATCATGTTGACAATCAATACGCGTACTTTTGTCCTTCCGCTTGTGCGTTAAAACTTCCGATAATGAACTTGCTTGCTGTTGCGGCTGTTGTTCGTTCGGTCAGACGGAAGAATTAACAGGTCCTCGATGAATTTACTTCGGATTTATTGCTTCTCCGGTAATTCAGTTTAGCTGCCAAAATTCAATCGCATACGTCCTCTTTCCTCGACCACCGGTGCATGGTGGTGTTAACAATTGGTTTACTGATGATTAATGAAAGGAAGGAAATACTACTGGGAAACTCCGCGGGGACTTTTATCAAGTCTCCTTATATATTATTTCTGAAGACATTTCCCTTCATGTGTATTCGCTGTGTTGGGTATTTTGGTTTACCCGGATGATTCATAACCAGATTCTGTGTAAAGATAAAGCCACTCGAAGCTGTTGCATAATTCATCCATCACTGTCGCTCGTGCTGTGTCAGTTCTCAAATCAGAGCGGCAACGAAGAGACGGGAGTCCGGATTAAAACTCTAGGATACTAAATTGGAAGCATCGATACGTTTTTTTCTTTTTAGCGTTCAGTGCGATGTGATGTCTTAGCTCATCCGAGCCCATGTATGAAAATTGGCACACGGCCAGTAATATCGGAAGATCCATTGTTCAAGGTTGGCAAGTTCACGAGTGTCTGGTATGGACAGCAAATTTAGCCGCGCTGCAAACCCCTTCGATGTGTGGGTCGTCGCGTTCAGATGACAGGGTGTGTCATCTGAGTTTAGTTTACCGCCCTGAAGTTTCGCATTGCCCTTTTTGTGGTCGTGGTGTATACGGTTTATGGACAAACGTTTTGCGAGAATTGGTGGTCCTTTTTTTATGAGCAAGGTCCCCTATTGGTAAAAAAATCGGGTAGTAGTTCTTCAGTTGTAATAAGTGTAATTGTTGTCATGTTACTATCGTGCGAAGCCAAGAGTCTTACTTTGGATCAAATGATCGATCAATTTACACATAGGCCTGTAAGAATGCTATCAAATATGACTCTCCCTTTTTACCGTCTATTGCTGAGAGATGTCGCACTTTAAAAAAATGTCATGTTATACATTAATTCATCGCCTCGAGGACCCAAAATAAAACTGTTAAGTACGTCTAAGTCGGGGAGTTCTTTCAGAATAATAGATTCACCTATCAGGAATTATACAGTTAAAAGCTCTGAATCTATATATGTATTTTCGTTTTAACTTGTTAAATATTACACAAAATTGGCTGCGGAAGTACTGATATACTTATGAGATTTGTGGTAAAGTCATCATTATTGTTATAGTTTTAATCTCCGATTACTGTGGAACAGGCGGTTGGTATTAAGTATGTTTGCGTCGATAACTCTTGAGTATTCCTTCATCTAATAGATATTCCAATATTCAGGCCTATAATATGTCCCTCAATTTTTTCTAATGACCTATTTTATCTCTATTCGGTTTGAAGGGGGTGATTTTGGACGGGATTTGATGTGGGAGAGTGCGTGTTTTTATGAGAGGTATGACTCTGGGCCATTTGTGATAATACCTACTTTGTGTTTTCCTTGATTATCCATGTAGCGGTT
Source organism: Hetaerina americana (assembly GCF_022747635.1). Taxonomy (NCBI): domain Eukaryota; kingdom Metazoa; phylum Arthropoda; class Insecta; order Odonata; family Calopterygidae; genus Hetaerina; species Hetaerina americana. The sequence goes on along the minus strand of NW_027286069.1, from coordinate 1,319,397 downwards.
TCGTTTTGTATGTTTTTAAATGACTGTTTGATTGTTTTTAATGATCGCTTTTTTTCATTGTTGTGTGTAAAATCAATCGCGATTCTGGAGACTTGTGTGCCACGCGACAATGTCTGTATGCACATATTTTTTGATAATAATATTCGTTGTGAGTTACTGTAATTGTGCTTGTTCAGTATCGCTTGCTAATATTTTACTTCAATTTTGCCTTTTAATTATTTCCAAGAATATATTTTAATTCCACTGCCCGGCATTTATAATTTAATCATTACTCCAAAATTGCAAAAATCTATGCGCTAATTTAATGTTTAATCATATACCCCGTGATTGTCAATGGATTCAAACTTTTTGCAACCGTGTTACTCATGTTGTTAACGGCCTCCTTCTGTCCGTAGAATTGGATGTATTTTTGGAGCATTGCGTTGCCGTTGAGGGTGTGATTTTTTACTCGTATGCATTAGGTAATCATTCGTTGTGTCTGTGCAGGATTTTGCATATTAGATGAAAATCTTCAACGTAATATTTCAATGCTTTTCTTAACCACATTAGAGATAATGTTGATAATCGTTATACACTGTCATTAAGTCATTAGAAATCCCAAGAGTTGTGACGAACCACTTATTTCGGAAGGTGAGCAAAGATTTGCTTTGTAAAGGTACCTTCTCTTTCATGTCTTGTAATTAGTGAGCAGTTAAGCGAGTTGTACGTGATGTTTCCTAGTATCTCGATTCATTTTACCACGGTTCTTGGTTGAACAAGGCACTTATTTACCCCGCGGTAAGGGTGGATTAGTCATGAATTTAAACTTGAAACTGCCATTTGTTAACTTAAGCGAGATGCATCACATATTACCATTACTATTTGCACTATTCGTTTATCTTACGGAAATTAATCGTCTCACAGTCTTTCAGATTATATATATTGAATGGTACAGCAAATGTTGCATCAACGATTTAGGTTGTTGAGGAGCTCCAGGCCATTTGCTGTCGTTTAATGGCTGGTTTAGGATTCATGCACCCCCCCCCTCCTGATATTCGGAATAAATGCTCGGCGTTCATAGCTCGCACGTAGGCATCGATTTTCGATTGTATTGAGCATAGATAGAAGGGGTATTGAAGGCGCCGACCCCACGTGGGGTACCCAGGTTTGCGGATTTTTATTCTCTGAAAAGAATCGGCAAACGTGGTAGAATTGCAAAATCACTCGGTGGACGTTTTCCAGATCTGCCTCTCCTCCGCTCTGCCTGCTCCCTCCGCGCCAATAAAATGAAAATCTCATTTGGGCCCCGGGAATTATGAGCGAGTTTAACATTCAAATGCTGCCGATTGTTTGTTCTGTTGAGGCATGAGCTTCGGCGAGAGAGCTGCCAACTGTCCTGGAATCAAATGAATATCCAGTTTTTCTTCTAGATTCCGGAACGAAAACTTTTTATGCCGTTCACATTCGGAAACTGAGTCTATATTTTATCATGATAAATGCTTGTACTCGCAATTCTCCGAAGGTGATGTAAACATCCTTTATCCATTTCATGATCTTGCTCCATGTTATAAATTTAGTTTCTTTCTCTCCCTAGGGATGGGTGGGAACTCTCTCTCTCTCTATCTTTCAAATGATGGAGAGAACCTTAGGGAACTATAGAGTAATAAAACTTGTTCTTCAAGCAATAAAAACAACAGTTTTTGTTGTGTAACTAAAGAAAATCTCATCGTCTCATGATAAAAGGTATCTTTTATTGTACTTGGTGCATTTGTATAAACAAGCTTATGTTTCTTTCACAGGAGAAAATTTTCTCATATTTATTGTTTTTAAATAAAAATAAGAAAATTAAGCTATATGTTCTCACAAACCTGAACCTTACATTTGTTCAGTTATCTTCTTTTTGACATGTTGGATACCTACCTGAAAGATCAAACTTTGGTTGGCAAGTGCGGCTTTTCTGTTCATTCCATGTAAAAATGTATAGTATTATTTCCAAATGGTGTAGTTTTAAGTCAAAATCTTCTAAATTAAAGGCGAATGATCAGTTTGCTTCGAAATGAGATGTTCGATTTTTTTATCTGGCTCGAAATTAACCCGAGATAGTTGGAAACTGAATTTCATAATCACTCTCACACTTTTCTCACACATTTTAAAACTTTTTGTAAAAATACTTATTGCAAACGAAAAGACAATGAATTTGATAAGAAGTCTGTCATGATAAATAAACGTAGATACGTGTATAAAACAGGACAGAGTGCATATGATATTAAACGAATCGGAGTTAACCCATGTTACGATTCCCTATACATCACGCTTGTCGTTTGCATTTTGAGGTGGCCCGCAGTTGAGTTTTCCCAAAGGTCAGAGGCCCATCTCAATGAATTTCTCATGCCTAAAAGCATAAGGACATGAAGTTCCAAGAACTTTCTTGGAACTGTTTCGAGAAAAATTTGCTTACATGCACGCATACAATTATGGCTTGTATCAGAGTATTAGATGAGTCTCCATAAACTTCATTGTTCAATTAGAAAAAGTGTGGACAATAAGCTCTAAAGCACATTATGATAAAATAATGCCACATGGTGAATTTACCAACTTCCTTCATTTAACCGACCATAGTTTCGGATTCCGGCATCATGGTCGGTCAGGTTTTCAGTACCATAGTTGATTAAATGAAGCATGGAGATTTACCCGGCGATTTTAATGTTGGTGCTTTTATCATTCGTGCTTTTTCTTATTAAACTGTGAAGTTTATAGAGTCACGTCAAGTCTTGCGCTCCATCTCCAATGCGAACAATAATGGTACGTATGTATGCATGCAAGCTTTATCTCGAAAACCCAACCCATAATTTACGTCATTTAATGCATCACATTAAACGCGCAACATTTCCTCCAAGTACAGCGTAATACCATTTTTGAGTGGTATAAATAAAGTATCATTCGACGAAAGAGAAGAAAGACGTGTCCATTGGTTTGCTATGTTGCGCGCTTGAGGGGAGAGGAGTTTCTGGTGACGTTGGTACGCTGGTAAATATATGTAGGTTCCGTTGTCCTTTGCTTATCTTATTTACGAGAGAGATTGTAATGGCCCTTTAATTTATTTCCAGTCGTTCGCGAATCAACAAGTCGTCTAATTAACAAATATAAAGGTTGCATGGTTCGAGTATTTTCGCCAAAACTTTGGATTCACCAGATTGCCAATAGCTATGTACTCTGTTTTAACAACTCTTCAACGCTACCATAGCCGCCTCATTCTTAAACTCGCGTAATGTGTATTAATTGGATAGAAGTCTATTGCCAGAAGTTAGTGCGTTTGAGACCAATAGAAGAATCATCATCAAGGATTATCATTCCGACGGTTGGTATGAGCAGTTGTCAGAATTAACCTTTTACAGAAGGATATAAGTGAATTAGATTTTGTTCGAGATATATTCAGCGAAAATATATCCCTTTCCGCCTTCCCAACGGACTGTCAAATGTGCTTTATTCAGTTAAAAGTTTTTTTTTTTATCATCAATGCTTCCCTTTTGTCTCGAAGATCCCTCCACCAAAGCATAATGCTTCGTACTTTTCCCTGGAGCATTTTTTCGGAAATTTTAACTGATTCAATTTTGAATTTATTTGCCTCTGTATTTCTGGCTTGAATTTTATTTTCTGTCTGCCCTATCCGGAAAGGGAATTGAGTTCATAAAAATTACAAGGAGTTAGTGATAAATTCCTTTGAAGGAATATAAAAATAATATTCTTGCGGGCGGGAGTCGGCATTGTGGGGATTTTTAGAAGGTCAACACGGGGCTTGAGACGGAAAGGAAAGATTGAGGACCGCTGCCCAAGGGTGGCATTGAAACTTCCACCGACGGAGTGTGAGTCCTTTCTTTGCGTTCTGGGGTTGTGGCATCCCATTCTGCCAAGCCTCTTTTTAAAGCGGAACTTTCGTCAATACGACCACTTGATTCGGATCCCGAAGTGCCCACGGAAACGTAACTTTAGACCAGGAAAATGTCTCGTCCTTCCGTGTTTTAAGGCCGACCGAATGCATTTATTCCGCTGCTCTGCCTCAATTTTTTTATTCATTTTTTTCCTCCCTTCTCGAATCGATAATGGTACTGCGTAATGGTTTTTTATGGCCCTAGTTCCGCGTGACCTTATGGGTACACCCTAAAAGTTTAGAGGGTTTCCGCGGAGTTTTGCAAAAATGTTGGAGGAAGGCGAGATTTTATCGATCATGGCGGGTGTTATCTTAATGCGGTCTTGCGATCCATGGCGCAATTATTGAAAGCTTACTTACCGCAAAAACAGTTGAGAAGCATAGTTATTTACCGTATTAACTAGTATCACGAAGCTTTCCATCCTCGAGAGGCCGTAGCAATTTTACGCTTATAGCGGTGTAAAGTGAGAAGTTATCTGACCTCTTGCACAGGGAGTCCAATGCCAGAGATGAAGAAAGGTCACCAGTGAGGGCGAGTGGAGCAGTGAGGCGGGAGAGGAAAGGGAGCAGGCCAAGGGAACTCAAAATCAACTGAAATAACTGCTCCACCCGCCCGCCGCCTCCCATATAATCAAGTGTGAGACAAGCGGCGAATTTTCTTTGAACATTTTCCTAATTGTAGATTCGAGTAGTTTTTCAGGCTTTAAAAAAACTTTAATTTTTTTTTAATTCGTGGGTCATTCCTAGTTGTATTTCAAGTAATTCAATTGGTATCAGGCATTTTTAATTGCTAGCTGAGAATTCTGGAGTCAAACGGCCTGTTAGCTACTGTCGTGGGGAACCTCCAAATATGAACAAACTACGCGTTGATTGGAAGAATGTCGTGCCTAGAAATAAAATTGTAGTATTTCTGCACACATCATGACTATTGCCCACTTATTTAGCGAAAAGGCTTTAGCATGGGCATTGACGCTTTTTATTTTGGCGGTTTTCCTCTGAAGAATCGAATCTATGAGTGGTTTCAAATATAAATTTGATCGTTGATGTCGTGCAACATGTAGACAGCCAGGACATCATATAACATGCGCATATGGCGCCGATTTGTTCTCCCATATTCGGCGAGAGGAAACGATAGTGGTTGAAGTTGAAGATTTAATAGTTTTGAATAACTAATCCTCACTGCATGGGATGTGGTACATATTTATCCAAGTGGTCTAGCATCGCAAAAATGCTAAATATCAGATATTGAGGATGTATTTTTAAAATGTGCGAAAATCGCAGAGAAAAGATAGATGATTGTAAAAATCAAGGAAAATAATAATTATGAGCCATTTTTTTCCAGTCTTATTTCATGTTTTTTATTCCGTCCTTCGCGTGGGTCTTCTGGCTGGGACGTGACGTGTTTCAGTCAGCCGCAATTGGAGAAATTCAAGAGGGAGTGGAAAGGTGTCAGATCCGCGACCTAATCTAGCTCTAGTTAATGTAGTCAGCTTGAGCAATGGAAAAATGAATCAGCTACTAACCCTATCAAGTGCCGCCTCCTCTAGTTCTTACGAGTCCGAGAGGAACGAGAATTCCAAGCCTGGAATGAATCGAATTCAAGGGACTAACGAGATCTTTGACGTCTCACTCCGGCGCCCGAGTCGTTTCACTGCATTGAAATTTAATATGTCGGCATCAGCCAAGCCATAGCGACATTGCGCGTTCGTTATAAGTGGAAGGGGAATAAGTGAAACTCTGCCGGTTGCCTCCAAATATCCTTTAGCAGTGGGAGTAGAATTAGGTTCAAGGGTGCCTCGGCTGCTCGGGTCATTTTCACTTCACATAGCCCAGGTTATGGTTATGAAGAAAGTTGAGCGTTGATTAAATACCTTCCTATTTCCTTTCTGGTACATAACATCTAGCCTCTTAAAACGTGGTAAAATGTATTACACCAACCGAAAATATTTGTTTTCACTAAATAAAAACTCCTCGGTTCAAACATCAAGGTAACATAAGTAATTAGTAATGGAATCAGACGTAATTAATTGTGATCAAAAATAGTGGAAAATTACTAAGAAGTATTAGTTTCTTTAATACCACGGTCATCGCTAGGTGTGAGGTTTATTCAGGTTTCTTCTGATATTTAGCATCCCTCGTATGGCCCTGTGCTTTCACCAGGAGGTGGCCAGAGGTCAAGGGATTTATTTTAGAATAGTCATTCTGATGAGTTTGAATTTAACCGACTGTCTTTCCCAATCGATATATTTTCGTTACGCATGCACATGTCTTGGCTGGGGGCTACGATCAGTATTTTGCCACAAATTACAATGTTAGCCTAGATTCAAGCTGGAAACACTTTTTTATGGTGATGCCGGAAAATTATCATTTATGCTCGTATAGTTTAATTTTAAAACCAAACGGGAATTGAAAAAAGAAAAAAATATGTGGTAATTATATCGAACCCGTGCGTAAAAGACAATGCTATTCATTAGAGGACAGACGGCTTAATAAATTGTGCGATTTGGTCACCGGCTGATTTCAATGTCGCGAATGCAAATAAATCAGGGACGTCATACTGTCTGAAAATAGCCAGTAATTTATTGCTTTTGGATTATTCATATTCGGGGGGGGGGGGAGCTTAGCGGAGTATTTAAAAATCGATTACTGTGACTACTGCCCTTCTAGGCGTGCAGGAGCAATAAACGAGCTAGAGTGATTCGCCATGAGAGATTTGTTGCTTTATTGCAGCCGTATGAAATTCTAGGTGGAAGCAATCCCTTTTCCATTTTTTGTCTCCCCCCCCTCCGTCCAAGTTAGAAACCTTCGTCCCGAGTGTCGTCTTAGATATCTGAGGCTGAGGGAGAAAGGTCCCATCAGAAAAAAATATGAGGAAAACTTTGGTAAGTAGTATCTACCGAATGAAACCTTTATTTTTAATTGATGATACTTGAGAAATTCAATACATAAAAGAAATTGTAACCTCTGTTGGTGAAAAAGCTTAATTTTATTCTGTGTAAGTAGAGTCTCTTTCACGATAAGTTCTGATCATGATTAGCCCTTAGACGCTATTTAATATTCTGGCCGAAATTTTGTGTCGTGAAGACCAGACTCCAGCAAACTCTCGTTTTTGGTCCGCAGTATATTGTTTGTCAACGCCGGGGGCAATTCCACTTCACTCGAAGGTTGAAGTTGCCTCTGTCATTCATCCTACCTTTAAAGTGCCCGTATTTCAGAAATATTTTCTTCAGTCTTATTAAAATACATGAATTACCTTACAAGTATATTTTTCTAAATGAAATAAATGTCCGTTGTAAACACCATCTCGGTTACCTTATAATGTTCGGATTTTGAAGATCCAACCCGCCTATCTTCTCCCCGATCCTCGCTGAATTCGCCATCTCTTTGAAATGTCCCTGATTTGTACCCTCAATTGATGATCATATTAGTTTGATACTTGAATCTCACTGTAAATAGTTCTTAAGATGTCACTTGTTATTATCATGTCAAATCGTTGTAGTTTCCTGATGAATGGTGGATACTGTTATCGTTGCAATTGAAAATTTTTTTTAATTGCTCGTTGCTCATATTTTCCAATTACTTATTTCGACGATCTAAATCATATTGAAAGAGCTTGTCTTACCACCACCTGCTCTTGTTGATAAGATTGGTCTTACATACGGCGGGAAACGATATTGGCCAATATTTTAATTCAGGGGCGGTGAGAATTGCTTCAGCCCCCAAGGAACTCGCATATTTTGGAATACCACCGTGTTGTATTCCATAGTGGCCCCTTCCTGCCTTCCTCTATAATGTTAATAACATGATTTTAAAGATAGTCGAGACCGATACTTTGTGGAAATCCATTGTAATGCACGAAGGAGGAGTCAAAAGGACTGCGTTTCCACGGGAAAGAATAAATACCGTCGACTAGTTTGTGCACGGTAGTAGCGAAACTAGTCGACGGTAATAAATTCTTTCATGTTGAAAGGCAAATTCTCTTTGAGTCTCCCTTCGTACTTTAATAATATGAATTGATTAAGTGGCATATTGTACGTACCGTTGTTAGATTCAAAGTATTCACTGTCTTAAACCACTGTGATCAATCACATGGTTGATTGTTATTTTAATGGTTTTTTGACTCTTTGCATTGCCTATCTCTTAATCTCCATAACTTTGCACTAGGGCCCTGGCCGTTAAAAGATGTATGAGTCACTTTTCCCTTGTAGTCGTGTCGTGCTTCATCGGATCCCACCTCTTGAAATAGGAATAAGTGCGATTCTATGTTATTTCAACTCCTTCCCCCTACCCCCCGCCTCCCACCCCCTTTCCTCTCACGCCCCAGTTCCGTCTTTGTGATACAGAACTCCCTCGCACGCCTGCCTGATGATCCTCTCACACGGTGAAATTCCGTGTTTCATACCTAGATAGCTGAGACGCATTGAAAAAAAAATTCCTTTGGTTCCCTTCGTCCCACTTGAGCATTTAAATTCGACCAATTTACGATATTCACTGTATATTTTATTTCGTTTCCATTCATTCACTGCAGCTGCTAAGCAAAATTGCTGTGGGAATCCGAGTATGAAAATACGGTTTCATCTCGTTCTCTCCTCCCTGACAGCGGTTGTGACTGGGTGCTGCTGTTTTCCATGGATCCGTTGTCACCAATTTTCGCGTTTTATTCCTTGGGTTTCGTCATTCATCGCCCCTTCACATTGCCACCTTAATCAGTTTCGTTGCCGCTCGTCCCTTTCCGCCCCCTCCTCTGCACCCCCCTCCTTCCCCCTCCCCCCCCCCACTTCCCCCCTGCCCCCACCAACACATACACACACCCGACCACCTCCCTCCGACTTACACGCGGCACCACTTTCGCACTGTGGCATTCCGCCGAGGGAACCATTTGCTCCCTTGGGGAATTAGATTCGTTACGGCGGCCCTCCCCACCCGCATCGCCGGCGCGGTTCACCCTCCTCCTCTCCCAAGTTTTACCTGACACCGTGCGCTACATGCAACGCTCGCGCCCATATATCTTGGTACCAGGTATCTCGTGGCTTGCCACCCCTCTGCGTGATTATGGAAGCCACCCCCAACAACTGGAATAATACATGAGGCGCTTCAAATTCGGCGGGCTCGTACCTCCTTCATCTACTTCGCTCCCAATTTTATTTAACCACCCCCCCCACCCACCCAAAAGTACAGAAGAAATTGAGCGATAATTCTGCAAATTGGCAAATCGTCTAAATTGGTTGTAGTGACGATTTTTGAGTGAGTGCGTCCTGTCGTTAGTGTCTCGCACTCGCACTTTGTCCTCCTGATAATCTTAATGGAGGAGCGAAGCGAATAGCGCTTTCGAGGAATTATAATTTCCGTGTTGGGAAAAGCACTAGCGGATTATAATGTTCGTGTCCCCGTTGGCCAATGAAGGGCGACATTCTTGCCCATGGTTCATTTATCTCTTATTGTGTGTTCTCTCGTGTACGCAATGGCGGCTCGAAATGGAATCTGAAATGTAATTGGTCCAGTGGACCACGGCACAGACAAATCCCGGAAGGCTTTAATGCGGCAGACGTTGAATGAAAAAATGTAAAAAAAATGTGTCGAAAGGTGGGATGTAAGATCTCTGAATTCCATGGCACTCGCGTATTAGGAATTGTTCCTTCCGTTCCGTTGGCGACATTCCAGTGCTAGGGAAACCTTATTCAAGTCTCGTGTGGCTGCTCCGTAGTTATGGTTCTCTGCAACGCACGAAAATAGACACCCCCCCGCCTCTTATGTGTGTGTGTGTGTGTGTGGCTGAGGTGAATGTCACCATCTGTAGCCACCGAGGAGTGATTCATCTTTAATGTTTCCTTTGAGGCGCACACATTTTCACGTGAACCTCGTGTAAGTATCGATCTCCTGAAGCGTCCTTTCTGCGAATGCCCTTCATCCCGCGCTCTCTCTCTCTCTTCCTCCTCTTCTTCAGCCTCCACTCCCGTTCCCCTCCCATCCCAGAGGCCCTTCCCCTCGCAGTCGTCCTCTCCCTCCCGGCAGGCCCTCTGTCCTATCTCCCTTCCCGCCTCTCCCCCCGCCCGACAACCCCTTGGCCACCTTCACACCTCCCCCGTTCCATCCCCGCCTTCCCTCATTACGTCATCTTCACTTCTCTCCTTCCGCATGCAATCTATTTCGCCAACCCACCCACCCCTCCTCCTCCTCCCACTATCTCACCCAACCCTCCCTCTCCCCTATTCCCGCATTCATTTCCCTCCCCAACCTTTTCCTGTCCTCCAATCTTTGCCTCCATCCAACACACCAAGCCACGTTTCCCTCTCACCCATCTCCCTCCAGTCAACTCTTCACCCCTTTCCCTCTTCCTCCCTCATCCACTCCCCTCTTCCTCCCCCATCCACGCCCCTCCCACCCTTATCCACACCCCTCCCACCCTCATCCACAACCCTTTTACCTCCCACCCCCCTCGCCTCACTCTCGTCCTTTCTCTTCCGTCCCAGTGCACACGTCCTTTTTACTCTCCTCGTATTCCCACCGACGTCCTTGTATCCTTAAAAGTTCTATGCCCTTTGATGAGACGTTTTTTTATCCATTGGAAACAAAATAATTTTTTAAACGGACTGGGTTTAATTACTGTGTATCGCCATGTCGAAAACTTTCCGTCGCCCGAAAATCATTTGGCGTCAGAACTGAGTCACGGGTGGCTTTTCGCGCTCTTGAGGTTGTATTTGGGGATCTGGGTTAAGTCAGCGTTTTTCAACTTCTCCTTGGCTGCGGAATCCCAGTGAAAAACCTCTACAAGCCCTCTTGCAAATCCCTGTCCTCGGGAAATCCTTAAAAGCTCTTATTTGAGATGAAAATTTTTCTGATCCCGTTGGAGATGCATATGGAACTCGCGCGAAAGCATTAAGTTAAATAAACCTATCTCTTATTCAAACGTAAAATATTAAGTGGGCCTGTTTTAAATGGATTCAGAATATATGTTTATAAAAAGCAGTAGTTATTATTTCTTTCTTGCTGCTTTGAGTTCATGGACAAATATTTAGTGATAAGTTTAAAATGGCACCTTCTTTTTAATGTAAGGTTGTTTTTTTGCCTAATAGTTTGGATAACATAGTGAACAGATGAGTAAAGCACCACTAACTATGAACACCTTGAAGACTGCTGTCTACTGTATATGAGCGAAAATCTAATCTGTTTGTATAGTGAAATCATTTCGCTTTTTATTTCTACGAACCTAAAAAAAACTAATGAAAAAAGTTTTAATAATTATAACCACCACAATCTGTTATCCTCTAGTCTGAAGCATATCTCGAGTTTTTAATCAAAATTTAACCAAGGTAAATAATAGTGTCGTTGAAATTCGACTCTTTTGGTTGCTCGTAAAAAATTAATGTGAATTGTAACGCGCACGCCCTTTTTGATCTCAATTAAAGATAAAAAAGTCTCTCTCACTGAAGGCAGAAATGAATTCCTAAAAACACGAAATTAACAGTTTCTCTCTTTTTTGAAATTTTTTTCTCCCGTTTTCATTATCGTTACGCCAAGGTGCAAATCTAGGGTTCTTGTGAAAAGTATACGTCAATATACATAGGGCAGGGACATATTCTACTCAAAATAATATGCATGTGTTGTAGGCTGCTAGAAAAAAAATAGCAATGTCGCTTCTGTGTCAAAGTTATGGTGGAGCAGGACTTATTCACAACATGGACCGAAATTACGGGAAACTCGGTTCATGTTCATCTTGTCGCAGTTATAGGATATTCATAAGTGGGGAAGAGTGTACTGGATCAAAATTCAGAACTACATTATTATGCAATGCTTGGGTTCTCTTGGCGTCCAACTTCCGACTTCTAGCTTACCTCACGACATCCGACCACGTTTCATCTTTTCTCTGTCGAGGGGAAAACCTGGACGTACGATATTTCGTAGCGAGGATGTTCATATTGATAAAAAAGTGACTTTTTACTGAGATTCTTGTCGTTTTTACTTTGTCGTGTGTTGCTCGTATTTAGGTTTGTGTTCCATCCATTACGAGTGGTACTGTTTTTATGGATGCATCCCGGATATCGTTACGCACTTGAATTTGCGTGCGGTAATTTTTTGCAATACATTTGATACATTTTAATGCATCGCCCGTTCCTCTCATCTGGCTCCCTCGCAACTCGAAAGACTCGTGGCCGCATCCCATCGATTGGCGTTCGCCGGAGAGCTTCAGCCCCGTGAATTTTTCAATTTCCTCTCATTTATCCCCGCACCCATTAATAGCTTCTAAAAAGTTCGATCTAAACCCAAAAGGGTGTCCATATTGGTGTCGGATTCCGGTATGCTAATGCTTTTGGTAATATGATTAATAATTTAATATTTTCTGGACCTCTGGCGTTAAATATTGCACGCGTTTCCATAATGTATGTCTCCTCTTTCGAGTGAAAGTCTTATGCTGCTTTCGGGTTCGTGGTCCTCCTCGAAGCGCCCCCCCCCCCCACTGGTCTCTCTCTATGCGCAGGTCTCCTCTCATGCGGAGACGCCTCGTTAAGATTGAAAAAGCCCCTGACGATGCCATGACCCCTCTGAATTTTACATTGCGTGATACGCATGAGTGCATGATAGTTCTGAATTACGCCATACATGCGTGTCAGTATCGTGAAGGAGATGCCATGAAATGAACTAAAATTAGAAAATATGTGCACTCGCCGGAAATGTAAATAAATTTTGCAGTTAAATTTTATGCGGTTTCAATTACGTTAATTTACTTTCCAACATAAGTTAGTGGGAAGCATTGTATTAGTTGTGTAAAAATCCGCCGAAGGAACGTGAACATGAGAAGGAAAGTAGTAATAGCGGGGAGGGTGCGAATTCTGAAAATGCTCGACTAATAAACGCGAATTAAAAAAATATAAAAATGTAATTATGTTGACTTTGCTTTGCTTGGTAGTTCATTTAATTGTCGATTCTTCAAGGCACAACTTATCGAAACATTCTCGAGATGAAAGTCGACGAAGGAACAGTTGATGGCGACAAACATTCAAGCAAGTAATGACTTACTTGAATGCATTGTCCATAGGCTTTTTGGACGTGTTTGAATTTGAAATGCGTATAATTGTTGAAGATTTTGTTTACTCTGTCTGAAATATGCTTCTCTTTATTTTTCTCAACACTGTGTGTTCCAAGTCTCCAGTTGCTCTGTTGAACAGGGTCTGTGTTGCAATGACAGCATTGATTGATTCTAGTGCGTTTTTGTGTGTATTTATAATTGAATTTCCACGAGAAGTCATCGCATTCCCTTTGTAGTTAACTAACCCACGACTTTTCAATTCTTATTTTAAGTGTAATCACGTGCTGTGAGTGAATTGGAAACAACTTATTTCGTTTGTCGGTAGTATTCAAAATCTAATACTTGAAGGGATTAGAACCATTACCGACAGCTTTCTAAGTTCACATCCATCCATCCATCCATATAATACCCCGCAAGCCGCCGCATGGGCGTGTGGCGGGTGGTGTAAGGCCACTAACTGTGAAGGGAACAAAACCACATGTAAACTTTTTGACTAAAAGTTGCAGTTTATAGGGAAAAATATGGGCTATAATTCCCGATTGCGTATCTTTTAAATTTCGTCGCATGAAAGCATCATATGTTTTCACTTCTCGTTCTTTAGCTAAGATTTTGTTATGCATCACAAAATTTTTCCTCTCGGTATTCTCACAAGCTTTTATACCAATCGTTGCAGTTTATACCGATAAGTATGGTGTATGATTCCCGATTGCTTGTCTATTAATTTGTTAATTAATCTATCAATGTTGTTACCACGCTTTCGTAAGGCCTCGTTTATAATATATAGTATATGTAGCTTATGGGATCCGAGTGAAAAAGGCCTCACCCGGGAAAATGCTGTCCTAAATCATTTTCGCAGATAATTTTGCGCTTAAAATACCGACTTTTATATTCTATTTAATCATTACTAGGCGCTGTTTTCGACTCGTGCCACATCATCTTAGTCCTGCGGTTGTGTCAGGAAATACTCCGTTACTCTCGACATTCCCCGCGAAGGACTAGCCACGAGGAAGGGCTAGGACTAGCCAATTTTTTCGGCTCTCTTGATGTGTATTTCAACTGACGCGAGTATAAAATTCGAACCGAGGGCTTGTGTTTCTTTGCGATGACTTGTGAAAGGCGGAAGACTATTGATATCGGGCATTCGTAGGAGATGAGCATCTATAGTGTATGAGCAGAAATGAAATATCGTAATCGGATGAAAATGATGGAGAGAAAGGCGCGAAGTGGAAGACAATGGTTTCCTTCGGTCGAGAAGATTTGAGTGCCTCCGTTTCCCGTTGGTGTGGTGAGTGAGCTGCTTCGTCTAGGTTATGGACGGCCCTCGAATGCACCAAGGGTCCATCCCCATGGCCTGTGCGGCCCACGTGCCACGTCTCCATCCATCGCACATGTCCCTTCGCTCCGCCTTTCTACCCTCACATTTCTACCCAACCAACGTCCAACGGACGCCTCCCTCTCCTTCCGCACCTCCCACCCGTCCTCCGGGGGAACCTTTTTCTCCCTTTTTCATCCCGATAGTGTCTTCCCATCCGGTGGCGCAGGTATGGATGCGGTGTGCGGAGGTGCGGGGGCTGTGGGGGCGGGGGTGACGAGAGGGATTCGAAGGGAAAGTTTTTGGGGTGGAGGAAAGGGTGAGGCGGGACTTTAATGGCAAATTTATTTGGAATTCACGAGGAGAGGGTTGAAATATGCCTGTCAGTATCACTGAACGGTTAGCTCCCGAAAGGGAGGGAGGGAGTGGCGAGGGGAAAAGTGGAGGGAGGGGCAGGGTCCTTTCCCCTCCGCTCCCTCATTCTCCCTTCCCCCCATCCTCGTCATCATCATCCCTCACGCCTCCCCTCCTCCGCCCCCTCCACTCCCCCTCCAACCCGAATCGTCCTTGAATTACCTTTTCCCTCTCGCCCCTTTGGCGTGTTCAATTTTTTCCCCATTTTTAATTTCTCTTTAAATTGCAATCACCCGTAATTTTGAGTGCTTAAGTTTCGCGTGCCGTTTACCATTTTCTTTTCTTTCGTTTAACCGTAACATTTTACGCGTACTCTCGTTTCGTCCCTGAAAAAAAGGTTTGTGCCCCGATAAAATTGATTTTTTTTTGAATCGATATGTGCTCTGTTCTGTAATGCAGTGTTTACGTATTCATGCTTCGATCGCATCATGAGTATTAGATCGGATATTTTGTGTAGAACGGGACTCTTCTCCGCCGGAGTGAGATTGCGAATAATGGAACTGCATTTCGCTGGAGCGGTCGTAGACCAGCCTTAACTACCTCATTTTATTTCAATTAAATGCCACCTCCGTAAGGCTATCCCGCATTTTTTTCTTGATGAATTACTGATGTGGAATAATAGATTAAAAGCTCTAGTAATGGATAGCTTATAAGAGCCAACTATTGCTACCATCGCAATAATGATAGTATTAGTTAGTACGTCTGAGTGAGAAGAAATCATGAGAGCCAGCATTGAAAGGAATTCATATTTAATTTATTCATACGTAAGCCATCTTTCTCTCTTCGAGTTCGCTTTTCTCCGCTCTAATTATCGTACTTAACTTGCCGTTTTTATATTTTCCGAGTCGGAAGCGCATTCGCCGACGTAGCGAATCCAATTTTTTATTCCGGAAACCCGAAAAAAAATTTGCGACGATCGTGAATGTGCCCTGTTCTCTTTTGTAACGGCGTTGTAAATCATAAGTTCCTCGGGAGTGTCTCGGTTCGCGGGCCCCAACTGCGGCACTGTCCTCGGCTCCTGACCCGTGCGAAGATTTACACTCTTGAGCCCGGTTGGCAAAAAAAGGACGAATTATATGCGTTGCGTCTTCAAATTAAACTCAGATTAAGTAAGAAAGTCCGGTGCTGCCGTCCCTTTAGTTGTTCATAGTTGTGGTGTTCTCTTGAAAGTTTAATATTATTTATTTTTAATCGGTTTTAACTATGATGCATTTAGCGATGTACGCGAACTAAAAATCGTGTCGTAAGCAACTGCTGCTTCTTCATCGTTCCGGGCTGACTCGTATGAATAAATACGCATACCGTTCGCCGTCAATAATTGCCAATTAACGCTGGATCCGGGGAGCGTTCATCCTAATTTTTTTCCGTCCGTGATTTAAAATTTGTAATTATTATAACATACGTCGAAGGGAACAGCTAGCGAAACTATAAGCTCGATTCTAAAGATGGGGATTAAATGTGTATTAATTTATTTTATCCTCTGGATTTCAGAAAATATAAGTAGCGTGTAAATTTCGTTTTACTTTCGTCAAAAAAAAACTTTTTTGGGCACATTGTGAGTCGCTTCTAATAGGCATTTACAATGGGGACGAGTCCGACGCGGATGGCACACTTGAGTCCTTTTCTATAAATCTGTCGCGCTCTCACGTCAACCCTTCCTATTCCCCTGTTCATTAAAATGCTCCCCCCCCCCACCCGTTGTCCCGCTCGAAGATAGCCACCCCACCCCACACAGCTCTCGAGTGCAAATGTATAGGAGCTTGTGTGTCCGAAACTCTCTTAATTGCCCATGCCGTATTAGGATTAATTTGTAGCGCTCGGCGCCGTGTCACTTCCTAATTCCTCCTTTAGGCCGTCAAATGTTCGTCCTTGTACTGCCCTAGACTCAATGGATCGCTGCGTCCACTGAAATTTTCATCCGACCAAGTCATCGTGCCGATGACGCTGTGCGATAATTATTCCTATGCATGCACGCGTTGGCAAGTACGACGTCGTTCGCATTATATCGAATTGCGAAGTCCCCGACCGCAGAGGATGTAGCTGTTCATCTCATTGTGATGTCAACTGTGGAGTAAAATATTCCAGGTTGTTTTTTAATGATGCCATTAGATCATAGAAGCATGAAGCAATTAATGACAGGCGTCAAATTGAATTAATAACGTCGGCATGAAGAGGTTAACCCAATGCACCCCAAACCATGGGTCGCGTACTGTCCACGTCGCTTATTCTGTTTTCTTTTAATGGCACTGTATTTGAAATTTTTACACAACGACTTCGTTATTTCGCGATAATTCGAAGAGTTTTGTTTGTTAAATTTAATTATTAAATTTATGTTCCTCAGTATTTTATGTGGCTGCGATAAAATAATTAAAATGAACGAAATAGCTCATATATTTGCACGATTTTCCTGATGCGAGCAACTAGCTCGAAAAGTATCTCTTCTGTTTGTTGCCCGTTTGATGAGAAAATACTTTGAATCTCTTTTGAGTTAACCAGTCGAGAGGGGAACTACGTCCGACCAGTACGAGGTTTGTCCATATTTAAAGAGTTGATGAATATACGCATACCCATCGGACAGAGGAGAGGGGGAAGTTGAAGGGTTTTCTGGGACTTCAAAGTCGGTGGTCGTGGCATTTTCGGTCAAAGGAAGAAGAGACGGTGGCGCCTTGGTTATTGCTAAGCATTGGGTCTGGTCCGGGTTTATCGGTGGGTGGGGTGGACTCTTCCCCCTCTCCTCTGTCCGATGGGTATATATTCATCAACAGCTATGTGTGTGTCACTTGTACCTGATGATGCCGCAAGTCGGCGAAACTCATTGTGCTGTGACATAAAGTCTGTGGAAAATTACAAACTCTTTCAATATGGACATAAAACAATTCGACGAAGTGAAAGCCTGAAAGTGTGTAGTGTGTAAGTGCGAGGCTTGATAACTTGTTGATTTTGATTCACAAAATATTGAGTTAAATCAGATACGCACAGGATATATCGGGGAGGTGCATGGACAATATAGTAATTTCCCACGAACTCGAGCGAGGGGTGAAGCATGTCGACTCGTGTCTCTGACGTGGCTGCAGTATGCGATGTGAATAGGATGTTGCGACGAGGTGAATTCAGTGTTCGATATGAGACGCTCTTTCATGCATTTATATTTCTGTGTCGTTCCATGGACACCGGAGCCATATTAATTATGACGTGATATGAATTATTCGTCTCCCAGTGATGCATAACTTTACATATCGCACATCCCTCCACGCTGCTTTGAAAATTCAATGCCCAGCCGTGGTCCAGGCGGTTGAAGGGTGCATGGACTAGAATAGGCAGTCAGCAGACAACCGAAATATCTGCGCATCGGGAGTCGATAGATATTAGGAAATAATGGTGATTAAGGTCGATATTGGATCATGATGATTTAAGTTTCCAAAGGCCGAAATTGTGCCACGTGCGCCGATGGTTCAGATCAGTGCCCTGAGCCCAAAAATACCTTGAACTCCTGCTGCACAACCCCTCTTTTAATGAGCACCAAAGGTAACGTGCCTTAATATTGTAACCCAATTTCCGCCATCGTGCCAATCCTAAACTTTTGGCTCGTCGCGGATGTATCATTATAAGTCTGCAGGCTCGCATGAATAAAAATAAGAAGCCTCGGAAAGGCAATTGCCAACCTCCTGAAAGTAGTCCAGGGTATGAAAAAGTCTGGGAACCCTTGTCCTTGGTGAAATATGGTATATTTGGCGGCTTGTGAACGACTCTTTCCGACTGAGAGATGACGGTGACCTAGATTGCCTATGACTTTGTGATGACTTTTTGCAGTAATGAGGAAAGTTAGTACAGTAGATCCCCCCGGGAGGCGTGGGTCACGTTTCTGAGACGGCCACGGTGTTGGAATCCACCGAAATGGAACCAAAATTCTCAAGAAAAAGGAGAGGTTTAAGTTGCCAAGTCTTAACGAGACGTACTTTTTTTTTTAATATCTACTCGGTGCCATGCAAACTCTGGTAGGTGCAGGCAGTGGAAGATACCACACTAGAAAGCACTAGCTCAAATTAATATTGCCTTAAGGTAATGGACGCTCTAGAAATTTTATAATCCAAACGGTGAAAGTGACTGGGATTACCAATGTCTATGCATTACATAATACTCCTTTAAGTTTTTGTCAGTTAAAATCTTAAGTCCAATAACTTTGGCGTAAAATATTCTGTTCTCCTGCCATTCTTAAAACAATGACAATTCTAAACTGTCCATTCTATTGTCCATCATTATCGCCTTATCAAGAAACGAGCGTGTCTTGAGTTAAATGAGGTAAACGTTGTTTAATGTTTTCAATATGTTTTGTGCATATTGAAGAAATAAAAATGCTTGGAAGTGAAAATAAATCGGGATTTAGCCTGTATCTAGCTTCAATCTGCTTATGATTCCTTCCCTAGTTATAGTAAAATACTACGGCTTTCGTCATGACGTCTTTTTACAAATAACTCACTTATCTTCTCTGCTCTTGATCTAATTCAATAATCAAATCCGTTTTTGTTAGGATCCTATACAGAACAAAGCGCCCTACGTTAGGCATAGCGAGTGAAAAATGTATTTTTTTACCTTTTCATCGCGTCCCCAGTACCCTTTTAATAAATTTCAATTTTCTGTTAGCTTGTCCGCAAATTTCCTCTTGGTTTTCTTCAAGAGAGGATACCTCATAAAGGATGCTCCGTTAAGCTGAAAAGTATCTCTTTCAACCTTTATATTATTTTCGGTATAAATACCGTAGTTAATTTAATGCCCCCCCTATCCTTTGGTTTATACGTAATCCCCCTTTCAGTGGAAGAGTGGACGGGATGAACATCCTTCAGTGTTTTCGATTAAGGGCACCCACAAATTCCCCAAATGGGCCTGTTGCATTGAGTCTGCATCTCGTCAAATTCTATTTTCCCATAGTGTTAGAGTATGTGTCGAAATACACTTAAGAGAAACATACATATGTATGGTTTTCTAATTGGGTTTAATTATATATTATGATAGCTTTATCCCTCAGGATGTTGAGTCCTGAGGTAATAAGTTCATAGCGTCCTTCAGAAATATCATAATTAGGAAATAGAAGTGTGGAATTCTGATGGAAAAAGGTCACCGATGTTAAGATAGCGATGAGGCCTGTGTGATTTTTAAGGTACCAGGTTTTGCTGGGAGACCGCCCGCAGCGCAGGGAAAGGAAATTGCCACCCTTGTTGGCCCTGATGTGTGAATTTCACCCGCCCTATATAGGCATCTGTCCTCGCCTATTGAACCAACCTTCGGGTTGATAACTGTGGTTACGAATCTAAGACGGTAATTCCAATTCACGCGATTGTATTTCAAATATATCACATGCTAATTGTTGCCTCATGAAGGTGCCTGCAATCAAGTCATGCTAAATTACTGAAATCGCCCAATAGGTAGATCCCCTTGTTGGCCATAACGATTTCTGTGCAAATGGCAATTATTTGCACGATCTTATCATAAGGTTTTTTGTTTGTGAATGGTGCTGCCTCGGAGTTAATGCACTAATGCTTTACGAATTATCATTATTAATTAATTATATATAATGTTTGATTTTCTTAGGTATGTCTTTTTTGTATTACAGAAAGTTTATTTTGATATTTCCGATTGGGCAAATTGTTTCTTAATTTTAATGAATTGAACGAATCCTGTTATATATTTTTAAAGGTTTTTTTTTAAATTTCTTACTAGAGTGATTACTCAGCGTTTACATTTCCTTTAAATTGTATTTAAATTAGGCCGTGAAGATGATTCATTATATAATTCGCTTTCACTTGGTGCTAACATTTTTTGATGTAATTAGCATCCCGCTGTGTTTATATCCCGGCGCAAGAACAGATGAAGTTTAGGTCAACACAAGTTCGATTTCTCCGATACAGCAGTTGAGCCACAACTTAATAAAATTTTAATTTTTTTCATATGAAACATTATGGCGTAAAAGGACTTTGCTTTGTGGATGGCTTCGAAAAAATATACCGACACAATGCACAAAGGTTGAACAACTTCTAAAACTGCCACAATGGTGCCGTTGCGGTAGCGATTGGCTATTTTGGTGCATTGGGTTGCCAAATCCCCAAAAGTGTTGAAAGGTCAGAGAAGACTTTCGTAATTTCAGGTCAGTTTTTGACCTAAAACTCTTCCCCCCGCCCCTCCCTCTTCCCCCCACCCCTCCCTCTTCCCCCCGTCAGACGTATTTTCCATTTTGGCAGAGCTCCTCTTATAAAAAAACCCTTCCAAACCGGCGACAATCCCTCCTTCCGCAAAACAACGCAGGCGCTATCAATTTCCCCATTTTGGAATGCAAAATCATTTCCTTCACTTTAATCATCATATTTATATTTTTCATGATATTTGTATTACGTAGCACTCTGGTAATGATTTATGATGTAAGAGAATTGAGTGAGAAAACGAGAGAAAAGTTAAGCATTTGGGTTCCCCTGTCTTGATTGATCATACAAAGGCTCTAATTGCCCTCGAAAGTTTTAAATGAAAATATCAAATGATTCTAAATTGGTATTGTAATTTAGGTGCTTGCGTTTAATTCTGGGACACTTTTCAACGGAGAATCTCTCTTCTCTCCACCTTTTTCTCACGCCCTCGGATTCCGCAGAACCCTTCCTCCACATCACCCAAACCTGCAGAGACCCATCCTCTTCAAGATGATCCGGGAAGAGGCCGAGGCGGCCGTCAATGAAATTTCCATCCCATAAAATCGAATTATTGGCACGCAAATCCGTGGGAGAGACAGGGGCGCAATGGATTGGAATAGTCGACGATTCATAAATATCTACCACGGAAAATCTGGGAAAAAATCTTATTCCAGTTCTGAACGCCTTCGCATGTGAACATTAAGAAATTTAATAAGAAATATTTGGCAGTATTCCCGTACTGTTCGTTTCATTTTAAAAGGGGGCAGCAGCTAGATATAAATAATATCATTTGCGAGATAAAAGTTAGCGTTTTTGCGTCATTCCTCAATTTGGTGTATTTACCTACTAACAATTTGTTTGCGATTGGAGGATTAACTTTGATAGTTCTTGTCATTATTTAAATTTCAAAACTATCAGGCTCACCTGATTATTTTCGTCATCTCTAAGTTATCTTTGGGCCGTGCTAGAAAATGCTTGCGTTCTCCTATGTACTTGGACATCCCGAACACTTAAGGAGTTTAGGGGAGATTTTGGGGTCATTTGGATATACTGGGATTGTGAATCGCCTCCCTAATCTCTTTCCCAGTCTCGAGAGACTGCCGACGTCCACAAACAGGGACCTATGTTTGATGGTACTTGGGACCGAATCAATGGGACGCTTGGACGACCTGAGAACTTAACGGAGAGAACGGAACGACAAATTAGAATGGGGTCAAAAATAAATAGAGTTAGTTAGACCTGGAAAATCAAGCAGTTGGCCGCTGTTATTTTTACACTATTCATTCATTTCTCGTCACGTGTCTGTTACTAATAGTCGGTCTTTGATTACTAAGAGAACATGGTTTTCGTGTTTTTTTAGGCACAATAATGGTATAGTAGTCTGTTATCATCACAATAATATATTTATCTTGGTCATGACTTTCCTCAGCTTGGGATTTTCTATTGATTCATAAAGTAAATAAATTCAGCTAAATAAAAAATTGGAATGAATAACGGAATAAGCATAACTCCAATGATACTTTCCCACCAACGGTGGCATTCGTGTGCCCGTGCGTTATTGTAGTGAAGCCAAGAGCTCCAAAAAGAATTTCCTGGCAAATTGGAAAACTTGGGCAATTTTTAATGCATAGATAGAAGGAATCCTGCACGATAAATTCATTTGAATTCAATTTATTTCTTTTAAATGTCCTCTTAGTGTTACGTAATACTGGAATGGTTGCTCCCTGAAATGTTTCTTGCCTTTTCCTGCCCTTGCCTTGTCTCGTCCAAACAAAGAAGGTTGAAGACCTATTAATATTATTATTATTGGAAACTACATGGGGCCTTTCATTAGTGGTCTTCGAACAAAAACGTGTACCTCGACCCGTTGTAATATGACGGCGTGTTTCATATTAAGGTTATTTAATCCTACTTAAGGAGAACATCGTAATGAAGGACTAGAATAGTAATTTCCTCTCAAGGATTCGGGACTTACTGGAAATGCCCAATATGTGGAACTATCTTACGAATAACTTTTCTCTTTGAAAATTAGCGAAGACTTCATTATATCGAAAGCAGAAATTTAAACTGAGGGAACTGTAAAATTAACCTCCTGCGACCTCTTTCAAATTAAAATGTAAAACCTTTAATATGAGGAAACGGGTGTTGTCTTTTTCCTGAGGTTAAGATCAGCGTTTTGGACTCCCGTGGAGCGAATCCAAGAAATGTTTGCGTGCGACGACGAAAATTTAAATTAATTCCCGAAAAAAATTGTGAAGTGAAAGTTACGCGATCATGCAGAAAAAAAAGCCTGTATGCCTGACGGAATGGTGGTTAGGTTGATTTTGATTTCGAGGAACTACGATCGTTCGATTAATTATTAAAATAAAAATAAACACTTCAATCAAACGAGACGCACTCTATCCCAGTCGAACAATAAAAGTTTTCGGGGAAATGCACGCTAAAAGTCTATGAGGTGTGTGTGGGCTAACGCCTTATACAGGTAATTTACGCCTGTAAAAGGCATTTTTATAGCTTGCAGAGTTCCTCCCGTAATAGCTGAGACGTCAAACGGAATCATTAAATGATAGCCGCGCTTTAAAAACTAGATAAAATCGCTATAAACATCATGTAAATTAAGTAAAAAGTAATTTGCTGAAAGGGAAGAGTAGTAAGCTAGGTTTAGGTCACTAGCTTACCCTCATCAAACAAGGCGAGAAAGCAGAATCGATCAACATTGGGAAGGAAGGAACTACGCGTAATGATTCAAAATACGGGAAGCTGTTAACAATCTCTGCCGACTTTTTTAGTAGCTCCATTAATTCCAATTTCTTTTTTCTGACTGAAATTTAATTTTCTGTATTGCTTGAAGATTCGTCATAATTCGGGTCCATGGTCGGACAAATGGCAGTCGTTTTAATGACCCATATGCATGGAATACATACACGTGTACGAGTGTTCCATGTCTCCACTTAGTACGGAAGTCCTATTGGCGTCCCTTCGTATTATTATGTAATTATCTCCATGGCCGGAAATAGGTTAACATGAAATAAAATATGTTGTGTTTTCTATGATATTCTAATAATTAAATTCTGTTCCTTCGTGTTATTTTGATTTTATAAGAATAGATGCTGTCTTCGAAGCGATTCTTACATTCCCTTACATCCCTTCGATGATTCCGTTGGCTTCTGATGGAGTAATCGACATTTCATCGATGATGTTGACATCGTAAAACAAGATAAAATAAATCCTAGCTTCGATTTCACCGCAATTTTGTTTAGTTATCGACTTTTGATATTAATGATTGATCTCGCATTTCATCAATCTTCAAGCATCTATATGGTACACCATAGTTTTAAAATCTCATGTATTTTTAAAATATTTTAATGGAATTAAAGATCAATTGATGCAATGTTCAGTTTTTGTTTTTATTTAATTTGCGTTTCTCAAAAAAATTATAATGTTACATTTAGTTCTGAAGCATTTTACGCAGTCTCGTTTTTTTTACCTATTTAAATGCTTGTATTACGTTTGTTTCATGTAATTGAAAATTTAAAGTTCCCGTTTAAGTATTTAGAAATCTTCAGTCAGATCAGTCAATTTGGAAGCACTTGCCAGTCGTCATTTTAGGGGAGAGGACGATTCTCGAAATGGCGGGGACGAGTTTTTTTCATCCGGATGTTTTTTCTTGAGCGCCATTGCAATTTGCTTATACCCACGGGGGTGGTTTTCCTCCGTTGGTTATACACTAGTCAAGGTGTGCCTTTCCGCCCCCCACCCCCCCGTAACCCCCCTCTCTCGCCCATTCACCCTCGTCCTCCCCCCCCGCCGACCCCTCTCCCCCTCCCTATCGCTCACTCTCCTTACCGCATTGACGTCACGTGGCATTGCCAGAGAGCGCCACGGGTGGGTAAGAGAGAGAGAGAGAGGGAGGGAGGGAGGGATGGGGGGTGGTGGTGGTGCTGGAGGTGGAGCCAGGGCGTTTGGCGCATTGGAGTTAATTAGTCAGTCCTTCGATGCTCCGGTCGGGGTTGACTCGCCGAAATCATTTCATTTTTTCCCACTCCGTGCCCGAATTCATTGCGTAGCTGAAGTGAATGAAGCCTTACTTTCAAGCCACGGGGCGGTAGCGGAGAGCCCTTGTGGAAAGGGATTCGATCTCGCAAGTGGCCCCCGCCAGCCTCGCTTCAAATCCTCCCGTTTGTTTTTTTCCTCACAACAAATGTTGCAATTTGAGAGAAGTATCGCGGGTCTCGTAAATTCTGCCATGCGAATGGAAATACAGATCTTGTCCAAAGCTGGGTTATCTCTCTTGCAGTGTCTATAATTAGCGGTGGTGAAGGTTTTTGCATCCCGAGTGAATGAGGTCAAACTTGGATTTCCCTCCCTCCCCGCCCCTCCCCCAGGTGTGAATTCCCGTTTGGTGGAGTGGGTCATTCTTCCCCGCTCTGCCTTAACATCCAAATCTAGTTTTAGCGAACTTTTCTCAAGGAGTTGTTGATCTCCGTCGCTTAATTGCTAGTCCCAACAGCTACAGGGATTTAATCGCACCGAGGTTAATCGTCCCGGGCCGCCGATTCTCTTCGACCACATCCCGCTCAACCTGTGAAGCCCTTGACGCACTTTTGGTGTTCTCCTTCTGCGGGAATAGCTATTGGTAACCGCAGGTAGACTCAACTGTCATCGAGGAAGCCGCTTAGGAAGTTTGGTTCGGGTCGTACGTAGTACCCCTTTCAGCCTGACCACTGCCTTTGCACTGTGCCACTTAAGTAACAACTCTAGTTAGTTAAAAATTCAATGCATTTTTGTGCCTGGGATATCTTACATTTGTCAGATCAAAAATAAGCCAATTACTGCATTCAATTGTCAAATGACTGATGGGTCAAATGATCACGGGAATTTGATGTTGTTCCGTTGATTTTTCTATCGGGGGGGGGGGGGGGGAATGACCGAATGTGGGTTGAAGAACAATTGGCAGCATGAGTCAAGTTTCAGTGAGCATGCGATCGCAACTCACTTGGGGAAATACCTCTTTTAATGTACGAGGTGTATTGGTGACTTTTTTTAGTAGCGCAAACATTTCAGGTGGGTGAAACTACCGTAGTCAATTGTTGCATATGAGTTCACGTACAGCTCGCAATTACCGTCGTGCTTTGGGAAAACTATATTTTTCAAGTTAGAGACGTAAAAGAGGCGGTTTGGTAATCCTCTGGGCAAAAAAAGTTTTTTATAATAATTTACGTCAGAATGAAAATAGCGCAGTAAAAATAATAAATAGTTCTTTTATTGCATTGGACGGTCAATTCCGACTGACTGGCGACCTTATCTTTGACCTGCTGAACTTAACCCTTGACCATTTTTTTCCCGAACGGTCCGAAGGTTTGGTTGTGCAATTTCATTCTACGTCCTGTGAACGATCTCACCCATCTCCACGACTTGTTTTAAGAGAACGGCGTGATGATTTTCCCTTGGTCGAAGGGAAATGTGATGGCCACAGGGCTTTTTTATATACGCCTCTTGTTTGTCGCCACGTGAAGGCTAGAAAGAGTTAGCGGGACCCCATTCAAATCTTTTCGTTTTATTGAAAATGTGAAGCGTTTTTTCTCGGAGGACGAGTGCTTCAAATCTTGACCTTAGTATTCTGGTTACTGTTACAAACATGTTGTCCTGAGATCGTTGTACTTCATCGCATGTATTAGATGATTTATGCCCAAATTCTTTTTTTTCAATTTCAACTGTCGATTGATTAATATTAGAATAGGCATTATTAACCTATTAATTTCTAGACCTATTTATTGATTTGTTGGAAATTATTTTTCTGAGATTTCTCCGAAACAAAATATACATGGCAATGGTATTTGTATTCATCCTATAGATATTGTAATTTTCAGCTTGATTTCTTGAGAGGAACAGTGGCCAGAACCAGGAGAGAAATATTTGTTTCGGAAAATGAATAATCTTCTGAATAAGTTAAACTCAATTAATTTGGTTGTTTTTCTTTGAATGAGTTGCTTGCTTTTAAGCAAGCTATGTGCTTAACTTTTTTTTACCTTGGGATGCAGGCCAGAGCCATTATGTTAGATTGTTACCTCTTTGTTGATTAGTCTTAATTTGTAAACTCTATTAGTAATATTATGGTTGGAATGCATTTTAAAATTGTGCTGATAAATACTGTAAAATATAAATCAAGAAAGCCTATTCCAGTCACCCTCTTCTGGCCCTCTCTTTGATATTTCAATAAAACTCACTATCGTTGTTAGCAACTTTAATTAACGCTGCCCTGCAGCCTTGCTTGAGTTGCGCGTTCAGTTATTGATCCGGCTGTACGGACGTTGATGTTGGCACGTATAAACCTTAACGACTATACGTACCCTTGGGAATCAAGAGAAGCAAGGCTTTTCCTTGGGTCTCTTGATCAACTGATTTTTATCTTGACAGAAAGTACTTTTGCGCTAGGGAGCATTAGCGGTAATATCAGTCGTCTTGTAGCTTTTGCAATAAATACCTATGAACGGAAAATGCCATTATTAGCAAACAACGAATGATGTTGCTTTAAGAATCTCCTAACCGCTTGGTATAAGCCATATGAATCTTATCTCGCATTTAGTGGAACATGCGTTCTCCCTCTGGAGAATTTTTTTTTTTATCTTTCCAACTTAAAAGAAACTCACTGCAGTGTTTAATGGGTCGTTTCTGAAAACGAGTCACTATAATTTCATGTACCAAAATTTTGATGCGTTTTTTCATAATAGTTTCTTTATTTTTTTTAAAATTTATATTGTAGTATGGATGGGAGAGAGAGAACGGTAGTTTTAAAAATATATGTGTTTGACTGAAGATTTTTTCCCAAGTACGATGATGTAATAATGATATCGTAGTTTAAAATTTTTGATGATTAGTCATGCATGCACCGAGCTGTTTTTTCAAAAGTCTTGCAGTTAAAATCTATCTACTTAAATCACGATGTAAAAACCCAGTCTTTTTAACTATTAAAGGACGGAATTGCCTGAGCACTAAATTCCATTCAGCTCCCTGCACGAATGCAGAACCACGTAATGATGGCCTTGAGGTAATTCATTCGTCCGTCCATTTTGTAATCTTTTTCCGATCAACGGATAGAGGAAGCTTAAAATTCTTCCGGCTTCCATGTTGGTTTCCCCCGTAATGTTCGTTTCAAAAACTGCCTGAAAATTATAAAATGGGCCGACGGGCCGACTTCCAAACCCCAACCCACTGAATGGTAGAATAACCCTGTTCACTGCGGGCGGAGTCTTGGTCGAAATTAAACCGAAGGCACGCCTTGTCGGGCAGCGATCGGAGTCAGGATTGAGGACGAGCCGGACGATGACGTGATGCTTTACATTACGCGACGCATCCCCTTGCTGATTTTAAGTCACTATCGTAATCTAGGCAAACTGCTATTAGTAAATTGCCAATTGCGTAATTTCGTGGTTGACGAGATCAAACGTCTGTTTTGTCTCCAACGCCCGGCTATGGATGCATTACGACGATGGTTCAACCGGGAATGTGTCGCGAAACCCACCCCGCAAATCTCGCCGTTTGGTCGACAGTAAAACTTATGTGAGACCATTTACCTTCGACCGCCAGGGTCGTTTTGAGGCGGCCTAATGGGGGTCTTTATGGCACGCGGCGGTGGAGGTCAAGACGAGGGAGGGGTCCGACACGCCCGAGTCCCGGGTATTACCCAGTAAAGGCTCCGTTAATAAAGTTTAATGAAGATTCATCAGCATCAAATTTAATATGCAGTTCGAGCGCTTTTGCTGGTGGTAATAATTACGTCGATTAAATCCCACCGCTATACAATGGACAGCCTTCAACTGGTTAGTAATTGCTTAAAATTTTGACAATTTTGCACTTTGCGTAAAATTTTTATGCTCATTCTTATGTCCAAGATTGCTTCCTTGTAAAGCAGTTTTCCCTGAGCGGGAACTTTATCGGAAATGGTGACGGCTCGAGCCATGTTTATGATTCCAATGGTATTTCATTTATGCAATATTATTTTTTAGTGTTTTAATGGTACTTTAAGAGCACAGTATCCCAGGAATTTGGAAGGCGCGCGTTCGCTTTCGCCTTTGCGACCACATATGAGCAAATTGTAATTAAAACTTAGGCGTATTAATAGTGTTTATGTGCTTACAGTACCGGAAAATGCTAATTTGCCGAGTGTTCGGTCAGTATGTGTAGCATATATGTTTGTCCACTGGCAGGCATATTCACCAATTGCATGGTCATCCGTGATGCGACAAACATGGTATATCCCAAAAGTAATAGGACAGAGTCAATTAAAAAACAGTTATTGCCAGAATTGATACATTCACTCAAAGGTCTTCGAAGTAGCACCATTTTGCGTCCTCAAACCCCTACCAGCGGGCTTTTTATGCCTTCATTACGCCGATCTTCTGGAAGGCGGCGGAGCCGGAATGCTGCTAAGCTGCCTCGTCACGGCCTGTTGTAACGCTTCCACCGAGTCATTATGGCGTCCTTTCAGCACAGATTAGAGGCGGAAGAAGAGGAAGAAGTCTGGTGGGACATTGTCTAAAAAATTCGGATCCTCACTCACAAGGTCGAGAAGATCTTGGCAGATCCGTAAGCGGGTTTTCTTTCGTTCGTCCGAGAGCACTCGCGGCACCAACTTCGCGCACGCCTTTCTCGTGCCCATTTTTTGTCACAAGTCGATACAAATTACTTTCAGGGATGCCAAGTTCATCAGGAATCATGAAATCACTTTATCTATGATCTCTGTCCAACAAAACCTTCATTAGTGTAAGATTTTCTTCAGTTTTTGAGGTCGAAGGGCATCCTGAACGTTCGGCGTCTTCAACATTTTCTCTACTCTTCTCCCGCAACTACTTGTGGCACTCTCAAAACACCACCCGATCTACCCATGGCGTCACCACAATAAGCTGCATTGGGCATGTCATTTGTCTTTCCCGGTTTTTCCTAGTTTCACGCACAATATGATGGTGTAGCGCTGTTCCAGTAACCGGTTCATGTCGGAGCGTAACGAGGTCACGTTATAGAGGTTTCGCAAACGAACGATCCTCACTCCTCAAAGGCTGGAATCCAACAGCCACCGGCCTCCAGCCTTTGCTGAGACTCCCCTTTCTCGAACCCAGCCGCCGCCCGCCTGCCCATCTAGCCGGGATAAAATAAGTCCTACTACTTTTGGGACAGGCCTTGTAGATTTTGTGGGCTGAGACTAATTAATTACAAGATTGGTGCCGTTAAAAGTATTTATGTATATCAAACATGCGTCACAGAGAGCTTGTAATAATTTTCTCGCGCTGAAACTCGATTCATGCGGAGTCGACAGAAATCATCAACCCTGAAGTGGACTTGATAAGAGATGGCTCAGCTCGCTTGGCACCTATCCCTCGCAGCGCATGAAATGCACGCGCTCACAATGGCTGGCGCCGCCCCATTTCGTGCCAGCCTATGGTCCCTAGAAAATCACCAAGATTAGTGTGTCCCATTGCATCTCCCACTTTGACCCCTGACCCTCGGGTCCGATCCGATCAATCTCATCGTTAGGGAGTTAACAAGGTGGCAATTACATATATTGAGAAGATACTCATTACGTTTCTTAAATTCCCGAAATGATGAACGGGCAAAAGAATGCGCGTGTCCCTCGTATACCTAGCTTTTCAGTGTACCAACCTATTTATCTGCTATCGACCGTCGCGTCATATATGTGCCATGAAACCAAACCATAATCAAATGACGAGAAATCTCTTTTTAAGGAATTTCGTTAGGTGTCAAAAGTTAATTTTTGCTCTTTACTGAACTAGCGTCCTTACTCAAAGCATGTTTTTCATATATCACTATGTTCCCAACGGTTTGCTTTCTCTTGATTTCAGCCATAGTCTCAGAGAGGGTTAAAAATCGTGCTAATCGATTAGACCGTAATCTAGAACCCTTTAGTGGTTTTATAAGTGTTGTAATCTTGTTCTCTCTCACCTTCCAGGTGCCGAAGACGTATACCGGTTCGTCGGCAACGAAACTCACACGGACTACTTCCGGTTGGTGCTGAAAGACGAGAACTCCCTTCTCGTGGGCGGAAGGTGAGTGGAATAAAATATGGGGATCCTCTAACCTCCCTTCCCTTCTCCTGCCTCCCCCACGTTCCATTAACTCCAACCCCTTTACATTTGCGCATGCGTGTTCGAAGGAGTTGACTGAAGGAGTGAAGTAAGGGGTCGTTATCCCCAGCTATTACTTATTGAGAATTTGCCACGGCGCTTGTGCCTCAACATCACTATATATATATATATATATATATATATATATATATATATATATATATATATATATGTATATATATATGTATATGTATATTTGTGTAAAAACTTTGATTAAAACATTTATGCACAGAAACACGGAGAAAGGACACTCACTCAGATCTGAAGATGTTGGCCGTGCCATCGAGACGTCAAAACTAGATATGTGAGTGTCCTTTCTCCGTGTTTCTGTGCATAAATGTTTTAATCAAAGAATTCATATCGTTGTGTCGTCGCTGAAGAGCGTTCTTTTTCGAATATATTTATACAGGGTGTGGCAACATAACTTCCTTTTTCCAAACGCAAAATGCTTTCAAAAAAGGAAGTTATATTGCCGCGCCCTGTATATGTAAATCGATGATGTAGAAGATCCCACGAGAGCAATATAACTCTTGGACGGCACAATAGAGCACCAAAATATGCACAGAAAACACGTAAAAGTGACACATTTAAGTTAGGTTGGGCATTCGACCTTCTCTAATGCCTTCCCTCTACCCGCATCCCCGCATTTCCCCATCACCTCGTTCCCACACTATTTGCCTCTCGATGAACATTATGTATCTTTGGTCATACAAACAATTCACTTCATTTTACATTGGCGAATGCATTACCCCCTTATCCATTCGAATGAACAATCACATATACTCCTGTAATTCTGCCTAACTCTCTCTCTTCCTATCCCTTCACACGCTAATTCCCACCACTTTTCCTTTGACCAGTGTTTCTCCCTAATATCCTAGAATCCCTACCCGATGCAGACACCAATGTAGAGGTGAAAACTCGCGAATCCGCATATATGTATACTAGCTTTCCGATATTTTAAAATTCCCACCCTTAACCACCATCTTTAATTCCCTTGCCAGTATACCATGGAACTCCCCCCCCCCCGACTCCATAGTCCCCATCCAAGACCCTCCGCTGTGACCTGAAGAAGACCTCAGAGAAGGCCAAAAGCTCAAGCAATCTAAAATGTGAGTGTCCTTCTACGTGCTTTCTATTTTATTTTGTGTTCTATTGAGTCGCCCAAATGCTATATAGCTCTCATGGGTGTTTCTACTTCATCTATGTTGTGTGTGTGTACATATATATATCTACCCACACGCATGTATATATATATTTATATATATATATTTATATATAAATATATATATATATTTTTATATATATATATATATATATATATATATATATATATATATACACATACATACACACACACACACATTCAAACACAAAATTCCACCATATGGCGTACAAATATTCATTCACATGGAAATAGATATAGATATAAATAAAAGGGATAGGAACACACACATACATATACGCATATTTATAAATAAATATATATAATTTTAAAGCATAGAAGCACAAAGAAAGGAGTGACTTTCTTTGTGTTTCTATGTTTTAAATATCAATACCTGTGTTTTTTTTATTCGTGCATCGCCTAAGAGCGTTCTATTTCGAAGATATATATAACATTTTTGGACAATTTTAATCGATTCCCGAAGTGCTTATTTACTTATTAAAATTTCCATTTAAGTTACGAATGGCAATAAAAATTAGTGAAAGCTGTGTTTATGTGGAGAAGTCCTCTCCTTTGTTATTTTGAGTACAAAAGTGCGAGAGATTTGAATCGCTAGTGGTACCCCGTGTACAATTATATGGTTAAATCAGCCAGGGACCTTACCCAATAATCATTATGATGTTCTCCGTGTGGTACAACTTTCGAGATAGGTTATAGCCGTGGTAATTAAAACTAAAGTTCTGTTTCGGTGTTAGCCCTCCAGGTGTTCATGTCCAGGCGGTAGCGTCGGCGGATGAAACTCATAATCGATACAGTGGGAAGATCCCTTAAAGCCAACATGTGCGTGATTGAGTGCCGCCTGTAGCATTTGCATTTACAAGGTTTCCATTTCAAATTGAGTACTTTGAGATTGCGAGAAACGTGCCCCCCTGACCACTTGCGGCTAGTGTATTTGGCTGCCGGATAGACTTAATTATTCATGAAAAAATGTAGTCGCCCATAGTCCTTTTTTTTGCTCTATTTCACTTATTTTTAAACACATTCCCCTGTGAAATTCGGTTATCAGTGTTGACTTAATGTGAGAATTCTTTGTTCTTGCACTTTTTTCAAGGGAGCACGCGTGAATGCATTTCAGGGAAAGGTGATTTGCGGGTTCTATGAATTTCGTGTGCTCGCGTACATTCAAAATTATGGAAATGAAACCCTGGGATTGTTCGGAAGAGTGCATAGGCAAACGAAGTTACTGTTTGGACTACGAATTGAAATTTTCCACTGTTCTGCAGAGGGGTCCATCCATTTGATCTGGTTTTAGGTTATTCTCATGCATGCACGTAAATTACCTGAGGGATGTTATTTTTGAGAGTACTTTTTTGTCTCCCAACTTAATTCAGTTGTTATTTATTATGTAACAAAACACTTTCCGAGCACTTAGTAGTGAATGGCATATAATGCGGAGAAACTGATGAGTAGAGTGAGTTGTGGAAGCGTTTTATGTCCGATGTCCTCGGGATATTTATTTATTTATTAATCATGTCATAGTTTAAGAAACTGGATGGAAGTTCTCGAGTCAGCAGATTATGTAGAGTTGAAAAATGCTGGTTCCTTTTTTATGTATCTTATAGTTTCGGTGAATGTTGTTATTTTTTCAGGAATCAACGCCAACAACTCCTAAAATGCAATTCATTATCCAATCTTGCTCTACGTAAGCTTCTGAATTTCGGCGTGTTTCGTTCTATAGATTTCGATCATTACTGATTGAATTTCTATCTAATTGAATTCTATAGTCTTCGTACTTTAAATGCGTTTTGTTTCTCATAATATGGTCGTTGTTAGTCCTTCATTCTGCGGAGGTTTTACTTAATGTGCTTGAAATATTTGTTAGCTTTCGCCTTTGAATTTTACCGTGTAACTTCATGTGCCTGCAATTTTTAGAATCCCTTCTAGACTCCACGTTTTATTTGCATGCATTGAGCCATCTTTTCTTCAATCCCAATAAGAAAAAAGGATGTCCTAGATTTTCACGTGACTATGCAAGCTCTTTAGCCTTATTTATCGTGCTGTGAGCTGAAGACCTATGCAGATAGTATTTTAAATGGAGCTCGTTTATTATCGATATCTTTTTAAAACTTTGTCTTTTATTATTTGCTTCATTTCTTCGATATCCACGTTGTCTTCATGGCATCGCAACATAATTTCACTTCACATTGGTGACATTTCAATGATAACTCACTACCGTTCACTGCCACTAAGACTCTCTTTAGAGAATGACGTCATTTACTATTTCTAGGTGTCAGTTACGCTTTGTTAGTAACTTAAAAAAGTCTTTTTACTTTAATGCGATGTGTGATTCTACTTTACTCGCGATGAAATTTGTACCTCAGGAGGTCGTTATTTTTCACATGTTTTGCTATGCTGTATTTTTTGACTTTCCTTGAATGGTTTTATTCCTTATCTCTTGAACACGTTTCGAAGAAAAAAAAACTTGGGTGTCGAACGGAATTGATCAATGTTCGTAGTCATTTTTCGTAATATCAAAGCATTTGTTTCGGCTAGCTATAGCTTCAAACTTACCTCCTGTTTGTGCCGGGATTATTAGAATTTTGTCTCTTGAGCCGTCGAATGTTTCGCGTCAAAATGACTAAAAATGAATAGTTGGCACGGCGTGACTTTCGACGGTCGCCAGGTGCGAAACTTAGCCTCTGGACCTTCCTTGTTTAGGGAACATCAAACAAAGACCCAAAGCATTTTCGATTGAGACACGCGGAGGACGGTTTTCGCGACTCTCGCAATAAAGTGGTGGGAATCGAATAATGTCGTAATTACAACAAAATGACTGTGAATAAAGCAAAGTTTTCTTCACTTTCACTTTTCACTTGCGATCATCGTACTCGATCAAATGGGAAAGAGCACTCTCATAGAGGGCATAACGATACAGTATGTGCATATCATTTCAGCTTTCAAAGCGTTGTACTCCTGTTCTTCTTATTTCGGTCGTCGAGACGTATAAGCGAAACGGTGGATTATCGTCATCAAAATATCAACAGATCCAATTGCGTTTTGCGAAAATATTGACGTACGTAGTCGTCCAGTTCCATGCGATGGTTGATGAAAGCTTCACATCCCCTCAGAGTATGTAGGTAACCTATTGAACATGCTAGGCGTCATTGATTGTGCGCAAGTGAGGGCCACCGCGTGAGTTGGGCCGTTCGCGACGCTCTTGGAATTGCCGTTCATTATCATCTTAGAAATGAAATGGCAGCGTTCGGGCGGTGATCACTTCAGGTCACGAAACTATAATTCATAATCATTGAAAAAACCCCAATCATTTAATAGGTAATTTTCACGATAGTATCAGCATGTTGCATGTTACTACAATAAGCATTTGAAGTGAAATACCGTAAGGTTAACTATGATTCGCAAAAAAACACGCACGACCTCTGTAAATCCTTGAAATAATATTTCGTTAAAGAATTCGCTGTGTTTCTGCCTGCGGTACCTGCATTTGTTGCGATGTTTTGTTTTTTAAAGCATTGATGTCATCCTAAGGAAAATGAAAATCTCTGCTCAAATTTTTTTCTGCATAATTTCTTTTCTACGAAATCATTTTATCGATAAATTTAGTCGACCAAAAGCTTTGTTTTTTAACTGGACGGCTAAAGAGAATTCATGCATTAATATCGGGATAACGTTCTCTTCTGCGGTCAAATGTCTATCAGCTGCATTGTAATTGAACATCCCTCAGTGACACTGTATCAATTGTGTATGAATACATACATATAACTATCTAACATTATTTAACTATCTCCATATATATATATATACGAGGGTCATCCGGAAAGTAGTACCCGTTCGTGAAATAAAAAGACAAAAGTAAATATTAACAAACATAATAAATTTTATTTGAAAGAGGATACTTTAAACTACTTCTCAACATAATCTCCAAGCAAATTAAGGCATTTGTCATAACGTGTGACAAGTTTCTGTATTCCTGCTGCATAGTCCTTCGCCGCCAGCTCATTGAGATACGCGAGGGACCCATCTTGCACAAATTTTTGCATAATGCAGATGGTGTTTAACAATTTCATGAACAATTGTTCGAGAAACATTGGGAAAATGCTCACAGATGTCATCAATTGTGACGCGCCGATCGTTCCTCACGAATTCGTCAACTGAGCTCACCAGTTGGTCTGTAATGACAGACGGTCTCTCCGAACGCTCATCGTCGTGTGTGTTCCCCCTCCCCATGTTGAAGTTGCGACACCACCGCCGAACAGACGACTCGTCCATTACATTGTCTCCATACACCTCCTTTAATTGGCGATGAATATCACATGGGCGAACGTTTCTTGCATTGAGGAATTTAATCACTGCCCTCACTTCACAACTGGCGGCGTTCTCAATTTTTTTAAACATTGTAAACAATCACAGAAACAACACAGGCAATGCTAGCGTCACGCAACTTGGCTCAGAGAAGGCAGACAAGCCACTGAAGCTATCTGACCTCGTCCAGCGGCTACTCGCGTCGTCAGCACTTCATGCGGCACGAACGGGTACTACTTTCCGGATGACCCTCGTACATATGTATATATATATTATTATTATTAGGTAATCCACCGGTTAAGGTAGGTTTTTGAATGGACATAATTACTAATAATTTGTGACCCCTAGCAAAACACAACATCCTACTCTACATTAGGTCCCTATCGTGTTTCTTCCCTTTCCTCGTTTGCCTAACATTCTCCCCTCATTTCAGTCTTCAACATCCCACCGCCGGTCAATAACCCCTTCATCCACTTTTCCTGCCTCCATAGGATTGCTCCCAACAAACCCCTCTCTTCGCCCACCATACCAAGTACTTCCTCATTTGTTTTCTTCTCTGTCCATTTCACCTTCTCCATTCTTCTCCACACCCACATTTCAAAAGCCTCCAATCTACCTCTATCCTCCTGCTTCAATGACCACGTTTCCGCGCCGCACATAGCTACGCTCCATATCAAAGTTTTTACGAGTATTTTCTTAACATCCTTACTCAACGTCTCCGTCATTAACTCCCTCCTCCTTGTGAAAGCCTCTTTGCCTAGCGCAATTCTTCTCCTTACGTCCCTACTACTTTGACCGTGTTGGTCCAAACACTTCCGAGATACGTAAACTGTTCTACCTGCTCTAGTTTTTGCCCTCCTATTTTAATGTTTAGCTTAGCCTTTTTCTTTCTAGAAAATCGCATAACCTTTGTTTTATTAATATTGATTCTCATCCCATACCTATCGCACTGAATATGCAGATATATATATTATAGAGCCTAGTATATATATGGTAGAGCCTAGATTTTTGAAGGCCTCACCTTCCGAAAGATATGAGACTATGCCCAATATGATTCCTTTATCTGCCCTGCTGGTTACGGTGATATCTTTAGTTTATAAGATGACAACACCCTTGAGGAAAACCTTCGACGGAGTTGACGTAGTTTTTTTACGGCCAATAAAAGTAATTGGTGATAAGACCATACTTATATTATGTACGTTAGCAGCTTCTTACACTATTACATATACGCAATTGGGCACACACGTTGGAAGTGCATGCGGGAGTGAAAGAGATTTGGTGCATTAGACGCATTGGCTAAATGCATTCATGACATGTTTTACGCATTTGAGTTGGAATTGGAACAGAATGTACTGTGGAACCATCGGATAAGAATGTGATAAAAGAAATAGGTAAAGCTAGGAGAAAATCTGCTTACATTAAAAAAAAGTATTTTAGATGAATGTTAAGCGTGCAGTGGTAGACACTGAGATAGGGAGTTCCTCCAGTTACGGAGTAAGCGACGCTCCAGAGTTCTAGGCGCAGGGCACTCCAGCTTAAACTGGAGATACCAGTGGGACTCTACTTGAGCAGGCTAGCCCACCGGATACGATAAAATAAGTAGGGGACTCTTGAATCGGCAGATTGACACATTTGCTGTACATATTCTTGCACTTGTGAATTATTTCAATAATGACTTATTTATTTCAAGAGCGCATTTAGGAACACTAGGTTTTTTCTTACAATTTACTCGAATGGCAAAACGCCCCTTCTCGTGGTGTAACTCGGAACCGCGAAACTTGATGTTATCAGGCTGGCGCATTGCTAAGCTAGCCCATTCTCGCATTAAATGAGTAATACGTTGCCATCATTTTCCTTGTTCCCACGGACTATCTCTCTCTCTCTCTCTCTGTTCTCACGCTCTCCCTGTACAAAAGAGACATCGCGGAAAGTAGACTCAGATGTAAATATAACCCACCGAGCTCACCAGGTAGGTTGTCTGTCAGTATGTCAGCCGTAAATCTCCAGATACGGAAGATACAGAGTCGCGGGGTAAAATTTATCTCAAAAGGTTGAACTTCCTAGTTCGCGGTTGTTCCGGACGGAGACCGAATGCGGTCCGCAAATCGAATTTCTAAATTGTATGCATAATAAAATGCCAGACTTCCCTCGAGGAACATTTGTCCCTTGAATTTTACTAATTAAAGTCAAGGGGGAGTATCTAGGAACTCCCCTTGGAGTGGCGGTCTGGTATTTGCTGCTATTTATTTTGCCCTCTCGACCAGGTTCTTCGTACGCCCTAAGAGCAACACCAGCGGAAAGTGCAAGTCGAATTGTCAATTAAAATGTACGTATGAATGGGTGGGTGGTTGGTTGATTTATCGCCGCATTTTGCGCATCTCTATTAAGTCGGCATGTACTCTTTTTTTGCACGCATTATCGCAAACACGTTCACACTCCCGTTTGTTTTCCCGCATGACTAGATCGCACAGGTGGGATCGATGAATATGAATGTTTATGAATCTACAATATTTTACCTAGAGAGAGAGAGAGAGATGTACTGTTCAAATGATTTTCATTTTTATTTGGTGAATTTTTCGATAGGTTTATCCCGTCGTTGTGCACATTCGTGATCATGGTATTCCTCTCTCATTCAAGGAATCCGCTCTCCCTTCTCGTATATATATATATATATATATATATATATATATATATATATATATATATATATATATATGTATGTATATGTATATATCCGCCAATAGTTGAAAATAAATCGTAAAATGTGTTTTACTATTGGACATAAACCGTAAGTTAATCCCTCCGAGTTGTAATCCAAAAGTTAGTCGAAGTTTGTCCATTGAAAACGTCGGTTAAAAATAAACAATGGGATGCTTCTATTTAATCCTGAATATTTGTATGCATTAATATGTCGTTGCCAGCGCGATTTTAATTCTCTAAAACAGTGGTGGAAGCCATTTCCCATTAGCCTCTCCAGCAAGCCCTGGAATACTTTTTGAATCCCCTCTTTTGTGAATATCCTTTCCCCCCTGGGTTTCGTTTTCATTTTTGGAAACAAAAAACGTCGCAGCAGGAGGATCAAGGGGTTGGTGATCGAGGGAGGAGATGGGACGGTGAGTGACCGTTGCGTTCGTTGAATTAAAAAAAAAAACTGCCGCCTTTTTTTTAAATGCTGACGCCCAATGATTGATGGAGGAGGAGGTTGCGCATTCCCTCGGTGCACAACAAC
This sequence comes from Hetaerina americana, assembly GCF_022747635.1. Lineage (NCBI taxonomy): Eukaryota > Metazoa > Arthropoda > Insecta > Odonata > Calopterygidae > Hetaerina > Hetaerina americana. Next base: position 1,279,716 of record NW_027286069.1, on the reverse strand, counting down.
ACCCATATTTCATTGGCACACTGCCCAGGACGTTCATCGGAATATTTTCGGAGACGGCTCAAAATTTCAAAGTAGAAATGTTCATCATTATCTGCCCTCTTGAATTATCGTGAATTGTTTGCCGACGGATCATCATGCATATTTTCACGAACTTTGGCGACCATTTCGGCGATGATGCCGTTTGAAGGGCACCCAGAAATCGTCCTCTTCAACGGATATTGCCGTTTTTGAAACGCTTGAATCAGTCGCAGGTTTGAGTCCTGCCCCAGTTTTGTCATCAGAAACGTTTAAAAACCAAAATTTATGGCATACCCTTCGCTTCTTCAATTCAGTCATGTCGGCATTCGTGTGACACAATCAACATAACTTCACAAAAACAATTTTAAGAAATAATGAACGGCTTTCCGCGTCAACGTTGAGTGTTCTCTACTTGTTCTTCAATGCTGCTTAGATAGCGGGAACATGTCGAGAACGCATCTGAATCAAACCCCTCGTTAACGGGTTATTGCAATTCCTAGAACTTTGGATGAGCTCCTTTTTTTCTTCCTTGGAAGATAGTGGAAGTGGTTATGTGCATACTTCAAGAAATAATGAATGTTTCAATAAAAGGATACTCTTTCCTTTATATTTGAATATAAATCAATGCTCGGTTTTCCGTATATTTCTTTTCGTTTCGTTAAGTAACCGTAGCATTAATATTTTTCTTGTGAGTATCTACTCTCGATCTTTCAATCAAGACAGGTTCGTTCCTTGTGGCTATCGTACTGGCTTCCCACCCAGAGGGCCCGGGTTCAAATCCCGGCGGTGCTGAATATCTTTCAGAGGTATCTCGATCCCTACTTGAGGTGCTTTGTGGAGGGCACTGTGAGTGAGTACGCCGTCCGTCGGATGGGACGTTAAGCTGCGGACCCCTTGACGCCTTTCGTAAAGAGTAGGCCAATGCCGACGCCGGGTTTCTCTCCACCCTTCATCTACATGTACATCTACTAAATACCCCGCAAGCCGCCGCAAGAGCGTGTGGCGGGGGGTGTTAGGACACCACCCGTAATTTAGAAAGGAAAAAAAACCGCATGCAAAAACCACAAAGTCATACATCCACAAAAAAAACATGGCATACATTCATGCAAGAGCACTTACACCCCACACACATGCAAACACTCAAACTACCAACCAACATACACATGCACCCGAAAGTATACCTAACATCTTTGCAATGTTTAATTTTGTTCCGACTGGTAAATTCAATGTTTTTAATATTTCTAAAGTGACTTCGGTTTCTTACTATTATGATTTCTGAATCTTCGGGGAAAGAATGAGTATTTGTATCTATCTGTATTGGAATCTATCTCCCGTATTGTATCTTTGTGGTCTGATCTACCTAAGTAGTGTGGGGCCATTATAATTCCTTCAGTGTCATAGTTAAACTCGTTTGTTCTGAACCTTTCTAAAAGTCTAAGCCTCGCTTGTTCTCTCCGCACTTCAAGTGGTTCCCAGCCTAAATCCTCTAAGAGACCTATCACATTCATCCTTTCCTATCCATCCCCTATGGCGCAAATGACCTCAGCAGTCGGTCGCCTCCCCTAAATACTACTGCTACTACTACTTCTTTCCTTGCCTCTGACAATTATGCTTTTTTCCACTCTTAACAACATCTTTATGGTATGAGGATCCGGAATAAGTGTACATTTGGTGAAAGAAAGACAAGAGCCATTAAAAAGTGGTACGTTTGTTAACTGCGATGGTAAAATTTTATGCTGGGACAAACGTAAGGTTAAAAAAGGATCAGGGGAAAGCCCTTGAATGACGATAATCTATGGCGTAAACACTGCAGATTATTTAACTCGATTCATTAATTTAGAAATGAAGTCATGGTCTCATGGCTGTCCAAACTTACCTTTTGGTTCCACACGGGTTAATTATACAAGGGAGTAGTTCTCTTCTCCTCTCATCATCTTCTATTTTCACCGTTTCATTTTTCTGCTGCCGTGCCGTGTACATTATATTGTCTCCGTTTTAAGATTCACAATTGAAATGCCGTAAATAATATATGTGGAGTAAGGATGCGATTCCCACCGTTCTGCTGTGGAAGAAAATATTTCTATCGTAAGTAGGGGCATGTAAGTATTTGCGCGTACCTGGCTACTGGTACCGAGGCCTTCTTCTTATCTTTCTTGCTCTCCCGGTCCGATGCAATATTTCAAAAATTTTGCGCCATTAGCACGAAAGTAATATTGACCAATGTTTCATCCACACGCCTCATTTCCGAACACCTTAATCTCAAGATTCATGATTATTACCGTGGATATTGGTACTCAGGGTCCAGCCCATAGTAATATTTTTCTAGAAGTCAACCCAGGGATCATTTTATAGTTTTTTCTAAAGTTTAAGAGGTCCATGAGAAATTATCTGCAGGGAAGGAAATAGTCCTTCAAAATCATGTCCCAATCGTTACCTTAAAAAAATATTATGCTTTTAACATTTCTTAGGACATGAATTTATGAACGTTGAAATGGGGTTGATTATCAATGGAATTTTTATTTTTTTATTTAATACCCTGTAAACCACCGATAGGGTGTGTAGCAGGGGGTGGGTACACACCAGATTAATATTGACCCGAATATGACTTTGAAAATAATCGTAAACAAATTAAGATAACGAAGCAGTGTATGTAATGGTTTAAATGTGTAACCAATGGATCTCCAAAAACAATGTAGGTCGTCATGCTTGGTACGATAGTTGTACGTGGCCAATGGCGGCTGCGCTTGCAATTCCAGTTTGCGCGAAGTGCGGTCGTATTCTCCTTCCTATGCCGCCTACATCTCTTGCCATTTCACTCCCTGGAATCCCGCTCCTTACCTTTGTTTCGTATTTCACTCCGTTTCTTTATTCATCATCTGCCTCTTCTCCCCATTTCCCCTTGCGGTCCCACGCCCGCCTTTCGCGAGGGGCTGTGTGACGCAACTCCGAACCCATTAGGCAAGCGCCACTAATCGAGGCTTAAAAATGGTAGGAGTAGTGTTTAGGGGAGGCGACCGACAGCTGGGGTCATTTGCGCCGTACGGGATGGACAGGAAAGGATGAAGGGTGGAGAGAAACCCGGCGTCGGCATTAGCCTACTCTTTACGAAAGGCGTCAATGGGTTCGCAGTTTAACGTCCCATCCGGCGGACGGTGTACTCGCTCAAATTGCCCTCCACTAAGCATTGAGGCATAAAAAGATGGAAATATCACTGACTGATGGCCATTCCTTAAAAGGCAAAATGTAAATAAAGAGGTACGTTATGACTAAAATGTCAAGAAGTTTTCATATGCCAGAATTCCTTTAGAATCGGTTAAATCTCTTTCCATTTCTCTGCGACAACATTCCTCCATGTCAATGAGGACTGCAAGGAAACTGCACGAAATGGGAGGCATATATCAAGTGCTATGTGAATAAATATCCTCTACTCTCCAGCCTGTTAATTTGCAAATAAAATGAAAGGGTTTATTTAAGCGGATTTCCTATGTAGAACATGGAATACGTGACGCGAAATATCTTGATAACGTAAATATGGAAAAATCACGTATTTATTTGGATAGCTGACTCTCCTTAGCTCTTCTCGAAATGTGCAGGACTGATGTATTAATTAATTTCTTCCTTGGGCAACTTGGGTGCAATGCACTTATATAACTAATTCTGTGCTTCGATATGTGCTTGTAAATGCTGATGTGCTATGCGTAATTAATTGATTTTAGAGTAATAATTGATTATGACTTTTATCTCGTCATACGTTGAGACGAATGCGTTTTTTTTAAAAGAGGAATTTCAAATGTTGGCTATAAAAATTGCTGATTCTTATTTGAATGTCTTAGCCTTGTTTAAAATTAAAGAAAATATGGGATCACCTTTTGCAAACGGACGCCAGTATTTCTTCTCAGGTCCTTATTCAGAATTTCTTTCGGAAACATGTACAGACTGTGCCCGTGGGACACAAACACAATTTGTATATGTTTCCACGTTTTCAGTGGTCTCGTTATTGTGAAATTCTCGAGATTCTTAAATTTCACTGTGGCTAGCGTAACTGTGGTAGCTGGTTGACTGCTTGTACCAACATACTATTTCATTCAGAAATTCTATCTCTGTCAAATACATAAATTGATAAAAGGTTTACCTCGTGAGTCATCATTTCGCAATTCGCATACCAACCTGGAAGTGCACCGGAGGCTTTCTATCTAGTTTCCAGGCAACGCGGATGAGAAATTATCCCGTTTAGTATTTTCTAAATAGTATGACGGCCTCCGACTTGTCATTGTGAATGAATGCTTTAAAGTTTGTAGAAGTGTGAATGATCATCAGAGACTTGATTCCTGGTTGATGCGGTTGGCCGAGTGGGTAGTGCACTCGCTGAATTACTTGAAAATCATGCTATCATACACGATCGAAATCTCTGTATGTATGTATATTGTGGTTTCATGCTCTTGTGTTACGTGAAATGTACTCTTTCTGCCAATTCACCACCTTAGAGGGATTTCAAAATAGAGCAGAACGGGGGCTAGAACGAGTGGCTATATGTAGAGTATGGATGATCGACTAGGTGGGTGGCCATAAGAAATCTGCCTGGCAGGCAGATTGGGCGTGGTTGGCAGACTTCCCAGGTCCCCTTGACCGACCCCTTCAATTTTTTCACCGGCACCGTTCCCTGGCAGGCGCAGTGGCGTTCGTTCCGATTTCTCCTCTTCGTCGGAAGCAGCCCTAAAAGTTCGAATCCCGTCGAGGGGGTGGGAATCGTGCGGTGGAATTCTCCTTAGTCTATGTTTACGATACACAACTTCGACCATCAGATAAAAGGAGACTTATGGACTCTTGCGAAGTCTCATGTTACGCGAATTATTTGTCTGTCCTGAGCGGCTATTAGGGTGATTTTTAGGCCGTCTAACTGTGAACTTATCTTTTGCCCCCCATCCCACGCCTGATTCACGATTCTTTATGCTACCAGAAATAAATTTCGATTCCAATTCATTGATTGTTTAATATTTATCAATCGTTATCTCATTCCGAACACCATATACAATTTCATTTCTTCTCTCTGCATCACCTTGCCGAACCACAACTGAAAGCCTCGAATTCCGAGCACAGTGTAAATCGACTCCCTAAGGAATCCAGAAGTTCATTCGCTTCACATTAAGGAAACAAGGGATCTCGTGAGCTAGAAAGAATGAAACGAACGTAAACTACAGACAGTTTGGTGTAACCCAAGACGTGGTACAAGCCAAGGAAATGGGACCCTGGTTGAAGACGTATTTTCAATGCTCGGAGATGCGAAATGTCTCTCCTCCATCTTAACATTTCCTTGTTGCACGTCCCACTATTAGTCCAAAAATCAGAAATTGTCCTGGTGGAGAGAATTTGTACAGTTTTCATCCAATTTTCATTTTTTTTAGTGGAAATAGATGTCCGAATTTCCAGTCTATAAACTAACGTGTATTTGATTATTTGTTTATCTTTAAATGTAGTTACTCTGTCGTATTTCCGTAATATTAAATACACAGAGGATAACATTTCATATTTGTTTAATATTCCAGATTTCCTTTGGCTCCGTCTCTATGAAATTATTTCATTATAATTTATTTTTATTTTGCGACCAATGCTTCTTTCTGATATTCTTTCGTGTTACAGCAGTTTAACTTACTGCTGCTGGACGTATTTTTCTGGGAATACGTATTCGTCGGAATGATTCCAGCTTCCTGATACACCATTATGTCCCGACATTTTTCCTTTAGTACATGTATGACGGACTGTAATTTAAATTTAGCTCGGTGTAAGATTCATTCAAGGGCGTTAAAAAAATATTAATTCTAAAGGGCTACCTGTGGAAATAAATCGTGTTTTCCTTTCTGCTGCGAGGAAGACAAAGCCCATTTGGTCCCTCTCATTCAAAAGTAAGTCCTGCATCGAGCTATGTGCACAGAATAAACGGAGAGGAAAATGAAAATAAACAATTAGGTAAATATTAATTTGCTCTTGGCTGGCGTCGCATTTTTACATTCGTGTTTACTTTGAGCTACAATCAATTTCAACGGGAATGTGCTTCGACTGATGAGTGTATACAAGAATGAAACAGCGCCAGAAATGCTTGCCTATATTTTGCCCTAAGAATCACTTTGATTTCAGGTGTATCGCCCCTTTCAAAGATATTCAATGCGTACAGTGGGGATGGACTTTTATCGTATTTAAATTCAAAATTAATGAAGTATTAGACGTAATATGGAGGACGAGTCCCGTGATGGTTTGATTTTTGTTCTTATTCTGTTTGATTCGTCGATGGCGCATCCAATTTGTTTGCGTTTGACTTCCTTAACCGCGAGAATCCATCGTATCAATCATTTTTTTTACTCATTCAGTGTCACGGTTTTTGACAGTGAATTTTATTTTTTAAATCTCATCTTGAAATTGCAAACTACTTAGAATTATTTCTGAAAGATGCAATTATCTACCAGCGCAGTTCCATTTTCATTGCTTCATTAAGTTTCATCAGCGGCGAAATTCTGACGTGACTTTCGGCATATCTTATGCATAGATGATGAAGTACAGCACTGATTCATATTCCAATGGGCACATCCCTTGCATTTTCATGGATGGTCCTGCCTCTTGCTTGGCCTCCATGTCCCTCGTGCCGGTGGTTTTAAAGCCCTTACATTATAAATGGCCGGGCCGACGAGTACTGATAGCGCGTGCGTGTGGCGAAGGGGGAGGGGCGAGGTTTAAACCCCCCTACCCCTTGGAAAGTGAACGCTTCCCCTTTGTTAACATTAAACTCCTCAAGGAAAACCTGTTGACTTCTTGGTGTATTTTCCGTCGCGAGGCATCACCGCTTCCTCCGCCACCATTGAATTTGTTTCCATTGTTCAGCGGTGGTAATCACCGTCGGTATTGCCCGGCGCTAGGTGTCATGCCTATAGCTACCAATTGCGTGTCATGCTTTGAGAAAGGGTAAGTGAGCTTCACCTATAGAAGGAATCCGTAAATCCATGGGTATACTCGATAGATAAGCTGTCGTGTATGATAATAACCGGTGGTGGCTGTAGGGCGTATGGGCTTAGACACAGTGAAGATGCTCTTCGAGAACTATGAAATCTAATGACGGTGTCATTACTTGGCAAAGGGCTCCTGCAGTCTTAGGGACCTGTTTGATATCTACTCTGTGGGGAATAACGGTGGCCGCCATCCTTACGATTGAAGGCGGGAGTCGAAATGGCCATTGAAGTACAGATATGTACAAGTATGTATGTAGCACTAGTTTTCACTGCTGGCAAGGCAGAATTACTGGCTGAAGTGTTGTGATGCTCGGGGCAACGGGAAGCCTTCGCATTATTATTCGGGCGGCAGATCGCCAATTTTTCTTTTTTCAATTCAATTGATTTAGTAACAAACGTGAGGAAACTCTCCTGGGTAAAAAAATTCAAGAGATATATTAATCCTCCACTCTGATCTCCGGGGGCGAATGATACTCGACATATCGTATCAATCGAGTGTGATGAGTAAGGCGGACAACTATGAAATACCAAAGTGGAAATGCGAAGGATGGGAATAGATGCATATTTTCATGATAATCGAAAACTGAATGATTATTCCTGGTTTGTAATGCAGAAGTGGTTATTAATCGTAACTTCGGAAAAGTGGCGTAATGTGAGCGAAGAGATTCTTGCAGTATAACATAAGGAAACAGAAACTAAGGTCGCCATTTCGGTATGCTTGAAAAATACGGAGTTGTTGACAGTAAATGACGGTACTCGGAAGGCAAGGGTCCGAAAAATTGTGTGCATTGCTTATATTGAATTATAATGAAGTAGAGGTTGAAGATGTTGTTAAGGCCATCAGAAATCATACCGAACGCATAAGAATAACAAACTTAATGACCATAGAAACCTGGATGCTGTTTACGAGGAAAATTAAGAAGCACGTAGAGACAATGCGAAAGTATCGGTTGGATAAGGGAAATAAAAGAGAATCTGTGAATGATGTGCCCGTTTGAAGGTTTTTGAAATCCATCGTTGACCGCGAAATCCACGTTGACCGAGTAACAGAAGAAGATTCTAAATTGACAAGCATTTTACTGTCAATTACATTTCGCGATCAACTGAAAAAGAATGCTTGTAGGCTATGGTTAGAGGTGAGAGTGATCACCAAAGATGAAATACAAATTGTAAGCTAAAGGAAAGAAAGAAAAAATCGGAGATTCAGGGAAAGGGGGAAAATCTTAATGAAAAGAATATTACTTGGCCTTCATAAGTTCACTTGATAATCTTATATGAGACCACTTAATTGCGGTTACCAAATAATGAAATCTGTTACACCGGAGAATGACGATAAAATTGGGGCGAGAAGTTAAATTATGTCGTACTTGGATGACCTAAATTAAATTATCTTGAATGCCAAGCTGAAGGATGTGCCGGAGGTTAAAGTCCCATTCTATTTAAAGAAATATCCACGGAATGGCTATACAGTATTAGAAAAAAAGACCCTGCGCAAATTCTACAATTTAATCTGTGGCATTTACATGTACGTAGCCGTCAAAACGCAAATAGATTTCCATAAGAGCTTGATTGTTCTCATTGCCACGTAGAAGAGAGCACAGATTTGAGAGCAATTAGCACGACCGCGAGTGAGCATCCAAATATTTGGCGAAAACAATTTACGGAAAGGGTTTAGCTAAAGGAAGAATTATGATCAAATGAAGAAAAATTTTGGTTTCAGGAGGGAGAGCTTCGAAACAAGATGCCCATTCTAATTTTTGAGTTTCCATGGATTCATAGCCTTCGCTTATTTCGAGGAAGGATTTGCTAATGATGACTGTGACCATAAAAGAAAATTGGAATGACCTCTAAGGGCAGAATAATATTTTTCCGTCGGATGTTGAAACATAAGCCTTGTTCATATTAGATCTCGGAACTGAGGGAGAAATAGTATAGAAATGGCTGAGACAAGGGTGTTCTTTGTTCTTGGGTGCCCTAAAAAATTTTTATTGAAAATTCCAGCTGAGATGGAAAGGAAAACTTGGAGATGAGTTTTAATTTACAGGGAGGAACTGTTGACATGATACGTTTTGCCATGGATTACTATTACTTAGTAATATTATCACAGATGATCGAAGGGCTGATTAGTTAGTTGGCCTCCTTGGAAAATATGACGAAGAGAAACATCTCGAAGATAAATTAAAGCCAAAATAATCTCTTTGGAAGAAGGTAATTAAACACGGTCGTGAAACTAAGACTGGAACAAGAGACAAAATATGTTACTTGCAAAGCTGAAGATAAAAAGGATGGATTTTCGGAAGACCTCTGAAGGTTGAATGGAATGAACTCATCACCAATGAAGTATTCCTCGAACGTTAAAAGAGGAAATAAGTCTCGTGAAAACGCTAAGAAGAAAAGCGTAAGCCTTATTCATACGGTCTTCTAGCATAGTAATAGGGGGAATTTGGGGTGATCCAACGTGGAAGAGCATTAAGGAAATGTGTGAGACTAGAATGAGAGGAGTGAAGATGGACATTTGAATAGTTTTTTATTTATCTCATAATCAATGTATTTTATGTTTCGTTTAATGTTTGTATCAATTTTACATTTCGTGTAATTCTAACCCTCATCTGCCCTTTTCCTTTAATTTCTCTGTCATGAACTTATCATCAGTAAATTAGAAAAATATAAAATTGCACTGTTGAAGTAATATGAGGTAAAAGTAAAAAATATGTTAACATATGATAAAACTACCAGATCAAAGATAGTAAAGGTAATCAATGAGCGCAGCATAAAATGGATAAGCCGGATTAATAGAGGCTAAATAGGAGAATGGAACTGAAAAGGATGGAGAGAAATCCGTTGTCGAGACTAGCTTTCCTTTAATAGAAGACCCTGAAACGACCTCAGCTGTTGGTCGCCTCCCCTAATAACTACTGCTATTTAATAGAAGACGGTTGGGGAAATAATAGTTTTGATCCCATCCGACGTGTTGTAATCTGTTAAGCGTTATTGCCCACCAGTTTAGCGTGGTGGTTAACGCACACGACGTTTAAATTCAAAGATCTCGCTCGGGTAAGATCCTCGCTTGGGGCACGGATATTTTGCCGTCTAAACCTTGGCTTTCGGACCTGTTTACATTAATTAAAGGCAGTAGAGCTATCATTATGTATAAGTGACCAGCATTAACTTTTATTGAGCATTGTTATTTTAACTTCATTTATTTATGCATCTATAATACATGTATATACTCGTTGCTTGCTAGAAATATCAGCATGCGAAATTAGGTCATATAATAAGTTTGCTGTTTAGTATTCCCGGTTCTCGCACTAAAACCATCGGTTAATCATCATACTTTCAGAAGCACTAGCGATTGAGCATTTCTTGTTTCACAATATTTCCATCGGCTTGAAAAGGCATTGTATGCGTTGCTATACGTACCTCCAGACTTGTTAATGAACTTGCAGTTCCCATATCGACATTGCTTCGTAAAATATTGCTCGAGCTTTGTATCTCAACCTGCATAGGGCACCGCTGTTTAAATGAAAAGAAATTTTTGTTGGCCTTTGCTGGAACTAGTTCACTTATTCGTCGTGACAAAAGCAACGAATAACAGTTTCATTGTTGCATACAAGGGCGTCGTGGAATCATAAAGTTATGACGCCGCCGGACAAAATGCAACATGCAGCACGTCTGCGCGTGCGTGGGAAAATTGGTGCTTGGAGAGAGAGAGAGAGAGAGACTCGGACTGAAGGCGGAGGTGGGCGAAACAATAGTATCCCCCAAGCCATGAAGCCTTCATTACAACTCCGTGAATGCATCCTGGCGAGCTGGCAGTAATTCACCGTCATATGTTTTCCAAATGCCCCCTCAGACATCCGAAGTTAGGACTTTCGGCTTTAGCAGCGTGGAACTTTGTGGCCCATGAGGATGGACTAGGGCCCAACATCCTCTCCCAGATAACCACGAAAAGCAATCGAAATATGCCAACACAATTTAACACATCCATATGCATAAGTAATTCGGCCTTCTCCTTAGTTCTTTTAGTTTGTAGGGGAAGTGAGACTAACTGATGGTGCATGGAAAACCCTCTCATTTGTTTTAACTTTTATTTATATGTATTTATATTGTAGCACATTTTCATTGGAATAGAATCAATTTTTAATTTACCAAACGTCGTTGGTATCTCCGATAAATTTTGAAAACTTAAGTATTCCACATTCCGTGGAACTGACATCCATTTCGAGGCTGTACCCGATTGTTCCATGCTCAGTGTGTTAGTCCGACAACTAAGAAATAGTGATAACTTTCGAGTGACGAGAATCTTCACCAACTACAATCTTCTACCAATCTACCAAGTGTCAATACTGTGACTCTCTTTTGAGAGTCATTGCTAAGCTTTAACTACCTGGTGAGCATCAAAAGTTTATTATGTCTCTCTGTTAGGACATTATATACTGACCAACACCCAGTTTTTATTTAGCTTTAGGATGAAGCCCCTAATAAGGACTAAATTGTTAGTTAGTTTAGCACTATGGCTGTGTTCCGATTTTGGAAGTTTAATACGGATCAATCAATCAATTGACGTTCTTGACGAAATCGGCACTTAATGATTGAGGTCAGTATTTAAATCTTAAATTTGAACGTATGTAGTGGACCGTATCAGTGGTAATGCTGATTAGTTTGCTGGATTCGCGCGTCCAACCTCTGACAATCTTTTCACAATTTGCGTGATGTGAGTAATATTCAAGTCTCTCTGCTGTTATCGTGTTCCTTTGAATTCTACCTTCGGAAAATTTGATACTACGCGAACATCCCTATGTTTAATTTTTACGGACAAATTTGTCCGTAAAATCCGAGTGAATTTTTTCACTAGCTGACTTAACCGTAGAACTCATCATCGCGGTGGTGTCATGGTTTCTCGTGTATCGAAAGTCTTTCTTCGTGGAATAATTATGTGCAATATTTTCTACATTCAGTAATTACCTTCATAATTCTTTATTGTGCCTCTATTTTTATTGGAGAAGGTTAACGGATGTTTGAAGTTTATGTTTGCAATGATCGGTATTCGCTGATTTTTACATTCCGGAGCATTTTTACAGCTTATGTGAATAGTTTTGACAGTGATAACAATAGTGCGTAAATTGAAACTTTTGATCAATGTTTTTTCATCACTAAAATTAATTAGGTATTTCTGAACTTATTCATGCAATGGTTGAGTTACGAAAACGGCCTCCACTTCCAACATTTGGAAACTAATTACATGTACTAACCTGAGATTATGTGTACAATAATTATTTATTATAATCCTCCAGTATATTTACGGAAGAAAAAAGGTTTATTTATTGCTTTGTACTCAGGAATTCATGTAATTTCGCTGTAAAAATTTATTCCAGTGAAAGTTAAAAAATTTTTATCTTGACCACTAATTAAGCATACCCATTATCTTCTTGATACTGTAAGCATTTGCATAAAATGATCATGATTGAGTTCATTTACAAGAATAAATAGGTAGATACTTGAGCTGGTACTGCCCAACAAATTCATACAAATTGTAATGGTAAAGCTTTTAGCATAAGTGGTCATCTAATGCAGGTTTATTCATATAATTTATTACATGTCGATTTTCTTCGGTTGTACGCATGTACACTTTTATGACTTTAGATTCGCTGATCATATAAAACTTTCAAATAGCATCCTTAAGTAGCTTCCTACATCTTTTAAAACAGAGAGCTTTTTATGTGATTTAATGATGAAATAATAATGATTTAGAAAATATTCAATCGATTTCATTTGATTAATATAATATAGTGGAGTAATATAAAATCTTATTATTAGATAAATCTTTGTACTGCTCGTTTTCATCGAATGCATTGTGAGAAGGTTCCTATGATCTCAAGCAAAACTATATTATTCATGTATCAATCTTTGCAGTTGGATTTATTATAATGTCCGGTTATTTTAGAATATTGATGGCAGTGAAGATTTAGCAGCCATTGCTAACATATTCAGTGTTGATTAAGTATTAATTTAAGTGGGTGAATACCAGTGATAAGATAGATGAAAGTCTCTGTCAAAGCAGAATAAAAAGACCTCATTCTCTTGTTGTCATATTATGTTATCGATGCCATAAACTGCTTTCATGTTTATGTGATTTTGATTGTGGACACTGAAGCCGAAGAGGATATTCACCTGCGTTATTGAGAAAGTTGTCATTTAGTAAAACTCATGTTTGGTTAGCCTCATGTTGATAATTTCAATGTAATTGCTTCAATTAATGCTTTCAAGGAAAACGCATATTTCATCGATTTATTTGTTTCATCTTTTAGTGGTTTATACTATTTTAAAGATGACAATGGCGTTTGTTAAGAAGAGTTCGATGCTTATGCTAGCCCTGTCATTTCTTGATATTTTATATTTTTCAGCATGTTTTAAATCTCCAAAGGTAAACGCTAAATTCAGTGGCATGATAAGTAAACAAAAATCAATCGAATTTTACACGGGCTGGAAACGTTGAGCTAAAAATATAACACCCCCTAGTTTTGTATTCAGTATTTAATAAACGATGGCAATACTCTTTCTTATATTTGAGAGTCTGTGAGCTATTCTGATAAGTGGCTAACTGTGACGTTCGACAATGACTCATAATACCAACCCTGAGGAATTAATATATGCTGGAAGTTAGAATATCATGTTGGAAATTGTCTCGTAATTTTATATCTAAGCCATGAGATGTATTGAAGAAAGGTAGTAGTTCAAAATTTCTAGAGGTAATTTGAGAAATTTAGTCCCATTTATTTCAAGAATTTTAAAGGAAACATTTATCGCCATCAGTATTTTACGAGTTAAAACAGATGTATATTTTGCTTCCAACCTTGAAAGAAGCCTTCAGTTCGAGAATTGTGTTGTTTTCCCCTGATTCGTATCTCATAGCCCGAGTTTATTGAAATTATTCATCACAACGGGCGCCATTACAAGAGAGGGGGAGTCGGGCAGACTCCACGGAAATTAGCGAGAGCTTCATTCTCCGCCGCCGCCGCTTGGAATTCCTTCTCCCGGGCGACTCTCCGCATTCGCCCTCACTCCCTCCCATTACTTGCTTTTCATCCCCCTGCCTCCTATCCTCCCCCCCTCCCCTCCCCCAACCCACCCTCATCCCCTAACCGTGCCTTAACATTCTTAGCACGCCGACTGTCCCACAGCCCGTCCACCCTTCTCCGCCCCCCTAATCTCTCCAACCCACCCCCTCACCCCCCACCGCTCCCCTCTCTTGTCTCGCACCAACCCTCCCTGCCCCACTCGCACCCCTCCGCGTCTCCCTCTCACAAACTTCCCTGCTTGCATCCCTCGCCCCCGCAATGGATCCTCCTCCTCGCCAATTCCTCCACTTGGGGGCGTGTTAACGCCCGCCCTGCTTTTCGTCCTGCTCTCCCGAATGTTTTCCCGTCTCTCTCAGTGACGTTGATAAATAATGGGGACTGTTGTTCGGTGATAATAAAAATTTGAAGTCCTTATCCTTAGTTCCTGTATATGGTCGGAGACATTCACATTAAATTATTTTCATTTAAATAACTCTTGATTAAATGCTTGTCTTAATGAAATAGGATTCGCGGACATAACAAATGAATTATTGGATGGCGCATGTGCGAAGTTGGGAAGCAAATGGAGGCCGGTGGTTTTATCGTAGTCCATTACTAGAAGTATTATCGGGCGTGGATCGGAAAAGACTTTACGATGATGGCATTGCTTACTTGCACTTTAGTACGTGTCGCGAAGAAATGAGAAACGTGAACAAGACCATTTTTTTTGAGACGCTTGGAGTGATTCTGGAAACTGTGAAAACATATTTTCCCGTGAATTATCGTGCTCTTCATCCTCCAATAATATCTATTTCCCTCGTATCATCAAGACGACGTCTTCTCTCTTCCTCCACATGCTCCCGACCAGAATTCTCTCTTAATGGTATGACATCCTTCAGCATCGTCTCGGTATCTCCGTCATCGACTTTCCCAGCCTTCTTCGAAATCCCTCCACTTCTTCCGTCGCTTCCTGCACATTACGACGACGCTTCCTCTTCGCCCCGCCAGTGCGTCCCATCCTGCATCCCTACCCAGCTAAATCACCTGATGCACCCTCATCCTCATTGCCCTAAAATCAAGTTTCTGTACCTGATGACGCCACGTTTTAGATTAAAATCTTGATCAATCCTTTCCATGTCTCCAGTAAGCATTCCAGTAATTTCCCCCCCCCCCCCTCCGTGTATGGCAATGCTTCTTTTGCTGGTGCAATTCTTCTTCTAAGACTTTTTTCTCCAAAAAGACCACATGGAGTTAACATAAATTCGTTCCAACTGTTTTAAATGGAAATGCCTTTGAGGGCGGAATTCCTTTATTCCACAGCCAGTTGATTTATATCGTACCAATTTGCCTTATTCATTTACCCATATTTAATGTATTTCCCTCGCATGATTTACCGTTAATATGAGTCCTGATTAACTTTGTTAATAAATTTCAATGGACAGAAGATTTCAAAGCATTTTTATCATGAAAATATTCCTCCATGATTTTTAAGAAATTATAAACAATTTGCTTTATCCTGATTGCCAAGTGAATACATCAGTGGGTGATGCCATAATTATGTAACCACGGTGTATTTTATTGGTATTAGACTACATTCTTCTGATTTCCTTGAAAGTAACTCGGTCCATGTACGATGCATCGCATATTCATGGGCAAAATCAAGAGTGAATTTCCTTGAAATCACCTCGAAAATGATATTTTATTAATGTGTGACACATCATTGCATGTGTTTTGTCGGTATTAATCATAATATGCAGTTCGAAGAGGGCAGAGATTAATATTGCGTGGTAAACGTCTGCATCAAAAACGACATTTTTCCCTTAAAAGGTCATGCATGCAGTGTGCAAATAAAACAGATCATCCGGAGAATTAAAATATTCAAGGCAGTCGTGCGTAAAATGAGCCTTGTTTTATGGTGGTTATTTGATATGTTTAAATATCGACTTATTATCCTGAGGCCATTATTAACATAATATCCCGAAACTTCGGAAAAAAGATCTTTTTCGAGCGTTTATACCCTCACTCATATTTACGACATCTATGAGTGGAATTGGAGTTGAAACGAAATAGTCTGGCCAAGCGTGTCAGGATCGGTACGAGATGTATCTGCAATGCAAAGACTTATGAACTTGGAAGTCATGGGTTCTATGTGAACATTTTTTTTATTTCTCGTATTTGACTGTGAGTCATATAACTTCAATTTTTTTACACTTCGTGAATCTTGAATTTGAAAAAAATTCATTATTTTACCAGGGACATTATCGTTATTATTATTGGCATTCTATTGTTTAAGATGGGTTTTGAATGGACACGGACTGAACACTCAACGGTAAAACAATGCAAAAGTAGAAAAAGTATATAAATTAAATATTCGATTGCAAGTGAAAATATAACTTTATTTCAATTATCCACGCCTGGGATGTTGTTGTTGCGATGGTCAGTTGTACTTGGCAACCCACGTGTTCGGAAAACAAAGACACGAATACGGGAGTTGGAGAATTTTTCCGATGGTACTCCAATTCTCATTCTTACGTACTGTTGGTATGTGAATAGCGCTTCGAGTGCATGACTCAGTCCGTCGGATTGGGCGTTAAACCGGGGACCCCGTGTAGTGCCTCTCCCATTGCCGACCCCGGGTTTCTCTCCAACCTTGCTGTTTTCCCTCTTAATCCTACATATATGTAGTCGTGCATGACCATGAAATCATTACAAAATCAAATAATAAATCTACCGCAGTGGTCCAAAACACAGATAAATCCATCAATGGAGCCACGAACCAGCTCAGTGATGCCCACGTTCTACCAGCCACTCCATATGGACCTCAATCCCAAGTTTCACAAAGAAATCTCCTATTTCCTCAAAGGGACCAATCCCAATGAAGGACTGTCATCCACCGACATACCATTATTTCCCCCCGCCACTCAGAAAGCCATTTTTATTTTTTACCTTTCCTCAAAAGTCCACCACTCGGGCATCCCTTTCGCCTCCAGATGCTATTCCCCGTCGAACACAGCTTTACTCACATTGACGTTCCACTTCCCGCTATACACTTGGGTCCCTTCTTTCAACTGAGACGCATGTTACTTACTTAAAACATTCCAAAAACTGATATTTAAATGCCCCCTATCATAAACGACAGTCTATGCACTTGAATCCTCTATCGAGCTGTCTGAAATGTCTATTTCTTCATCTTTCTTCGCAAAAGTACTTCCCTAAGAAAAATCAACCACAGGCTTACTCATTGAAACTACAGATTTCATTCTTAAACTTAGCTCTTCCTTAAATAATTACTCTTTTTCTTCAAACCAAAGCATTAAAACTGTTCGAAAGAAGACGGGGATGGGAACCGAAATGGTTTATAGTACCGGAACTTCTTGTGCCAACTTGTCCGAGGGAAACCTTGAATGAACTTCCTTGTACATTTATATAGTTATGAACTATGGGCAAGGTTCACTGATGACGTTCTCGTTATAAGGATCCAAGTTGAGGAATCCTTAGCGCCCCCTCCCCCTCAGCACACTCTTTCTCTTCCATTTGTTTGCCTGCTCCATTTGAATTTGCAAAGAAGGAAGTGGCATCTTCGATATATTTTACGTTTCACTCACGTGCATTCATCCGATAATATACTTCCCCTGCATTAACTATCTCCATACTCGTGTGCACAAAACAAAATACATTCCCACTCTTATTTTCCAAAAATAATCGCATTTTCAACATTCAAGAAAGGGCTAACACATAAATACATAAATGTCACGCATCCTCCATAATAAACAATATCAACAGCCCCTCGTAAAAAGGCGTTTGGCTGTCAACCTTTTCTCGCACAACCAAGAAATCTCCATTGAAAACAACTTCTGCGTCACATTTTTGCCAGAATACAACCATCCGCCGCGGACCTAAAAGAATTGTTATCCGGGCACCCAACAGATCGACTGCCAACCGGCTCCCAAAGCGCCCCTCGCTATGCTACGGACGTCCTCCCGACTTATCCCGCCTCCTCATCTCCAATCCTTCTTCCACACAGAAAATCGACACCACATTCCCCCCCTCGCCACCCGTCATCGTCAGCGGTCATCAATCCAAGGATTGGGTTGACGTGGCTCTCCGCTCAATTCTCTCTCTCTCTCCCCTCTTCATGTCTTCATATTTCTTCGCTCACACGTCTAACATTATTTGTTGCCTGGATCCTTTTCGGGGTTTTCCGTGTTGCTTCCCATTAAGGCATAACGCTGGCCAACATCGATTTTGCCAAATTGATTATTAAGGTTCGTTATAATGTGTTTTTTTTGACTGACTGAATCTAATTACGAGCTCGTAGTTGTTAAGGATACACCCTTTTTTTGTATATTATTCGAAGGAAATAGATTAAACTTTCATGTTTGGCTCTTTACTCAGGGTTTGACTTTTCCAGTTTGAGACTTGAGTTTCAATCCGTTCGTTTTAATGCTATTACTGCATATTATCCGTATTAAGTGATTTATTTTTTATATTACGCCGAATCACAGCCAATTCGCAATCACAGCCATATCCAGTAGTAGTAGTATTTAGGGGAGGCGACCGATAGCTGAGGTCATATGCGCCATAGGGGATGGACAGGAAAGGATGAAGGGTGGAGAGAAACCCGGCGTCGGCATTAGCCTACTCTTAACGAAAGGCGCCAAGGGGTCCGCAGCTTAAAGTCCCATCCGACGGACGGCGTACTCACTCAAAGTGCCCTCCACAAAGCACCTCAAGTAGGGATCGAGACCGCCGGGATTTGAACCCGGGCCCTCTGGGTGGGAAGCCAGTACGTTAGCCCCCGCACCATCTCGATCCCCCGGCAATATATGTTTTTTCCCTGCAAGTATTTTTTTTTTTAAATTTCCGTTCATGCATACGGTAATTGCTCTTTTTTAGAGCTTCAAAATTCTTTACTGTAATGATGCTTTCGGCCGGCGAATGGAAATTATAAAATGGTTTGGTTTTGCATTTATTTTATTTGTACATAAGTAGACCAGTTAAGTGTTTGTATTATCACAAATTATTTCGTCTTCACGTAACTGTTCGCAGGTACCTTTGCGTTTGCATTCAATTAGATAATGTAAATAGCATTACACTCATGTATTATATATATATATATATATAGTGTAATTATTGTATCTCACGTAAAAAACCTTCATATTACTGAGTTTGTATATATATATATATATATATATATATATATATATATATATATATATATATATATATATATATATATATATATATATATATAAGCACTGAAGAATGTTAAAAAAAGACTCGTCAAAACTTTGATATGGAGCGTGTTTATGTACCGCACGGAAACCTTGTCCCTGAAGCAGGAGGATTAGACGTAGACTGGAGCCTTAGAAATGTGGGTTTGGAGAAGAATGCAGAAGGTGAAATGGACAGAGAAGAAAACAAATGAGGAAGTACTTGGTATGGTGGGCGAAGAGAGGGGTTTGTTGGGAGAAATCCTATGGAGGTAGGGCGTATTGAACGGCAGTGGGATGTTGAAGACTATGATAGAGGGGAGAATATTAGGCAAACGAGGAAAGGGAAGGAACAGAATAGGGATGTTGGACGGGATGAAGGAAGTACACAGAGATGAAGAAGGACGTGTTGTAGATTAGGTTGCTGGATTGGGTATTGTTAGGAGTCACAAAATATTTATTTGTTGTGTCCATCCAAAAACCTACCTTAACCGGTAGATTACCTAATAATAATAATTAGCACTGAAATCTGCGGGTAGTTTATGCCAACGCTTGTCCCGATTCTTTGGCCAGAAGTAGGCGTTAGGGAGCATTTCAACCACCAAAGGAGAAAATGGATATGGACACAAGAGGAAAGGATAGTCGGGAAATCAATCATTCAACGTGATAAAGAGCATTGGCCCATCAAATCGAAGATCCATGGTTCGATTACCGTTCGAGAAAACTTTAATATTTGTGATCTGCTCGATTCCTCCATCCCCACCTCTTCTGTGTTCGTTTTTTTATGTTTTCCCATCCCTTTTCCTTATATGTGTATCAATGGGATTGAAAATGTGTTCGCCTTGTGGCGGGTTTACGTTTTTGAATGTATTTATGTGTGTTTGTGTGTGTGCACACATATATGTGTGCACCCACACCACATAAATTATTCGCGTATATTCGTGGAGGTCCAACTCTGACTCTCTGGCAAATATCGAGTTTCGCTGCTGTCGTAATGGCCGGAGGGGGGAACTGCGGTTGGGCGACGTGGCCTCCACTTCCGCCACCGCCGGATAGATGGTGGTGGTGGTGGGTGGCTCCCGCGCCGCGCCGTTGGGTCTTGCGCTCCAAGCAAACAAAAGGCTCCCGGGAGGATGCGCCCTTCCGCATACGCGTGGCGAGTGTGCACCTGCCTTCGCCTTGCAGGTCGAGATGCCCTCGGTGCTGCCTGGCCGTGAGCTTCTCGACTCTACCGAGCACGCCCCGATCAGGACTCTTAGCTTTACAGACTAGTATCCTGTTACGTATGCCGCAGTTCGGGCAGCAAATCATTATATTTCGTCTCAGTTTTTCAACACTCACATACTTAGCATCCACATTCGTTTCAAGCGGACCTTGAAGTTCGATCTCAAGCATGGAATGCGAGATATGGCTGATGAGTAGGAAATTTGGTCGCCGGAAACTGCCCCGTGTTGGGAAGGAACGTTTTCCTCAGAGAGGAGTTCACTTATCTAACGTTTTTCCACGAGGCACTCGGGATCTCCGGAAAAAAGTGTCGAGTCAATGTTGTCAACAGTGTCAAAGATAGTTGTGAATCACGCAGGACCTCTTCGTGCCGATGAACGTATGCTTAGTTGGTGAAATTGCTCCTGCGGCCGAACACGATAAGACTCCGACTATCCTCGGCAAGATATCCTCTTAAAGACGTTACAATATTCAAGGGTGTTCGTGACAGTATCCCTCCATTCGAGGACGAAGACTTACGTTTCTGCGCCTCGTGCAACGCCAAACATCACCTTGTTCAAGAGTACATGTGTTTCCATATTTTGGGGAGAAGAATCTCTGCATGCAGTCTATTGGTAAACTTCTTGACCAAGGTATTCGGCTCAGCAGTCGTAATTTCGAACTTGAGGTCATCGACCTTCAGCCAAGGAAAGGCGCTCACTTTTCCGCGAGGAGAGATGTCCATGTCGAGTTGTTTAGCTGCCGTCTTTGCCGTTCATGCAAGAAACGCCCCTGTCCTTAACATTTGAAGTCTGGGTGCAACATGCTCATGAAAACATGGACGTGTTGTACCCAGATCTACTTGGGAGATTCTCCGTGGCGATGCGTGGATATCGAGCGAAGACGGCGATACCAAATCGTGAAGGCCCTTTTGCATTCCTCTACGCCTCAATCCCTCACTCCGAAGGTCCCTCTCTTATCTCTCCGCCACTATTTATCCGAACGCCCCACACCACATGTACCCGGCACTGAGTTTCTTCGCCATCTCTCTCACCTCATCCTAACCCACAACTCCTTCTCCTTCCACAATAAACGTTACCTTCGGGTGATAAGGCTGTGCGATGGGCAGTAGATTCAGCCCCGCATGCTTCAACCTCCACCTTGACCTCCTTGAAAGTTAATTCCTTCCCGGTTGCGCCCGGCAACGTCTTCTATGAACCCGATATATAGATGACACATTTATTCTATCTACTCTACCTCAGATATCACTTTCCGTGATGTCAAAATTTTCCTTATCAATGAAAAATTCTACACCTCCGTCCTCATTAAATTCAGTGACAAACAATTTGACTTCCACTGCACCCGCTGCCACCCATCGCACACCAAACGCTCTCTTCCATACTCACTCTCCACCCGTGGTCACTGTATCTATGATAACCAAAAATCCATGGACACAATCCTATATAATTTACGTGACGTTCTCCTTCACCGCGGTTACCCTGAGTTCATTCTTAATAAAAAGGTCTCTTTTGAGATTTTCCCTCACCCAAACCTTTGTAAGACATCAACTTGCCCACCGTCTCCATTTTCACGACATAGTTGCCTGGCATTCAGTCCCTCAAGCATAATCTCGAAGAGCTCTTCCCCATTCTGACAAACTCAAAAAAATAACTTGAAACATATTATATCTGTCCCTTTAGTTACTTATAAACGACCCGCCGATTTGCCACACGTATTGAAATCCACCAAGCCTTTATCCAAATGCTCTGCCATTCACGAATCCACACCAGTGCCATGGAATGGACCAAAATCTAAAGCATGTTCCATCTTCATTATTCCTTGCCCCCCCCCCCTCCTGACTTACCAATTCTCTCCCATCCCTCATGCACATCCCGCATTATAATGTATTAACCTAACTGCAACTCTGTCCCTCCCTCTACGTTGGCCAGTGCACCACATCCCCTCAATGTCCGCATAATCAATCAACGCGCCTCGTGCAAACGTTCCGCGTTAACCTCTCTACCAGTGCCTAAACATGCCTCACTCCATTCAACGATTGTTTCAGTGTATTCATTATTGACTCCCTTCCCCCTTCAGCTCAACCGCTAAAACTCAAAACTGTCGAGTCGGCATGCGTATGGCTCCTTGGCGCCGTCTCCAATCTAATCCTGAGTCTTGCCCACTAGGGGGTACACCCTTCTCCTCGACCCCTACCCCTGCCGATCACGCCAAAACACCTCCCTCTCCCTCCTTCACCCGCCCTCCCTATCACCCGTATGCTCAGTTTTCTTCCGTACTTTGGGAAAGTTGGTCGGGCCACTGAAATATTCATGAACAAAATTGTCTCAATTTTTTGTTTCATTGTTTTATATACCATCGCCACGCCTGTGACTGACCTTATATTCTTTCACTTTGGTGGACATTTAAAAAAATATGAATATATATATATATATATATATATATATATATATATATATATATATATGTATAATATATTTACTCATTTACATAGAAACAGATATAAGGAAAAGGGATAGTAACACACATAAAGGACGAACACAAAAGAGGTGGGGAAGGCGGAATCAGGCAGATTACGAGCGTAAAAATATTTCCTAGACCGGGACTTGAACTCCGGATCTTTCCACTTGCCGGGCGGAGGCTATTAACCACTTGAGCTATCCAGGAAACGTAATTTACATTGAGATCTGCGATGCTCCCTAACGCCATCTCTTGGCCAAAGAATCGGGGTACTTAATTGCATCAATGGGAGATATATATATATATATATATATATATATATATATATATATATATATATATGTATGTATGTATATATTTGTTGCCAAAACTTTATTCTTATCAAATATCTCAGAACCCCAGGTGTGCATCACAGTCCGTCTCAATTAGGGTTGCACGTTTTCCTTGACTCCTGGATATCTTCCTCTCTCCTGGTAGATGGTGTCACATTAGTTGCTTCCAGTTGGGTGGGACGCAATATGCGTGTTCCCTTGTACGTAGATGTAAGCCTCAGCATCAGGGGGAGAGGGGAGATGCAGAGGGAGAGGAAGGTCAAGCTATTGACTTGGTGGATGCCTCGGCGATACTCACACTGTGACAATACGAGTAGTGTTCTCTCCAGATGGAAGGACAAAGCGAGGTTTCCAGAGTGGCAACAGCCGTTCCAGGCAGAGGGCTTACATCATTTTCTACCATGTGTACGATTACGAAATGCGGGTTTTAAAAAAATATGAATTAGGAAGAATGATAAAAAGAGCTTAATGCAAAGTATACTCCATTGCTAGTTAGACATTTTTCCCTTCATTCGGGCAATTTGTGCATACCACGCCAGTAAAAATCTTTCCCTTTTGCCGCGAACCATTCTTCGAGCTATTTTTTCACATCTTTTTGGTGGTTATCTGTGTTCCTTTTGTGCAACATCGATGTCACCACTTTGGAAACGCCGAAACCATCGTTCACACGCTCATATCTTGCGATTGAGCAAATTTAAGGCGTTAGGTAAATACCGATGTGTTCAGTAAAGTAGTTTCGAATCCTTTTAATATTAGCCCATTCAAAATATTTCGCTTGAATTCTAACCCCGTTGTTCTGTAATAATGTTTATCGTTCTTTTAATTACCTGTGGATCATCTCGCCTTGAGTGAAGCAGTGGAAAGAAGGTGGACATGCATTGATTAGAATATAGACCAAAAACAGTTTTAAATTTGATTTTGCACATGTTATGAACATAATTTATGTATACATTTGTGTTAAGGTATTTTGACGACAAAAAGTCAGCATTGGTTCCGAAAATGAGTTCATTATGGGTACGTTTGGGACAAAAGAACAAGCAAAAGCGATGCCAGTACCTCTACATTGCTCTGTCCTGCTGTCTCCGTCCGAACTTCAGAAAGTGATTTGTGACTCCTTACTAATGTTCCACCAATGGAAATGTGCTTGCGTGAACTGTGCTTCAAGAAGCAGGTCTCGTCCTTCGTGACCTCGCTGCCCTTCGATCGATGACCTAGGCACATCCATAGATGTCGCATGACTTGATAATCTTCCTGCCTTGAAATTTGACCAATAAACAGGAATAGAAGTGAATAAAATTACTACGACACCACTACTCCAATAATAAATCGTCAATTTTGCGTTCCTTACGTTATTTCTTTTTGCTAATATTCCGCTATTTGTATAATTTAATTATAAATTAATTAAATCTAAAGTGTACTTCAATGCATTAAATGGAATTTCAAATAGTTAAAGACTTAAAATTCGGAATTCCTTTGAAATGAAATATAATTGAGAAGGTGACTACTGAGTTTAGTCATTGTGTATGTAGTATAGTTTTCGTGTAAGTTGTAATTGCTCTGAAATATTATTAATTGTAGAGGTGAAAATATACAGTTGTGTAAAGTTTGGGGGTATTTTCTTTGGAGAATAGTTTAAAAGTTGCATGGTACGTAGGCAACAATATTCATGTGTGTTGCCAGTAATATGAGTACTGAAAATAGATGTATCCGACCTTGAGTATTTTACAATTATCTTGTCATCCTTCTTAGCTTTCAAACAGCCATATAGATACCGGCTTAGAAATCAATAGCGTTTTTTACGTAGTGTGTAGTACAAACTTATTCATAGAAAAGGTCTTCTTAAGAATAGTCTAGCGGAGACTAATAGAAAAAGTATTCTGTTCGGCAGACTCTACTTCGCAGCTGTTGAATAAATGTAGTTTAAATTCTTGGTAGCTATAATATTGAAATAAGAGTACCGTAATGACACGCAATGTCTCGTAAATTCTTTTTCCTACGTAATTTCTACTTTAATCACAGGTCATTGAACGTTGCACGATTAAAAAAAAATTTTAACCCGGAGAATAATAGACGAGCACAATTTCAGCGGCAATTCGATAGAATCCGGTTATATCTTCATTGCTGCGTGTTATTATTCTATGGTAGAATTGCAGATAAAAGTTTAAGGATTTACTTGTAAGAGTTAACTTAATACCTCAGTCGTGAAAAGTATTTTCTCATCAGGATTTCAGCACGTCGAACGCTGTTTTAACAAGTCCCGTGCCGTGGATTATGTGTCCGAGAGAGAGGCGACGATAGCCGGTGCATTATGGAATTCTTAACCATGGGAGGGATAATTCAACCCCAATCCCCACAATTCTCGGACCGAGCTAATCCGTTTGCATTCCCAACTTTAGCACTTCTACAAAAGATCGATTGGTGTTGATGAATGTGTTTTGGAGCAGGTGAATGTCGTTTTTCGGTGATGCATTCAGCTAATAAATTCTTTTGCGAGATGCTTAAGTGGTCAGGATCTAACTGATTTTGTCGGAGGTTGGATGAAGAGGAGAATAAACAGCCGGTTTCGGCTCATCCGACTCTAACCTAATGAGGTTAAGTTTTACTCACTTCTCCATCCCCACCCGTCGATTGTTCGAAGGAGACACACTGCGTGGATCCCAAGTACGAGCTGTAAGAATAGAAACACACAGTAACATGATAATATACTCTTATATTATGTGTGTGTGTGTTTATAAATATATATATATATATATATATATATATATATATATATATATATATATATATATATATATATATATATATATATATATATATATATAATACATACACACACACACACTCATTCAAACACGAAATCCCGCCATATGGCGAACAAATATGCATTCACATGGAAATAGATAAAAGGAAAAGGGATAGGAACGCATATAAAGGACGAACATAGGAGAGGTGGGGAAGGCGGAATCACACATGTCACGAGGGCAAAAATATTTCCTTGAATAAATGATGGATGTATTGAAAAAAAGATCAAGGGTAATTAACTAAGTGCAAACCTCTGATTAAATCCCAACGCTCGTTTGTCGTATGAAAAACGTCTACTGGTGTTATGTATAAAATTAGAATTCTCTTTTGAGTTAGGGATTGAAAGAAATATATGCTTCCTTTGAAAAAACTAATTCAATATACTAAGGATGTTCATTAAAGAGTGATGATATTTTTTACACATAGTGTGCAAAAATTTAATTTTTTGTTATATTATTAGCTTAATTGTTCATTAATATGCGGTAAAAGTTCCATTGATTTTGACTCCAATATTGCTTCAGCGGCAGCCATTGCTATAATAAACGCTCAGTTCGCCCACGGCAACGATGGAGGTAACACGCTCCGTTGAAATTTTCGCCTGAATAAATCCTCAACCGAAGTCTATGCTACTGGAGGCTTGTGGGAGATTCTGTTCTTCTCTATATCACAGCTAGAAGATGGTTTTCAATGTTTAAAGAGGAGTGACTAATAATTTCAAAGGGAGGTGCTCTCGAAGCACCAGTCACCGCGCTAATGCGAGTATATATTTACACCGCTTCTGAAACTACGAGGGTCATCCGGAAAGTAGTACCCGTTCGTGCCGCATGAAGTGCTGACGACGCGAGTAGCCGCTGGACGAGGTCAGATAGCTTCAGTGGCTTGTCTGCCTTCTCTGAGCCAAGTTGCGTGACGCTAGCATTGCCTGTGTTGTTTCTGTGATTGTTTACAATGTTTAAAAAAATTGAGAACGCCGCCA
Organism: Hetaerina americana; assembly: GCF_022747635.1. NCBI lineage: Eukaryota > Metazoa > Arthropoda > Insecta > Odonata > Calopterygidae > Hetaerina > Hetaerina americana. The sequence continues at coordinate 1,252,641 of NW_027286069.1, read as the reverse complement.
GTTGTGAAGTGAGGGCAGTGATTAAATTCCTCAATGCAAGAAACGTTCGCCCATGTGATATTCATCGCCAATTAAAGGAGGTGTATGGAGACAATGTAATGGACGAGTCGTCTGTTCGGCGGTGGTGTCGCAACTTCAACATGGGGAGGGGGAACACACACGACGATGAGCGTTCGGGTAGACCGTCTGTCATTACAGACCAACTGGTGAGCTCAGTTGACGAATTCGTGAGGAACGATCGGCGCGTCACAATTGATGACATCTGTGAGCATTTTCCCAATGTTTCTCGAACAATTGTTCATGAAATTGTTAAACACCATCTGCATTATGCAAATGCGGGTACTACTTTCCGGATGACCCTCGTATGAGGGAAAATTGTCGATTAACATAAGGAGTAATATCATAAATATTGTAAAGATTATTGGTTGCCACCAAAACTTTGGTGCATGGTTCTTTCAATAAATCCATAGAAAATCAAAGAGATGGCGCTCGTAGTATCGGAGAAGGTTTGCTGCTCCTGTGTTTGTGACTGTTAACAATTGGGTTAAACGTGCCCGTACATCCGCAATTCATAAAAATCGTTCGAGACGTCCGGTGGAATTTACTACCTCCGAAATGATTGACAAAATCCACGATTTGGTTTTTTCAGTGATCGAGGAATCAAAGTTCGCGAGGCCACAGGCCTAGGCTGTATCAAAATGTACAGTGGTTTTAATTTTGCGCGAAAAATTGTGTGTGATACAAATTTCGGCAAGAAGGGTGCCTCGTTTTACTCTCAGTAGAGAATAAACGGAATCGTTTGGTCGATTCGGAGACTGGTTTGGCCCTTTTCCGTCGCAGTCCTGACGAATTTATGCGTCGATGCATAACTGTGGACGAAACATGGCCACGCACACTGTTACACTCCATAGACAAAGGAACATTCGAAACTGTGGGTTTCTAAAGGCGTTCCGGCTCCGAAAAGGGCGAAGACGGTGAAATTGGCCAATGAAGTGATGACCACATTTTTTTGGGATATACGCGGATTCATTTACATCGATTACTTACATAAAGAACAAACGATAAAAAAGAGAGTATTATGCGTCGTTATTGCACCGGTTGAGCGAAGAAATCAAGAAAAAACGTTCTCTTTTGGCTAAGGAAAAAATTCTCTTCCATCAAGACAATGCACGAGTGCACAGCTGCGCACTTTCGATGACAAAAAAAATATGGGGTTTAAGTTCAAATTATTACAGCGTTCACCGTATACACCAGATTTGACCCCAGTGACTTTTCTTATTCCGAAAGAAAGCACACAAAAGATACACGTCGAACGTGGAGGTCATCGCCAACCTATAGACATATTTTCAGAACCTCAAATTCTATTTTTTGGACGGCGTAAGAATTTAACAGCTGGGAAAAGTCCATAGAGCTGAAAGGAGATAATGTCAAATTATTAAAGCAATTCTTTGCCCAAAATAATTTGTTTTCTATTTTGTCCTTAGGACTTAGTCCACGGATCCCATCTCAAGTTATAGCGATTATCTCGTGAAAATCTATGTGATGCGTGTTCCTCATCCTTTGTATAATGCCAACCTTCCTCCGAGTGACTTTTTCCTGTGCCCCGACGTGAAGTAATGCATCCATGTTAAGGATTTTCATCATCAATTGCCGGCGTAGACGAACCGAACATATTTCAATTTGCAACGGCTGCCGTTGATGCAATACTGGAGTCATGTCAATGAATTTTTTTGAAAAATGAATTATAAAAGTTTATAAAATCTCTTAATACATATTTATGATCGTATGTAATCAAAATTGTTGTAGTATTGCTAATTAAACGTCCTCCGCGAATTATTGGTGATAAATCGTTTTTAGTCCAGTGTATGTTTTACTTATCTTCATAATGTATTGATAAAATTGAGCATACTAGGTTGTAAGCATGGAATCCTAAATTTTTTATCGTTATTAATTTACTGATAGCCTTTTAAATGTCCCCACTCTGGTTAGTGGTGTATAATAGGCCCTTGCGATTTCTTGTATTCAATGAGCGAGTTGTCGGAACATCTCATGATATGATGCCTTATTGATATAAATTAGCAGTTTCGTTTATGTCTCATTATCTAGCTTTGTCTTCTATTTCTGGAGGACATTTCAAGAAATTTTTCATTCTCTTAACTACGGATCGAATGTGGGCACGTTTTTTTTTGGAGTTCCTTTTAATCAAAAGTGTCACTATAAATAGATAGAAATTCCAATACAGCGGAGAAGAGTTTAGTCTGATTGTTCCTGCCTTAACTTCTCTAAATCAGAACAAAAGAATTAAAAAGTGGAAAAATTCCCGAAGTTGGACGAAACAATGGATTCTTGGCGGGGTTGAAGGAAGAAAGGTTTTTTCGTTAATGAAGGAGGAATTGAGAATGGAAGGTGAAGAGTGCTACGGGGATTTCACTCGAATGAATGAATCCTTTTTTAGAAATTTATTGGGGATGGTTTCCCGAAGACTATTTAGGAAAGAACGATGATGAGGGAATCCTCTCCCGTATCTATGGAGGAATCCATATCAATTATGATGGAAACTTGTTCAATATGCCTCCTTTCAAGGTATATTGGAGTATACACCACACTTACTGCCACGGTGTTTGTTATTACATCTATATAAAATAATATAATAAGCCTTTCGTTACTGATTAGAACTTACCTATTTATATCACATCATTGAAAAAACTCTAAGGCCGATTTTTTTAGATTGGATATCGTTGTCATTGATAAGGAAGATAGTTATGAAAAAAATGCAGTAACTTATGATTCAAAAGCAAAGAATTTCTTAAGAAACTAATATATATTTTGAATATCTAAATCATGCATTTAAATGACATGTCCTCTCGAATGTACTGGCAGAACTCGAGGTTACATTATTTTTATCTCCTAGTATGTAAGAATTCCATCATAAAAAATATACTAGGGCAAGATTTCGTGAATTTTTTCCGAAATTTCTGTAGCATTACGGTAGACATAATATACAATGGTGGTCAATGCATATAGATCGTATAAAAAATATCGGGAAAACTTTCGAAAAATAGATTTATATCAGATATTGCTACAATACCACAAAATTCTTCTATATGCATACCTTGAGCGTCGACACATTTTTGCCAGGATTTCCTCGACTCGAAGGCTCCCTGGTAAGCGAATTTCGGAAGGTCCTTAAGGGTACGCCTGCAAGCATCTTTGTTGACATTTAGGTTCCCATGGTGGTTTCCTTTGAGGAAGGATTTCACTTTTGGGAATAGGAAATTGTCTGCTTGTTCCAACTCGGGACTTAAAGGGGTTTGGAGGATCGTCGCGATGCCGTTTTTCGCCAAGTTGTCGGATGACACTCGACTCTGCTTTTGGTTGTCGGTTAAGGCCTTCGGGGCGAGTTAAGCGCAGATATTTCGCGATGGCAAATTTTCAGTGATATAATCGAGTGTGCACTGTCATATAATTGCCAATATACGAGCTGCGATCATGTGAACACTCAACAGACGTTTTTCTGAACTCAGCACTTCTCGCACACGGAAAAAAATTGCCACTGATACTTGCTATACAATCCTTGTATACTAAGGATAAAAGAGGAAGAATTGCATTAGGCAAAGAAGCTATTACGAGGAGGAGGGAATAGATGATATGAACTTTGAGTTAGGAGGTTGAGAAAAGACTAGTGAAAACTTAGGTATGGCTCGGAATCTTGGTAGTCGAAGCAATGTGATAAGCGTAAATTGGAGGTTTTTGAGATGGTTGTAGGATAGGATGGAAAAAGATAAAATATGCGGATAGGAAATCAATCGAAGAAGTAATAGAGGGAGGAGAGGAGAGAACGTCGTTTGGAGTAATCCAAAGAAGGCACTGGAAATGGAAAAAATAGTTTGGGATTACTCAGAAAACTGTGTAATCCCAAAGTTCCTACTTTTTCATTTCCAATATGAATCGATCCCATAAACATACGCCTGAAACCATCAATTGTATCATCCGAAGAAGGCAGGAAAGGAGGATGCAAGGCATTTTCATTGGCCGTGGAATGCTGAAACTGTGATAAGGGTGAAGGATTTCAGGCGAGCGAGGTAGGATTCGGAAAAGGATAGGGATGTCGGAGGGAATAAAGAGAGGAGCAGAGTAGAGTAGAATTGAAGAACGGTTTATGGTAGAGTGGGTTTTGTCCTTTTAGGCCAGGCTAAGAAACGTATGAGCGCATAGTGTGTGTCCGTCCAAAAACCTACCTTAAAAAACAAAAGTCTCCGAAATAATAGTCATTCATTTAATTTCCTCCGGAGTAAGGTCTTTCTTCTTAGAGAGACTAGTATTTTCCATAAAAAAGCCTGTTGAAATCCAATCATTGAGTTTCCAACTGCTACATATTTCCCGGAATCTCTAGTATTGCAATATAGTTTGGCAGGTGTTTAGTATGTGCGCATTCATTCATCTTCTCTGGAACTTGTTTGATATTCGCTCACTCTCTCTCTCTCAAGTTTCCACCTCATTCTCTGCATATGGCTCTATCTCTCGAGACAGGAAATTCGAATAGGTGAAGTCTATCGACTCTAGTTTGAGGAGTGCGGCAATGCTTACGGTTTTATTTGTAATAAAATAGCCTTTGTTCGGGAACTGCTTATGGCTGTATCTTTTCGAGGAAGGCAGTGTTTCCTCGCCGATCTCTTCAAATTTCACTCGGGTCCTCTTGCAATATCGCATTCAACGAGAGTCGTGACTTCATGGTGGTGGAAATCCATGGGCTCATCTAGTCATCGCAAACATGTCGTTGTAAATTTGCGACAATCCTCAACACATCGTAATATGTCACTGATGGGTATCAAGACCGAGTCGACCTAATGACGACGCTTTTTTTTTCTTTAAATTTTTGATGGAAAAACCCTTAGACAATGTTTGGGCACCATTGACCTTTTTTTCCTTCTTAATAAAGCCGGCCCCGGTAGCGGCGGCGTAAAGCCCTCGCATGCCAATCCAGAGGTCGCGGATAAGATTCCCACCTCGGGGATTTAGCCTCCACCTAGGGCTTTGGGTGTTTTTCATTGTCTTCAATGTAACTTGAGGGGTTGGCTGTTCAAAGAACCTAAGGCTGGAAACAAGTAAGCAATTCGTTAAGACTCTTGTGTGGAGCTTGACGCTCTATGATTCCGTGACTTGGAACATTAGAAAAGTGGACCAGCGAAGAATAGAAGCCTTTGAAACGTGGCGCTGGAGGAGAATGCTGCAGATTAAATTGACAGGTTAAGTGAAGAACGAAGAAGTATATAGAAGAGCAGAAGAGGATAGGACCATATGGAGAACTCTACGGCAAAGAAGAAATGGATGGATTGGACACACATTGAGGCACAATAGATTGATTATGAATATAATAGAAGGGGAGATTCCACGAGGAAGACCAAGAGATATGTATATACAGGACAATTAAGAAGGACGTAAAACAGAGTAGGTATCAAGCATTGATGGAATTGACATTTAATTGAGTAGAATGGAGGGTTGCAGTAAACCAACCCTAGGGTTAAAATACTGATGATGAGGTGGAAGGAGGGACTATGAAGTCTCAATCTCGCCCCAATAAAGTCGTTAAAATAAATAAGTATGAAAACCGGTTCACATTAAACTCAAGAGTATAACTTACAGTTTTCCATACTGTTTGATTTCATCGTTCCAGAATATCGGTGAATGAGTACACTAGGAAAGAAATTAGCCTCACTTAAACGAATGTTTGAATTTCTCATGCCGCAACGACTAATTTTTAAGAATATTTGAGAAAATCATTTGATCATTGGGACATATTAATCTGGCCTTAATAAAAATTAATATCAATTTTGGATTGCAATATTATATAATTAGTTTGCGACGAGGCAATGTTCGAAGAAAAACCAAGTCTGCGGTGGACTCCTCTCTATTATCAAATAAAGTTCGCACTATTTCGAAGATTAGATATGATGAAATCGGAATAAATGGGCGGAGAAGACTGCGGCATGTCTAACTGTATTGCATGAAAAGGAATAGGAAAAGCGGTGATAAATTATTGCATGTTAATTGGTCGGCTGGACTTAAGTAATTATGTGCACGGGAATTCATTTCAAATGGTGTTGTAATCTTTCATTGGGGTCACATTGATGAATACGAGGCTCCTTCAAAGAGACTTGGATTGATTAAATCTGTACTTGGCAATTGTGATGAGAAAGTAAGGGAGAAGTGCTATTTCACATTAGTGGGGGTGTGAAGAGGATGCTGCGGATGTTTGAGATCCACAGGAGATGGTTTTAATTAAGGAGCTAGATGAAGTTCAAAAGAGATTCCCCAGATTAGTAAAAAAAAGTTATACGAAAATAAAGTAAGTTTTGAGGACTATTGGAAGACCTAGGGCGGGAACTACTATTCCTCTCGAAAGGAATAGCCTAGAATTAAATGTTTGGAAAGGTTAAGTACACTCGATTTAACGTTGGGAAATGTACATAGGGAATTAATTATTACCCCCACTCTAAATCTGTAAGTTAGACCGTCCTGATAAAAGGAGTGCATGTACTCCAGAATTGATTGATATTTTTTTAACTTATTTTTTCCTTATAGTACTCGCCCGCATGAAATTTAAATTTATACCTGGAAAGCCAACTTAAGTACATATATAATGTAATTACATTGTTAACGTATATTGCGATGCACATTTCTATAGTTGTTTTTAATTGGTGTTGAAATTCATCCAGTATTTGTAATCCGTTCATTTTTTTAATAAAATATTTTAATAATACCCTATAATAAAGGCTTAAATAAAAAATGTTGATCATTTATTTTATAGATATATGTATTTATTTAAAAGTGCTCTATTATAATATTGAAATTTGTCATTTGAACTCGGGACCTAAGAGTTTTTATTAAGAAAAACAAGTACACTTATCTTCTATCTGTAACTAAAATCCAAATACGTGTTGAATTAGGGTCAACTGTTTATTTTTGCGATTTTTAAATGAAGAATACTTGCAGATGTCAATACTTTTTAGAAAAAAACTTATATAAATAAATATTATTAACTCGTGGGGCGTAGAGAGGACTTTATATGATTAGTTGATGTCACTATTAACATGGCAAAAATTTACTAATGACGATTTTCAATTCAAGCACTTTTCTATTCTATTTCTGTTCCTGTATTCTTTCGGATTTTGGAAATTTCTGATTCCCCTTGGACTATAATCTAAATACAACAGGAGAACCAATGTTTTTTGACCGTGGTAATTGTGTATGTTCTCCTCATGTCGTCAAAATAATATTTATGTGGACGAAAGAGAAATCCCACCCTCCTTCACTTAAGTGGATATTAATGTACCTAAATATGAGGTGACGAATTTACGGAAAATGCTTTGATCCGCATATTCTCAGTTTGTGTTCATTATTCTCATTAAATATACGCTGCTATTTTTACTTCACTCACAGTATTTATCATTTGAGGGAATGCATTATTATACAGAGGAACGTCCATCGTGCGCCCTATTTAAGTAATACCATACGACTCCAGCCAACAAAGGAATTGGCATGTCTGGACTCATAGATAGTTAGGAATACTATTAGAACATTTTAAGCGTCTTGATGAAATTTCTAGCATCGAAAGCCTATTTGCAGCACAAGTCGGTACATCTATTTCCATTGACTAATAACCAAGTCGTTATTTAATACAACGTTTCTAGCCCTGGCACTGTTATTATCACTCCTCTTTAAAATCTAAATTTACAATTATGCATGGATATTTATTTTTCAATATACTAATAGTATATTGAAAAATAAATCTATATATATATATATATATATATATATATATATATATTTATATAAATATAAATAAATATATAAATAAATAAATTTATATATATATAGAGAGAGAGAGTCTCTCTTGAAGAAGGCCTCTGAGAGGGCCGAAAGCTCGAACAATTTACCGTGTGAGTGTTCTTTTAAATGTGTCTATTCTTTTCTATTTGTGTTATATTGTGTCAGCCCATTATTGCCGCTCGTGTGAGTTTTTCCGTACAATCGTTATATATATATATATATATATATATATATATATATATATATATATATATATATATATATATATATGTAGCAGTTGCAAACTATCGATATTGGTTGGCTATGAACCGTAAGCTACACGTACCTTATCGTTCAAACGGGACACATTAATCATACATAAATAAATGTAAAATAATGATTATTAAAAATAAAATATTAAAACAAAGTGAGACACATTCTCTTCGTGTATTCCTCATAAGTACTTCTTTTAATAACTCTAAAAATATAAGGTATCAATCCCAAACCTCGGAAGTTCCAGGCGCCGCCGTCACCACACCCTGCCCTGTCTGTTTAAGGGTGTCTCCGTGAATCCCGCAGCAACTGCCACCCGATGCCCTGCACCCAATCCAGAACCGATCTAGTATTGATTAGTATTGCGGTCGTCATCTTCCGTGTTTTGCTCTTTTGGAATTAGTATAAATAAATACTTTGTATGATTGTTGCAAACCTAAAGGTTTGTAATGCGAAATTGAAATCATATAAGTATATTTAAATTTCATATTTATGTGAATAAAGCAGATACGCTTTCCCGCACGAAGCGAGATTAACAAATAATATCACTGATGAGGTCATATATTCATATATTTATTCAATTAATTTCCATGATCAAAACAGGAAAATTTAGTTTTCTCAGTGACATGAGTGGTTAGATGCTTTAATGAACGAAAATTTATTTCCTCATTCCCAAGTGCCCGCATGGAAGCGTTCTTTCCCATGGATTAATAAATGTTTGATTGGAACTAAACGTTAAGGTGCTCCAAGTAATTCCCTTTTTCAAATTTCAATTTCATAAGCTCTAATTCCCTCGGAAATCAGCCATAATTAACCATTACATTGGCAACGAGAGATTTTCAGTTCGAACAAAACAAGCTCAGGTTTTAATGAGTTTAACCTTTAAAGCATGGTGATGGGATATCATATATTTTTTAAATTTTAGTTTTGAATTAATGTTACATCGAAAGAGTTATTTTTTATTTGATAAATCGTCGAGTGAGGATTGATTCTACGGCCGAGGGAATGGACGACCCTTTCTTGAGCTTGACGAAATTGTGGAGGATATTAGAAAAGATGTTTGTCAAAGATAGTAAAATATTTACGCATATTAAGTGATTGCCCCGGATTTGACTCAGTAACTTTTCATTCAGTAAGCTTCAAATGCAAAAAAAGATAATTGAACGGGTTTCGCTCTACTGAGGAATTGTTATTTCAATCAGAGAAGTTATATGGAAACATTAAAATGGCTTAGAAAAATTATTTTCAGCGACTGTGAAACTCACCCTTATTGCCATTTATTAATGTCCAGCCGCATTTTTCCCAGGCTTCAACCAACTATTATTGCCCATTCTTGATAGAGCGCTTGCATTTGTTAACGCAATTGACAATTTGCTCTGCCTGCAGCCGTGTCAATCATAATCTTGGAGATGTAGTACTCGTTTTTAATTATTGAAATCATCTCTGTACTGATTCCTTTCTGTAATTCACTTGATAATCAATCAAATGGCATTGCTGGGGCATCCTCATCCGGCGTGGACCCCTTATGACACTTTTTTCATATATTTTTCATCGTTGGTGTGTAATAATGGAATAACTAAGAGTTTTCACATACATTTCTTATTCAAGACGTAGGTTTCGCCGATATGCAACGCTCAAAGTTGAAAAAATCTCGTGAAGTTGTAATGAAATGTAATCTAAGTCGTGTGAATCTAATATACGAGGAAACACTTAAGTTAATACGTTCTTTGACAATGAAACAGCTACGCCAAGTGCAGTTGAGTTGGTCATTGTCATGTTTATTTCTCTTTACTGTCACTTAATTTGTTCACTCGAATCACTGTATTGGAATTTTTTTCTTGTGATTTGAGTTTATCCACACGTATTCCAATCAACTTCACTATGTGACCTCAGTCACCCATTACGTCTAATGCGTATAAAGACGCGTTGCGATTTCAACGTCTCCAACTCTTTTGGAACCTTTCAATTTACCCTAAATGCCTTCCGTCATATTTTTAACATCCAATCGCATTTACAATGTATTTTGTTTTTTGTCTGCGATGCATTCTGATGGCCATCTTTCCTTTTTACCTTCACAATTCATAAAATGTGCTCGTGTAAATTTTATAATTTTGTAATCGCTTCTTGAGTAGTAGTTCTCTCGGGGCTTTTAATGGCCTTATAAAATTTCATTACGATATTTTATGTAATATATGATATCCTTCTATCGCTTTTTTACATTGAATCACAAAAGGACAACGACTAGGAGAAGACACTATTTCCTGGTATCACTTGATTCAGAGTGCTTTTTACAAATATTTTTCATTGAATTCATATCTTACTCTCTTGAAGCATAGTATGACAAGTGGAAAGCATAAAAAAGGGGCATTGTAACAGAAAATCGTGAAAAATATAGTTGAAAATTTTAATGCGTCTTTAACTTCGATTTTCCCTAATGAATTCGTCCCATCTTTTTATCGTAATTATGCGTTTTCCCCGCGTGACAACTATAAAAGGTTGATTTACGGTGTCAGGTTGTCTTGCCAAGGTACGACTTAGAAATTTGGTGCTTTTCTCCCTGTGTCTATCCAAAAATATCTTAATCGGTAGAATATTAAATAGCAGCATAATAAATGACCAAATTTAATTGCCAGCATAGCTGCAATTTATTTGAGAAGTGCATAATTTTCTAAACGCCCAAATGTTTTAATTGTGTTGCAAAAGGAATGCTTATTAACTGCTGAAGTGCATTGATTGCCCTTCCCGTGGAAGGTACTAAAATCAGTCGCCAAAATGGAAAACATCGGCCTCCCTGCCGTCGGCCGACTAGTGCCTGAGAATGGGGCTTTCGGTTGCTCCGTCTCGCGGCGTCGTCCTAAGCCGTAGTTATCGGAATTCGGCTCGTCTCCAGTGTGTCGCACACACAATGTGTGTAACAGCTGCCTTTGGGGAGGAAACGAACCAATTTCGGTGCGCTCCACGCATTTCCAGCTTGGGGGAGGCGTGTGCGACGTGAGACGACCCAAAGAGCGGATGCCTAACTCAGTTCAAATGCACGGCGCAATACGTACGCCTGGCGCCGAGTTAAGGGAGAGCGTTCCCCTTGTTTTCGTCTCTTTGAGTACCTGATTAAACTTGCCCGTGGGAAAATGCCACGCTCATGCATGACGCCTTTAAAATGATAGCAGTCTCCGCCGCACGCGAAGCCAAAATTTGCGTATGACGAAATTTCCGCTCCGCTGCTCGCAACAATGCAGTACGTAAGTTGAGTAGTGATTCGCATTTGTCGAGTGGAAGTAATTGCGTTTGGGATACACCATCCCGGGGAGAACTGTTAATTTATTTACTAGTTGTGTTTTTATCTATTTGCAATAAATCAAGTGCGCGGGTAAATTTTTGCCTCTTTATGAAGTAGGTCGCAGCTTGTAGGAAGCTGGTTATTACGCATGCATTGTGACTTATGATCAAGCAATCAAAATGGCGCATTGGTAAAGGAATCACCGCCAGTTTAAAAGATGCGAAGGCGGGCTCCGTCGGATATATTTTTCTCTCTTATTAAATAGATTCGGTAACAATTATACGCGGAAAAATGAGAACAACAACTTAAAAATCTCAATTATGTTAATATTTTTCTCGGTAACTTATCTGGCCAGAAGTGTGTAGACTCGCGTAGGGTAAGTCATCCATCTAATTAATATAAGGTAGGCGTTTTTATTTTATAAGTTATGAGCCACCGCCAGGGTGTGTGGCAGGGGGTGAATACACACCAGACTAATTTTGACCCGAATACATTCACCCGTACCGAGGTAAAACCACCGTGATTACGTATCGTTCGTGGAAAAAATGACATCTTTATCTATCTGTTCTACACTTAATACCTCTATTGTTACCGACACAATCTCTTCTACCTTAGTACGATGGGGATAATGCTACATTTTCAACATCACGGCTGAAGAGACATCCTTCCAATTTATGCACATGCAAGAGATTTAATCTGTAATTTAACCACCTCTCCGTGATTGATTCCCAGTGTAGATCCTCTTATATTTTGAATACGCTACTGAGTTTATTTGAGATTTTTGAGACATTGGTCGTGTTTCGGAGCATGTAGAATCTCATCGTGCTCACCACAGCGGAAACCATAACAATATTATTATTGTAAAATATTCTGGATTAATTGTGCTGGAGATCATTTCTCATCTCCATAGTGTAAATTATTACGGTCTCTTTGAAAATAATTTCCCCTGTCATATTCCGATGCCCACTAATTTTCCAGTAGAAGTACAGAACCTTTAGTGGATATCTGTCGTTTTATCAGGGAGTGTTGGTACCGTTGTCAGTCAATGTGGTGCTCGGCCTAGATGGCCAATATTGGATCTCACCTCCAGATTTACTGGTTCATTTGTAGGTGAATACTTGGGAAAAAATGTCAAAGCGTCACTTTTAAAAAGCTTGGTGTTTTGAGAGTTTTTTTTAAACCGTTCTAAGATATGATGAGAATATATTTTTCTCTATTGTCCTTATGACGTATGTTCAATAAAAAGTCCCTTGGCGTGAAAAAGTGGTCACCTGAATGAAATCCACCTCCGTCAAATTCAAAATTCCTGACGAATCACAGATCGCAAATGTTACGGCGTGGTTCCTGTAAATTTTGCATGGTGATTCTTCATTAATTAGGACTTCTCATTCTCAATTAGGACCTCTCAGGGGTTATGGCCTACGTAATCGCGTGAAAATCGCATGAAAGGTTCGCGGTTCAAATCCTGTTCAGGTTAACCATTCTTAATGGCGTTCAAATCTGTGTTCAAATTGAATATGGTTAAGACTGAATAGCCATTAAATTTGCATTTTGGTTCTGCGCTCAAATTGATTGACACCATTCGAAAAAAATCATGTTTCAGCTCGCAAGACGATTAGCCAGTGTTGATATTACCTCAGCGCCGCCCAGAGGTCCAATGCAAAGTTGGAATGCCATTTCACTCCAAAAATTGTTTAAACCCGCGTAAATCCTGAATCTTCTGAGCGGGAATGCATGACCTGATTCTATAACGTTTGAATTGAAATTCTAATTATTTCGGTGCTACGTGCATTCCGTAATAATTTGATCTCTAAATCCTCTAAATACATTGCCCACTGCGTACCGAATAGGGCTTCCCATGAAGTTAACTTTCATCATGCTTCTTTTCTAGATACCAGCTGTCGGCCTAATTTATCTGCTTCAATCTACTTCCCCGAATCTGAATGATGCGAATCTCTCGTACACTGCAAGCGTCATTTAAAGTAGTAGTGGTATGAAAGTGTCATGTTTTTTATCTATCCATTTTACCATGCATAAGTCAGCATTTGATGGAATTGTTTATTAATCTTTAACTTGCTAATTCGATCACCTGTGAATTCCTTATAGATATTGTATCTAAAAATCAGTTTCTACAATATCGGAAATTCAAAGCATCGAAAATTGTGTATAATTTCCTATTTTATTACTGTTATCAAAAGTGTTTATTATGTTAACATCTGTTCTTGAAACACATCACTTTTCAATAAGTATAATCCGTGTTTTATTTTTTGCTTCCTCAATTTTGGATTTGCATATTTTTCATTGCCTTCTTGGATACCACCAGCCCTAGATCACTTCACACTTATTTTCTGAGGCTATGTAAAAGTGTTAATTTCAAAACTTCACATTTTCTTTTTTCGACTTATATTTTTATTTACTTTTCAGGAATTTGGTGTACAACTTAAGCCTTGCAGACCTAAGTGAAAACCAGGTGAGTCTTACGTAATAAGAAGCTCTTTCAAGACAGATTTTTTTCTACGTTTATTTTCGTTTTTACTTTAAGTAATAAAATTCTTTAACGTTAATTCGTCGAATAATCATTGCTCATTGCCTGATCACTGAAACAGTCCCAACTGCCGAACAATACGTGGTAGTGTCTACTAGTGTAGTACCCTGCTTTTGGAAACCGAAAGAATAGATTCAGCCCATGGTTCAATTCCTTGTCCGGGGAATTCCTTCAGTTAAAATGACCGTCATCGAAGTATTGTACTGTTTGTTGGAAAATTTTCTCTTGTAAAGGACGAATGTAACGCATTCATTCCAATTGCGTGAATTTTCTTGCAAGTAATTTAAGTGTAAAACTTTTGTTGTAAGTAATCCAGTCGCACGTAGTTAATGAGTTGTTTTTCCTAGTGAATAGTTGTCAATTGAATATGTAAAATTATGTATCGGCAGTCGCTATCCCAAATCCGTTTGCTGTATTCGTAAGTATCGGACACAATTTTAAAAAGATTTGAACTTGAAAAAACCTAAGTTTGAGAGGAAAAATGAAAATACATTTCGGCAAAGTGTGTGCCGACTAAGTCGGTTGGAACTATGTATGCCTTATTGGACTAACGTCTTGACGGGGCAGGAAGTATATTAAACCGAAGGGATGCATTCGCTTTGCTTGGATGAGCACGGGCACGTTCGTGTGATCTAGAGGGAGTCTCTATAATCTTATTTTCATCCCGCGCTCTCTCTCTCTCACGAAACATGGATGCTCACTTCATGATGCACTCTAACTTGGCATTCTGCAGTCTGTTAATATCACGCTTAACTGAGTGACGGCGCAAAGGGCTCTCGTCTTGCGATCAGTGTGGCTTGCTTGATCCGCCTCCCTTGTAGTATTCCGGATGGGCGTACCTCTCCGAAACCAATGCTGCAAAAGGGAGGATTACTTACTACTTCAGATTTATTCGTCGTCTGACATTTGCTGCGGTCCTGCGAACCAACTCGAGTTCGTTCTTCCCGGAGGCAGTTCTTTCTACCGCGAATTCATATTTTCACTTTCGCAGAAACGGAAATTCCTGAAACGGCTCTCGGCAATCGAAACCCACGCGCGGCGTCGATTCGAATCATCGCCGAGGGAGACGTAAAAATGATTCAATTCAGCGTGGCGCGCGCGCGCTGGTGACCGGCCGCGCCTCGGGAGTCAGTGGAAGCGGTTCAGAAATGACGAACGAGGTCGTAATCGCTTACGGTCAATCCTTTCTGAGGGTTAACGCTACGCCGAAAATACCCTGTTGAAAGTCTCATAGGTGACCTAATTTTTCTTTTATTACGCCAGCCATAAACGGTAAATGTATTCTTTTGGGAGTCATTTGGATGTTCCAAATCTCGGAGGAATAAGACAAACCTTTGTGAAATTTACAAAAAAAAGGGATCGAGATGGTGCGGGGGCTACCGTACTGGCTTCCCACCCAGAGGGCCCGGGTTCAAATCCCGGCGGTGTTGAGTATTTTTCAGAGGTATCTCGATCCCTACTTGAGGTGCTTTGTGGAGGGTACTTTGAGTGAGTACGCCGTCCGTCGGATGGGACGTTAAGCTGCGGACCCCTTGGCGCTTTTCGCAAAGAGTAGGCTAATGCCAACGCCGGGTTTCCCTCCACCCTTCATCCTTTCCTCTCCATCCCCTTTGGCGCAAATGACCTCAGCTGTCGGTAGCCTCCCCTGAATACTACTACTACTACCAAAAAAATATTTATCAATACGTTACTACCGGTTTCATCACATCGGTGACATCTTAACCTCCTCCTGAAGATGTCACGCATGAGAAGAAACCGGTAGTACCGTATTAATAAAAAAAATGTTTTTGGTGAATTTTAAAAAGTTTGTCTTCTTCCTCAAGGTGAATGTTCACAAGGTTAAGCCCGATACCATTGAAATTCCAAACCTCAATTAATTTTTACATTAAGTTCAGTTTGAAGTAGTCTTTTTTATAGTCGGTGGGATTCGTTATTGTATCATCGCAATCACACAGTTGAGCCGAAACAGTATTTCGATACTCTCTCTGCATGAATGAAAAAAACGCGACATGCTTGATTTTACGAAATATGACAGGGATTGACAGCTGTAAATATGCCAGGATTTCAAAACAATTATCCTAGCTTATTTTATATGCGTTAAGATTTTCATTAATTATTTCATGGTTACTTTAATTAAGTATGTGGAAACTCTGCCTTTCATGTCGTCTCTTCCTCTTTTCGACGGCTCTTGTAATTTACAACGAGGAAGGATGCTGACTGTATTAATCTCAGCATCCGCGTTCTTGAGAGAGCACTAATCTGTGAACTTCCAGGTCTCTTTGAAGTCGTAATTAAAGCTTGAAAACTCTGAATTGCAATTTACTTTTTCGGAAACATTTTTTCCTAGACGGCATTGAGAAAGAATTGGAAATAACAAGACTGCCCGGGGTATCCAATGAAGGAAGAAGATGATAGTTTTTTTCGTGAAATCGTAGGGCGTGGCAGTCTTTGGGTTGAGTTTTCGGCTGCGGACCGAAAGGTCTTAGGTTCAGATTGCATGTGGTCTCGGGCCCCACCTGTCCCAACCATGTGGTATCAGAAAAGAAACCGCAGCTTCTCTGGAAAACCGCATGCTGGAAGGGACTCGACATGTATGAATCCCTGTCGCCACAGGGCTTAAGGACGTACGTAACAGGTCAGCTCTATCCTCGACTGTCAAAACGACATTGGGGGTTGAAGGCTGGTTGTATGGTAAATTGAGATTTTTCAGTTGAGCCCTCCTTCTATATTTCCTTTCCTTTCGTGATTGCTTTCTATTTATCCGATTTTTGGGAAAACGCGTTTCCAAGTGTGATTTTATTAAATATTTAAATTAAATGGATTTATAAATAGAGTATTATAATGCCCATGAATCCTGTTTTTGCAATTTCTATTCATCATAAAGATACCGCATGCATTCTTGCTATCCATAATATTCACCTTTAATTACCCGAGACTTAACAAAACATGAATT
Source organism: Hetaerina americana (assembly GCF_022747635.1). Classification (NCBI taxonomy): domain Eukaryota; kingdom Metazoa; phylum Arthropoda; class Insecta; order Odonata; family Calopterygidae; genus Hetaerina; species Hetaerina americana. The sequence continues at coordinate 1,235,784 of NW_027286069.1, read as the reverse complement.
CCGAGGTCCGTGTTTTGTTCTCCCGGTATGCAATTGTAGTAATTATTTATGTGTGCATTAAAACGGATTTGATGCTCTTAAGAGTTGACCTAGGCTTATCGTTTTAAGCATTAGCCTGCTGAATACGTACGAAGGTATGAAAGCCTCGATCGAAATACTTTTTGTCGTATCATGCCTATCATGAGTATCAATTCAGAAATACCCCAAATACTTTGAAATCGAAGCACGATTTTCAATTTTGAAAAGGCTCTCCGTAGTAATTCATCTTTAGTCCCCTTTCCCATATTAAAGCGATATAGTCGACACTAGATATTTTTGTTGACTTTTCTCTCAATATATATTTCTGAGGTGGTTAAATAATTAATGCAAAACCCCTATTATTTTGACTTCCTTTGCTAAACTTATCAAAGTCTTAAGTTTAACATAATATATTTTTTACAATCTCTTTCTCATTTCCTTTCGAAAGCTCTTGCCAGGCTTTGACGTTGCCTTTGCCAGGATCCTTTCCGCCGTAAGGAGCCCATTTCCCGTCTTTTTTGCGGATTTTTTTACGCTTCCCCCTTAATTGCCTGCTTGGACTTTTATGTCTATTCTGCTCCTATGTCTGCATTTCAAGTGACTACATCTTAAAGAAATCCGGTAGTGTATAGATGAATCACTTTTAAAATTGCTTTTGCCTCTAAGCGCTCTAGGCATTTGTCGGTAAATAGAAGGTCATTTGAACTCTATTACCCACAGTAACGTCTTTTTTTATTTATTCAAATATACCGCTGAATCTGAATTCCACTGATTCTAAATATCTATTCTCTTCTTTCAGGATTGGATAAAATAGGTTTGTGTACGAGCAATCGTAAATGTACAGGGTGCGTTCTTAAAGTAATGCAATTGAATTTTTCGCGCCGCTCCTATTGGTCGGAGTGAAATAGAACCACTTGGGGTAGGTGGGGGGGGGAGATGCTAAGCTTTGCCGTGAAACCGGTATCAGTGCTCTCCAAGTTCTGGAAGCGGCGGTGCGTCTGCTATTGTGAATCTCTGTGCGCCGACCGTGTCACGAAATCCCAACCCAGCGGAAATTTCAAGTGAACTTGGGCAACGTATTGAAATGAACCTGATTATTTGGAGAACGTCATCACTGGTGATAAAACCTGGGTATTTGAAGACGACCCAGAAATAAAACGCCAAAGCTCTGAGTGGCACACCGACCAGTCCCCCAAGCTCAAAATGGCTAAAATGAGCAAATCAAAAGTGAAAACAATGCTCATTGTCTTTTTCGACCTTAAAGGAGTTGTCCATAAGCAGTTTGTTCCTCGAACGCAGACAGTTATCGCTGCCTACTCCGTGGATGCGCTGGAAAGACTCTGAAAAAGGGTCATCAGGACGAGAAAAGACATCTCCGCTACCTGGAAACTCCATCACGACAACGCGCTACGAGTCCGAGAGTTTCTGGCCAAACACCAGGTGCCAACGCTGCCCCCCCCCCCATTTTTAGTCCTGACGTCGCCCCAGCAATCTTCTTTTTGTTCCCTCGGATTAAGGTAGCCCTGAAAGGAACCCGTTCTTCCTCCATAAAAGAGATCCAATAAGAGAGCCGTGACGAATACCTTGCGAGAGGTCCCCGAAGATGCCTCCCAGGGCGCGTACCGGTCATGGCAGAGTTGCTGGAAAAAATGTGCAGAGGCCCAAGGACAGTACTTTGAAGAATTTTAAGTGTTACTGCAAATTTATTCCATAAATTACTTAAAAAAATAAAAATTATTACTTTTGGAACGCACCCTACTCTTGGAAGTACCCAAGCACAGCGAAAACGTAGTTGAGTTGAATATTTAAAAGTCTTATGATAAGTTGATTTTCGTCATACGAAAATCCAAAGGCTCCAGATGCTACCGATGTATTGCTGTTTGATTAAAATTGTACGTGCGTACATGAATTGTACAAAACGTATCGGAAAAAGTTTCTGGAAAATAGATATATTTCAGATATTGCTACAATGCCTCAAAATTCTTCGAAGTACATCCTTTGAGGGTCTTCCACGACTGGAAGTCTCCCTGGTAGGCGGATTCCGGAAGGTCCTTAAGGGTACGCGTGCAAGTTTCTTTGACGGTTCTTAGGGTCCCATAATGGTGTCCTTTGAGTTAGGATTTCGCTTTTGGAAATAGGAAATAGGCTGCTGGTGACAAGTCGGGACTCTAAGGGGGTTGGGGAATCGTCGCGATGTCGTTTCAGAAGATCTTCGCAGGCAGACGCCCGACTCTGCTCTTGGTCTTCCGTCATGATCTTCGGGACGAGTTTATGTTGTCAATTCCAGTACGATCTGCGATCATGCGCACACTCAAATGACGGCCTGAATTCAGCACTTCACGCTCACGTCAGGGAAATATATGTTACCGATACTTTTTACACAAATCTTGTACATATTGTGTATTTTAGAAGAAAATGGGCATGTTAGTGTGGATAGTAGAAGAGAAGAATTTCATAAGTGAAAGAAGCATTCTCAAGAAAGAGAATTGACGACTGGTGCACTAAGTAAAGATGTGAAAAAAGGACTTGTGTAATCTTGAATATGGAGCCGAAAATGCAAGTGTGGTGTTCAAATGCAGGGTGATGGGCGTACTAGACTGGACGATTTTGAGGTGTGGGCGTGGCGGGGAATTTGAGAAAATAAGTTTGACGGAGAGAAAGACAAACGCTTTAAATGAAGTGTTTTTATTGTGGTAGGCGAAGAGAGTAGGTTGCTGGGGCGAATGCAGAAAAGGTGGTTGGAGGAAATATTTGAAGATGGTGGGATGTTGGATGACAAATGTTGGGCAAGCTGGGAATAGGAAGGTAGATACCAAAAGTGAGACTTTTTAGGCAGCAAAAAGCAGGTGGGAGTATGAAATGAAAGAGGGAAATGCAATAGGGAAAACAAACAAGTTCCCTTGATGCGCAGAAGATTACAGTCGTCATCGTAGGGGCAATCCAACAAACATCATTAATGGGTAGAATACCTCGAATAACTGAAGTTACGGCTTGCAAGTTGGGATCATGACGAAGAAACATTTGATCGAGTAATATGTTTCAATTCAGTCCAATTATCGCGCTACAAATGCTAACACATTTTCTAGAAGCGAACGGTTAACTTCACTCAATTTCCCTTCAGCGCTCATCTCACTCTCCCAAAAAAAAAATGAGCGTGTAGAAATTTCAATATTCTTTTGTGGATTTTTCTTTTTTTATCATGGGGCAATGTGTTTGTTTTTTTTTCTTTTTATACCCTCTCCTTTGGAATAACCCCATTTTCATGTAGCCCATCTCGCAGCGTGAGGCATGCACCAGAACTCCAGGTGGTTGCCGGCGGCGGCACCCGGCTGGAAACATGTCCAAGGGAATACGCGCAGAGGCTCTCTCTCTCTCTCTCTCTCTCTCTCTCTCTCTCTCTCTCTCTCTCTCTCTCTCTCTCTCTCTCTCTCTCTCTCTCTCCTTCCCTCCCACCCCCGTGGGCCCCTCGCCACCTGACAACTGCACTCGATTCACGCTCATGGCCCTCTGTCACGGGAGATATCGGCTCCCTCTCGGCCTCCCTCTTCCTCCCCCCCCCCACACATACACACCCCGGGGCCTTTCCCACTGCCGCCGCCGAGCCCCTCCCTAATTCAAAGCACACCCTCTTGGAGAGTGCGGCTGCATGCGTACGTCCGTGCATAGGCGCATCACAGAGGGAAAGATCGGCCCGGCGTAGCGGAGCGAATGGTTAATTTCATTTGCTCAGTCCGTCTGGAAACCAAAGCTCTTTCACATGGATCGTTTCCGTGCTTTAGCGTCGTGCACTCTGACGATTGGCGTGTGTTCAGTCAGGCGTTTGCTATATTTCCCCAGTTTTTAAGTCCGACGATAAGGTCCTTCTGTGAAATGACGACGATCCTCGCGCAGTCGGTGAGGGAGCCACTGTCGGCGCTGCTCTGACGCCGAATCATGTTGTTTTTTCCAAGTTCCAGCGCCGTATCCTTTATAAATATCCCCTTCGGTTGTTCACATTCAATTCCTCTCTTTAGGAATATGGTTTTCTTTTCTTAACCACGGTCGTTGATGCTCATTTTGAAGTAGAAAAATGATATGCTTGTCGACATCGATGTAATGAGTTATTTGAAATTATCGTGATTCTTTTGTTTTTATATGACCTTATCCCTTTGATAGAACGTAATTTGGTTTGTAAAGAAAATATGTAGTTCTTCCACTTATAATTTATTTTTTACGACCTTGGTTTCGACTTACAAAGTCGTCATCAGGCTGACTTATTAATTCGAAACCTAGGTCGTGAATAATAAAATGTGTGGAAGAACAAAATATTTTCTTTTCCGATATGAATCGCTTCCACAAAGTGACGCCTCAAACCATTCTATTCTAGAACGTAACCAGTCTTGTTGGTAATAATAATTTCAAATTATGTGTGCAATAATGCAAACACACTAGCTCCTTCTGGCAATTCTAAATTTCGAAATCATCCCTTAAGTGCTGTTTATGTCTTCTTTTTTTTTAATGACGCGGTAGGGGGTCTTCGAAGTACGCAGTAGTATGAAAATTGTGTTGGAAAGCGTGCTTGATTTTGGTGGATTGAGCAAGTCAAGCGTCTTCACGCATCACCAAGCTTCATATTTGCTTTGCAAATTACTTTTTCGTGGTACTCATTAAACGATGATCAAAGTCAGTGAATGACTTCATATCTCCCTCAGGCTCCAAGTCAATTTATTGTATTTCCCCTTTGTCTCAATTATCATTGTCAGCAATTAATTTTAACGCAAGATTTCACGCGTTCAGTGATTTTTTTATTGAATTGCGATTCACCACCGACCTATTATTAGACCGGATAATTTACGAAATGAGACCAATAACAGTGTGATACATAATGAAAGAAGACACGTATAGTATTTTTATTACGACCTAGGTTTCGTTTCAGCGTAACATATTCTGGTTTCTCCGTCGCTATTGCTGTAGCGAAACCTAGGTCGTAATAAAAATATTCTTATTTGGAAAAGCAAAGTGTCTTCTTTCAAAACGATTGATTTCCACCATGTTACGCCTGAGACTGTTTTATTTTTATAAGTGCGATGCATACTCCTCATTGGCCACATTTCACGTATTAATAAAATTTGGGGAAACCGTATTTCGCATGGCGAAATGATTTTCGCTGTTTGGCTAATGCAGTGGATAGAATTTCCTGAATAACTGTTAATACCAAGTACCACCTAAACTGAGGTGAAACACGTTTTCCATAGACTACGGGATTTTCCGAAAAATCTTAGACGACTGAGTTAATGCTTTAAATGGAAATGTGTTAACTAATAAAATTTAATTTTTATATGCATGTGCCGAATTTAAGAAGCAAAATTTTCACCTTCTCACACAAGATGAAGAACATCGAAGCGTATGTATGCAATGCCTGAGTGTGATTCTGTGGAATTTGATGTCGTAAAAATATTACGTTTGTGTGTGTATATATATATTTATTTATTTGTATAATTATGTAATCTAACTGTTTTATTTGTATAATTATGTAATCTAACTGTTAAGTTAGGTTTTTGGATGGACACAGCTACCAAATGAGAATTTTGTCCCTCTTAACAAAACATAACCCAACATCGTATTCTACAACAAGACCCTCTTCATCTCTGTGTACTTCCTTCCTCCCTTCATCCCGTCCAACATCCCTATCCTGTTCCTTCCCTTTCCTCGTTTCCCTAACATTCTCCCCTCTATCACAGTCTTCAACATCCCACTGCCGTTTAATACGCCCTACCTCCATAGGATTTCTCCCAACAAACCCCTCTCTTCGCCCACCATACCAAGTACTTCCTCATTTGTTTTCTTCTCTGTCCATTTCACCTTCTCCATTCTTCTCCTCACCCACATTTCAAAAGCCTCTAATCTAAGTCCATCCTCCTGCTTCAATGACCACGTTTCCGCGCCGTACATAGCTACGCTCCATATCAAAGTTTTTACCAGTCTTTTCTTAACATCCTTACTCAAAGTCCCTGCCATAAACTCCCTCCTCCTTGTGAAAGCCTCTTTGCCTAGGGCAATTTTCTCCTTACATCCCGACTACTTTGACCCTGTTGGTCCAAACACTTCCGAGATACGTTAACTGTTCTACCTACTCTAGTTTTTATGTTTAGCTCAGCCTTTTTCTTTCTAGAAAATCTCATAACATTTTTTTATTAATATTGATTCTCATCCCATACCTTTCGCACTGAATTTCCAATTCACTCAGCAATGCTTGCAACCCCTTGGCTGATTGACAAACTAAAGCTTGGTCATCAGCAAACCCAACTGATTTTACGAATTCCCCGCCCACTTTCATTCCTACATCCAGTTTTTCCCATGCCTCTTTTAATCATTTCCTCTGCATTGAGGTTGAACAGCAAAGGTGATAATGGGCAACCCTGTCTTACACCTCTTCCTAACACTGCCCATCCGGACTCCCCGTTTCCCACCCGCACCTGAGCAGTCTGAGGCATGTACAGGTTGCGGATTAGCCTCCTGTCCCTCCAATCTATTCCTATTTTCTTCAATATACTCATTAGTTTTTCCCAATTCACTCTATCAAACGCTTTTTCGAAATCTACGAAACAGGCAAATACGTCCTAATAGTATTCTATTTTCCACTCTATTAGTGATCTTATTACTGCAATGGCATCACGCGTACCTCTCCCCTTCCTAAACCCGAACTGGTCATCCCCTAAGTAATCATTCTCTCTATCCTTTTACTTATGATCCTGAGAACAACTTTAGCTGCGTGAAATATCAAACTTATTGTCCTGTAGTCCTCACATGATGTAGCCTTTACCTTTTTCGTAATAGGAACCAAAACTGATCTCACAAAGTCTTCTGGCCAGATTCCTTCCTCATAAATACTACGGATCAGCCCATATAGCCTCTTCCTCCCACATTTTCCTAAGCATTTTAAAAGTTCCACGGGAATGTTATCCACCCCCACGGCCTTATTTAGTTTCATCTCCCTTAATGCCCTTTCTATCTCATTGTCTAGTATGCCTGGACCTAAGCTACCTTCCTCTACGTCATGTTCCTTTTCAATGTCTAACTTTGTTGGTCTAAGCTCTTTACTATACAGTTCTTCTATATAGTCCTTCCATCTCTCTTGGATCTTTCCTGCGTCAACTATTACCTTACCCGCCTTATCTCTAACTGTTAGCATAGCTCTTCCTTTCTTACTTCCCGATAACGATTTAACTTTGCTGTACAGAGCACCGATTTCACCCTTCCTCTGCAAACTTTCCATATCCTCACACTGCGTCTTCCACCATGCTTCTTTTGCTTTATTTGTTGCCCGCCTCAATTTATTGTTTAAATCTTTGTGCTTCATTTTGCCTAACTCTGTATTTACATTCTTCCATTTTCTCCTCTTATCCATCTTTGTAATCATCTCATCCGTTATCCAAGGTTTCCTCGGTTCCAATATTGTCTTTTGCGGCTTTCGATAACCCTTTCTTGATCCTTTCCCATTTTTCTTCGATAGTACTTAGCTCTTTACCTTCCTCCATGATTTCCTCTACCGCCAGTTTTTACTCCTTCCTTTTCAAACCATTTAGTGCCCCCACGTTCAATTTTCTAGCCCGCCGCCCCTGCATTTTCTTTTTGAAACGGACTCTACATTTCATAACAACTAAATTGTGGTCAGAGTCCACGTCCACTCCCGGGAAGCTGTGCGAATTCATCACACTGTTCCTAAACCTGTGTCTAACCAGAATATAATCTAGCTGATACCTTTCTGAGTCACCTGGCATTTTCCATGTATACTCTCACCTTGTGTGGTGTCTAAACCAAGTGCTGATAATGACTAACCCCTTTCTCCTGCAGAACTCAACTGCTTCCTTCGCACCGTCATTCCTCGTGCCTAAACCGTAGTCCCCCACCTCATCACCATCTCTTCCTTCGCCTACCGTCGCATTCGTATCCCCCATCACTATCAAATGTTTCCCTGCGAGAACACACGCGATTATGTCCTCTAACTGATCGTATATCCTATCGACCTCTTCTTCCCTATGGTTGCTCGGTGGCATGTTTACCTGAATAATAACCAAGTTCGTCGGTTCTGCGTTTATCTCTACTGGTAATAATCTATCCGTTACTTGCTCTATGTTGACTACGCTTCTTCCTACCTCTTTATTTAATACTATGGCAACCCCTCGTTGGCTCTCGTCCCCCCCACTGTAAATTATTCTATAAATATCACTCCAGTAATCCTCGCTATCCTTCCATCTCACCTCGCATAGACCTAAAATATCTATATTTCCCCTTTCCATCTGTCGCTTAACATTCTCCAATTTCCCTGTCCTCATCATTGTCCTAACATTCCACATTCCTATTCCAACTAATTTGGTCTTCTTCTTCTGCGTCTTCCGTCCTGCTGCTGCCGGTTTTCCCTTGCAAGCGTTTCGTAGGATGACGACCGCGGAAGCCTTGCCTCCCCCGCTGCCGGGCACGACACACGGCCGTTTGGGCCGAGCCCCGTAGTTGCCAGGACTCAAAATATCTGTATAGTCCATCATATTTTTCTTGGGAATGATAATTGAGGTGGTTTCCCGTTGCCTTCCTCAATAGTGTTTTTAACGTGACACCATCACTTACTGGCCGCCCCACTGGGGTCAGACGCCATTGCAGCCGCCTCACTGAGGGACAGACGCTGCGTGGACTACCTTTCGTCTGGCTCCTAACCTTCGACCTATCTGGCATGGGTGACCCTACCAGGAGCAATAATTATTACTCCCGCCAGCACAGCTCTAGGGGTCATCGGAACGCACAAGCCCTTCCACCAAGTCAAGGGTGTAGTCCGGGGAGGGATATAAAAATGTGTATGTATATATATATATATATATATATATATATATATATATATATATATATATATATATATATATATATATATAATATATATATATAATATATATATATACATATATGTGTGTGTATATATAATTATATATATGTGTGTGTGTGTGTTTAAATATTTGTTTTTGTGTATATAAAAATATATATATATATATAGATATATATATATATATATATATATATATATATATATATATATATATATATATATATATGTGTGTGTGTGTGTGTGTGTGTGTGTGTATATGTATATATATATATTTATTTATTTATTATGTACCTGAAATTGTGGTTAACATTTTAGTAGTCTTTATATTATGTCCAGCTGTAGTATATGACTGTTAGCAGCTCTAGTAATTCATCATGTATGAAATAGAAAACATAGTTCATGTCTGTAATGGTGAAATATGATTTGGAACACCATTTTGCGATGTTATCAAAGTGTATTTCATCCTAAACGGCCTTAAAGCTTTGGAATATAAATGTTTAATTTTCATTGTAACATTTTGTACATTTGCAAATCGACAGTGTACTTAGCATAGTGTACATTTCTTCACGGAATGTTTACCTTTTAATTTGCAATGGTCTAGTCTATTTTTTTTTATTTACCGCAATTTATGTTTTTGTTCCATATCTCACATTATTGGAGAAATGGAAAAATTAGACGACCTTGGTACTTAGTTGGGTCATTCATTTTTACATTTCGTTTTCCGCTAAATATCCTTAGTCATCTCCCCGCAGATTTTCTAATTACTTCTTTCTAGCTCATGAGGGGAATTCTTGGTTTGTAAAACGGGAGTCTCATGTTTTTTTATGTAAAATGCTTCGCGCTATACTTATTTTTAGGGATTTCCCCTATAATTTTATTCTTCTAAAATATCCATTTCTTTTTGGGACAGAATAGAATCCCACACAAGAAGAATGTGTTTCATATCAAGAAACTTTCTTCCGTCGTATACAAATGTTAAGTTTTTTCGTTGCTCTCGGCGCAAAGATCCAGGAAGGGGGGCGTGTCATTTTTTCAGGATCTTTCTGCGTATTTCGCATCTTTTAATTTCTTCATTTATGCGTTAACCGTTCGCAGGCTTTCTTGAGAAATAAATTGGGAACCGTCGTAATGAAATAAGATGAAAATTATCTTTTTGGGTGCAAATGTTTGTATTGTCTAGAAAAAAATTCAAAACGCGAACCTTTCTCCGTCCCGAATGATCCAGGAACCAGTATCTGTGCCTTTAGCAGGAGCGTCCTCGATATATATATCGCCTCGCCTCACGTATATCTTCCTCTTTTTTTCTCTTTTTTTTTCGAGCGTCCCCGCGCGCATTTTCTCTTCTCGGAAACCTTAAATTTACTGAAGTGGGTTTTATTCCACCGTTGCAAAATTTCTGCGAAGCAATAAATCATTCACCCATTTCCTTATCCCTCCCCCCCCTTGCCTCCGCTCCCTCCTCGCCCCCTTTCCCCTCTCCCGTGCTCGAATCTTTGCTCCTCCCTCTCTGCCCTTGCTTCTTTCCGTCTCTCTGCCTTATACGTACCCTTCGCGTTCCTCCGTTCCGGTTCTCCCTTCGACCAATTTCCCTTTCCTCCCCGTCTCCTCGCCATTCATGACCCTCCCACTCTCCCCTCCCCTTAGCCTCCCGTCCCCCCACAACCCCTCAATTGCCGCCGCCCCCCCCCCGCCCCACCTACCCTCCCCCTCCCCTCCTTTTCTTTTCCGCCGCTGCCACATTGATCGCCTCCCTCCCTCTTCATCTCTCTCTCTCCCTCCCACTCTCCTCCTCTCCATCCCTCTTCCCCTCCATCCCCCTGCCCCTGCTCTCTTAAATCGGCTTCCTCGGGACTCCTCTCATTTCGCTCCCTCCCCACTTACCCTTTTCCACCCCCCCTCTCTCTCTCTTTCACTTACCTACATCCCCTTCACCTCCCTCCCTCTCTCCCTCTCTCACGCCCCATTCGTGCACCACCTCCCTGGGAGCTGCATAGCATATTACATAAATACATCGAGGGTCGTGTGTGCACGGTCGGCAGGTCCACAATTCCGGCCCTGAGGAGGGGTCAGTTGGGGTGACAGGGAGAGTGCGTTACACGCGTAAGTCGGGAGGCATTTTGGGCCATCCAGAGCCATCGAAGTGATTCGCACAGGTCGATGTCCACGGGTTTAGTGTCTTGCTTTCGAAGAACCGCTCGCTCATCCTTCGAAATATAGAACTCCCGTATCGTATTGATATATTTTGGAATTAAATTAAATGCGGGCAGCATTCACGGGTTTCACATGAATGAATACATTCCAGGTAATACTGTTTCACTATGCTCCTCTTTGTTGTCGAAGCCCTACACAAGTCGTGACTGTATCTCCGCAATACAAGTAGATGTCACGAGATAGGCATGCGTGATTCGAATGCCGAAAATCATTTCTTTTCTTCGATTAAAACAAACCAAAAATGGCATCCCGCAAGTTCGTTTAATATGTGAGGGTAAAGCTCGCGTGCTATTGCTAAGCCCAACGGCGTGTGAAATTCAAACATTAGCGCGGTAGCGTCTCCGGGAATGAAACCCTGGCCCTCCTGTCGGTAGTCTAGCGCTCTACACACTGCACCACCACGCTAGAGGATTTCAAATAGAATTTTCGAAAATCAGAGGAAAATCTATTTTTCAATAAACATATCGGTAACCTTGCTCAGATAAGTGAATTTCTCCGTAACTCAGTTATGTAATCGAAGGTTTTTCATCTTAAATTCATGTTGAGATTCTACCATTTCATGTTTCCCCGCTTGAGGATATAAAATGTTTCTCAAGGGACCTAGAAGAATTATCCATTGGAATAATTATCTCTTTTTTGTGTTACATGTAAATATAATGTCCTTTTTAGGTGTCAAAAAGCGGTGTTAAACATGAAACGAAATACGTGGTGCCGACCAAAAGCTATCGTAATCAAAATATTCTGTATTTTTTGGGATCGATGTTCCTCTAACTAGGTTTAAAATATCTCTCTAGGCTTAATATATTTGTTTCAACTTATAAATTAATTTCATTATAAAGAAAAATTGATCACCTAATCTGTCTATTTTATAGTGCTGGGAGAAGATCCACCAAAAATTCGTAATTCCTTCGACGATTCCGGCCTTCGGATTTTCAAAATATTTCGGAGGTCGACATCAAATTGCTTGAGATAGATTGCCAAAGTTTATTAAAATCAGGTTCTTTATTATTTAAACATAAGCAAAGTATTTATCATTAAAATATTTGAATTTTTTCAATATTTTCATTAGCTAATGCTATTGTGTGTTAAAATATATTAAGTTAAAGTGTGCAGTTGCTTTTATATTTAATAGATTACGGTAAACCGAGTCTCTTTTCTCTTTTATTATATACTACCTTGATCAAAAATTTCCCGGAATTTATTCAGAAAATTAAAAATACAAGTTTATTCATCTAAATCTATATTGTCCCCTTCAAAGTAATCCCCATCGACTGCAACACACTTATGCCAGCGCTTGATCCAATCCTCGAAACATTTTTTATATTCGGTTTTCGGTATGTCCATCAGTGCTTCCTGCGATTTTTCCATTACTTCCTCTCGGCTGCTAAAACGCGTTCCCCGTAATGGTTTTTTAACTCGATTGAACAGAAAGAAGTCACAGGGAGCCAAATCAGGTGAATTCGGTGGCTGTTGGATGGTATTTGTTGCATTTTTCGTCAAAAAATTACGAATAATGATAGCACTGTGCGACGGTGCGTTATCATGGTGCAAAATCCACGAGTTTTCTGCCCACATTTCTGGTCTCTTTCGGCGAATTGCTTCACGGAAACGTCTCATAACGCCCAAATAATACTCTTTGTTTACTGTCTGGCCTTGTGGCAAAAATTCATGATGCACTACACCGTTGTAATCCATGAAAACCGTCAGCATTGCCTTCTTTTTTGACTGAAAACGACGTGGTTTTTTTGGTCTCGGCTCATTTGGTGAACGCCATTCACTTGCCTGATGTCTGGATTGCGTGTCGTACTCATAAACCCACGTCTCGTCTCCAGTAATGATCCTTTTGATGAATGTGGGATCGGATTCAGCCTCGCAAATCATGTCTTTTGCGACGTCAACACGGTCTCTTTTTTGCATGAAATTGAGGTCTTTTGGCACCAACTTTGCTGCTGCACGACGGAAACCCAAATCATTAACCACAATGTCTTGGGCGGATCCATAGGCAATGTTCAAGTCCTCCGCTATTTCTCTGATGGTTAATTTGCGGTTATTGACCAACATTTCTTTTACTTTATCAATTTTTTCACCGACTTTCGATGTCGATGGTCTGCCACTGCGTTCATCATCTTCGATTGACTCACGACCACTTCTGAACCGCTCGTGCCACTGGTAAACGACCGTTTTTTTTAGAGAATCGTTGCCGAAACACTTTTCCAACATTTCCAACGTCCGTGCGCCCCTATTCTTGGCGACATATAAGACCCACGGATCTCAGGGTAAATTACATATCCTCGATAGCTCAAGTGGTTAAGAGCATCCGCCCGGCAAGTGGAAAGATCCGGTGTTCGAGTCCCGGTTGAGGAGATATTTTTACTCTTGTGATCCGTTCGATTCCGCCTTCCCCACCTCTATTGTGTTCGTCCTTTATACGTGTTCCTATCCCTTTTCCTTATATATGTTTCTGTATATATGAGTATTTATTCGCCGTTTGGCGGGATTGCGTGTTTGAATGTGTATTTGGCCAATGTGGCTCATCTCTTTCTTCTGGCTATGCGTGCCACGAAACGCACTGTTCTTTTCCTGTATGATGTTGTATGAATTCTAACCACTGTCCTTTCCTCTTGTGTATTGTCTATTTCTCCTTTGGTGGGTGAAACAACCCCTGACGCCATCTCTTGGCTAAAGAATAGGGGCGCTTGGCGACATATAAGACCCACGGATCTCAGGGTAAATTACATATCCTCGATAGCTCAAGTGGTTAAGAGCATCCGCCCGGCAAGTGGAAAGATCCGGTGTTCGAGTCCCGGTTGAGGAGATATTTTTACTCTTGTGATCCGTTCGATTCCGCCTTCCCCACCTCTATTGTGTTCGTCCTTTATACGTGTTCCTATCCCTTTTCCTTATATATGTTTCTGTATATATATATATATATATATATATATATATATATATATATATATATATATATATATGAATATGAATACTTCTAATTACTAAAATTGTGTAGCCGTAACGTTTTCATTGAATAAAAAAATTGAACTCTTGAACTTCATAGGCTATTTTAATAACCAATCGATATATATGTTCATGATAAATCTAACGAAGGGATAATCAAATATTTGGGTGGCACCGGCTTAACAAACAGAAATAAAGAGCACATAGAAAAAGAAAAACTCGCACATCCCAATGAAAAACTCGCACTTGCGCTTTGAAAAACGTACTATGCCATCTCTCTTGTAATTTTTTCCCCTCTTTGAGGAATGCATCACCAACCACCCTTACCATCCGTATCAGCAATCACCGTTACTCAATTGTATCTCCCGCATTCCTCAAACACTCCGTTCTTAAGCATGCCGCTTCCCACAATCAGCCCTTTGATAACTTCTTCGCTCTAGCAGTAATCAAAGTACTCCCAGAATCAACGGCTGGAATTGAGGCGAGAACCCGGAAGTTAGTACATACTATCCGACTGCAAAAGGCTTTCGAAATGCCGGGTCTAAGTCAAGCACACTAATAGGCCCACCAGTGCAATCACAGTTATCGACCCGAAGGTCGGTTTGGAAGGTGATGGTAGAGTTCACCCAATGCTAAGCCCGACGGCGTGTGGAATTCACACATCAAACTAGGGAGGGGGGGGGGGCAGTTCCTTTCTCTGTGCCATCTATGGTTTACCATGTGGATCTGGCACCCGAAAAATCAGACAGCTTGTGTGAAGCTAAGAGTGCCCAGAGAGTCATGCCCAGGAATCGAACCCGGGTCCATTCGGTCCGTAATCCAGCGGTCTACGCACTGGACTAGCACGTCCATCACTATTAACCAATAGCCACCTTTACCTCCCCACCACCCCTGAGTCACCCCTCTCTTCTTCCCTTATGACACTTCGACTGAGTCATTATTCTTCCTTCGACGAAGCTGACATGACCGCCGATACGCAAAATATTTCTGAGTGTCCTTTTTATTTGTACCTTATTTTTTTATATCTGTAGCGTGTTGTCGCTGTTCGAGTTTTTCGTCCAGTCGTTTAAACGTTAAACGTGTGGAACCTTACATTTCATGCATTACATTGAAAATATTTACATATTAATTTGTAATCAATTTGTTGCGTGCTTAAAAAGTAGCTTTTGGACATCTAAAATATTAATCTTATTTTCTAACACAAGAGGAGCTAGGCTGGGAATCACCGACGGAGCGAAGTTTAAACTACAGATTAAATCTCTTGCATAAATTGGAAGGATGTCTCTTTAGTAGTGATGTTGAAGATGTGTCATTACCCCCATCGTACTACGGTAGGAGATTTTATTTCAATAAAATTAGAGAGAATGAATGCATAACAGATAGATTAAAGATGTCATTTTTTCCACAAACGATAAGGGATCACAGCGGTCCGACCGCGGTAGGGGTAAAATTAGTCTGGTGGGTATTCACCGCCTGCCACACACCCTAGTGGTGGCTTGCAGGGTACTAAAATGTATCTAAAAAAAATGGCCTCATATTAATTCAGGTCTCACGATGTCAATCGACGTTGAACAAATTTGAGAGCAATTTTCGACATTTCGGATCATTTTATTTTTGTCAGAGGTTCACTTAATTATGTCACGCACTGAGGGACCCTAAAATATTGGAATTTTATTCAACACAGAAGCCAAAGCTGGTCATTCTTTTATCAATCAAAAATGGCATTCTTTTTATTCCCTTATGTGTCTCCCGAAGTTGTGTGTGGAAAAATTTAAATGATGAATAGTATTCGTACTATCAAACAACATGCGTATGCATATTTCAATTCCAAAGAATAATAACAGTTTTATGAAATTACCTTTTAAACTTTAGTATCAGGAAAAAAGGCTTTCGGAGTCATGTAATTTCATTAAAGTTATCCCGACTTCGTTTTTAGTCGGTGTCAGTGTACTAATTTCCCGAGCAAATGTATATTTTTCACACACTTAAAAGGATACAGTAAATTGGGAAACTTCTCGACATTAGTTAGTCGTCTCTTAAGTCACGGTTTCGTTTTCAGGCCTAATTTATCACGTTTGAAAACATTTGATCATTTACAACTCCTCCTCCATTTGTAAACCTGATAAGGCCAAATTAATATCCTCAGCTTTTTAATTTTATTGCCGTAATATCGTTATCATACATTCATTAATTAAGATAGGATGGCCTCTATGGATACTTATTAAAAATAACAATGATGCATTTAATAGTTTGTTGCTTGTGCGTAGTTTTTGCAACTTTTTATTCACTCTCTTACGAAGTGCCAGCTGTATGAGTAATTTCTTATGTTCGATCAGTCATCTGTTTTAGCGCATCTCACTCATTTTGAACAATATTGAGATAAGAACTACAGCGGCATTTCCTTTAAGGAAAGTGTTTAGAATCCAATCACTTTCTGGAACAATAATTTTTTTCTCAACTCTAATATTATATAATCCAGTTGCTTTCATGATAATATTGCGACGTATGATAAAGGTGGTCATCCTTCTGGAATAACTGACAATTTTTTTTAACTTTCCAATCCTTCCCCCATCTTATTTTGATACAAGCTTTTTTTTCCGAATTCGTTAATTGTTTCCATCAGTTTGATGACTTAATCGGGCGTAAATCGCGAAAGTAAACTGCAGAATTGTGCAAATTCATACATACAGAGTGCCCAGAGAGTCATGCCCAGGAATCGAACCCGGGTCCATTCGGTCCGTAATCCAGCGGTCTACGCACTGGACTAGCACGTCCATCACTATTAACCAATAGCCACCTTTACCTCCCCACCACCCCTGAGTCACCCCTCTCTTCTTCCCTTATGACACTTCGACTGAGTCATTATTCTTCCTTCGACGAAGCTGACATGACCGCCGATACGCAAAATATTTCTGAGTGTCCTTTTTATTTGTACCTATTTTTTTATATCTGTAGCGTGTTGTCGCTGTTCGAGTTTTTCGTCCAGTCGAAAGTAGATGTAAGTTTAAAGGTAACTCCACATTACGTGTTGCGTATGATCTCGAGTGCGAAACAAGTCGAAGAATGTTGTTTAAAGGGAAAACGGAGGGTATTCTTGTAAACTAGTGAAATGGTTTGGGAAACTTGGTAGAAGTTCGGATATCTTCGGGTGAAGACTCTGAAATGCAATGCTTTCATTCTCCTTTTGAGCTAGGTTTTGAATGGCCGACGTTTCGCATGCTGACACACGAGCGTCAAGTGATGCACGATATCTGCGAGTAAAGTGATAGTCAAGCAGAGAGTGAGAGGCCATCAGTACGGAGAGCCCTGGGCCATACTAGTTGTTAGTTTCGTACTAGTTTCAATTGAAAAGTAAATACGTACTCAGGGAGGGAAGAGTGAGGGTTTTCGGGAGAAATCCAAAGGAGGCAGGAAAGCAATCGGATGCAGAGCATTTTAATTGGAGATGGGATGTTGAAATCTGTGATAGAGGGGAGAACGTTAGGCAAGCGAGGAAAGGGCTGGGAAAAGATAGGCATGTTGATCGGAATGAAAGAGAAATTATGTATGCGGAATTGAAGGAAGGTTTATTTTAGAGTCTGGCGCTGGGGTTTTTTATCTGGAGAGCCTATCGGAAATGTATCGGTATTCTGTCTGTGACCATCTCAAACCTACCTTAAAACGGTAGACTAACAATTATAACAAAGCCTTAACATTTCGCTGCGCGTTAGGCATGAAAATAAGTCATGTTTGTAGAGGTTATTAGTAAATAATGAATTTTCTTATGGATATTAAGGTGCTACAAGAATATCATGAAACTACGGTACAAACAAGTTGTATTACATCCTTTATGTAGAGGTCATCCTGTCTGTGGTGCTATCCAATGAAGTACATAGTGATGTATTTAGAAAGTAATGCCGAGTTAAAGTTGAATATTAGAGAAAAGAAAAAGTATAAATAACAAGCAATCAAAATGAAATTATAATAAATCTAACGAAAGACAGAATGTAACTTTGCATGTAATTTAAGCACGTTAACTTGTAATATTAGGGTTTGCCCCGAGACCTTCCCTGCGGAGTGAAGAGTCTTTGAGTTGACGCATTTCATTGATTTCAATTTACAGACATTGGGTTTTTTTTCTCTGGCGAACGAAATAAGAATGCTTTCTGCCTTCACTTGACAAGTTGGAATAATGGAAAAGCAAATATACTAACGAAATTGTTTCCCTAAATATTCACTTGACAACCCTGAATTGGTGTGGGATACCCTGTTCTTCCGAGGAATAAAAATAGTTCGCGTCGAAAGGAAAGAAAAAGAAGATAAGAGTTTTAAATCATTGGCTCATGAATGTCAAAGGAGTTAACTGATTCAACAGCAAGAAAGTCAGGTGGAAATGGTGGATTCGCGGCTCATAATCAATAATAACCATGGCACGTTTCGTGAATTTCAATGATTTCCTTGTTTTGATGGTCTGTTTCTATTAGACTGCAGGGAAGGGCGTCGTAAGACCGTACATCTAGAGCGGAAAGGAATATGTGAGTTCAGCTCAAAATACTACCGCAGATTTTTAAGTACTTAGGGACTGGAGACACACGACCACTCACTGTTTGTAATACATCAACCTTACTCTAGTACCAATTCCCCCTTCGATATACTCTTGCCTTAAAAAATTTTGCGAGGGACTAATTAGCGCTGTCGCCGAGCCCTTACGATTCCCTTCGGTCCGAGTTAAGAGACCAGCCTTTGGATGAAATTTCTTGGTTTCCGGTCGAGTAAGATTTATCCAATGGCCGGCGTTTCGACAGTGAACTTTGTCGCCCTCCTTATGGCTTCGCATCAGGTCTATTGAGCGGGCTCCATGGTTTGGCAAATGGAAATTTAGGTGCATGTGATTCAATTCACATCA
The DNA here is from genome assembly GCF_022747635.1 of Hetaerina americana. Taxonomy (NCBI): domain Eukaryota; kingdom Metazoa; phylum Arthropoda; class Insecta; order Odonata; family Calopterygidae; genus Hetaerina; species Hetaerina americana. The sequence goes on along the minus strand of NW_027286069.1, from coordinate 1,216,861 downwards.
AATGCACATTGTCACCCTCCCGAAAATCTTCTGGTGTGATTTTAGAAATTTGGATCTGATCGGACATCATTTCGTTAAACAATTAAATAATAATTTGACTCTCATCTTTTTTGATGAGTTCAATAATAGCTAATTAAAAGTCTGTCGGATTAAATTAAACATGGCAACGAGTAATTGCCGCCGAAGAAAAGAGAATTCTATTTAATATTCCTCGTTGTTTCCTTGCTTGTTATGAAAAATTTAGACGAATGTTGATGTATAGATGTGTATACATCTACATAATACCCCGCAAGCCGCCGCAAGGGCGTGTGGCGGGGGATAATGTGATGCCCTCCTAGTGCCCTATCCATGTGTGCGATGTCAGTGAAGTATGTGCCGACATCTTATCTGAAATAAAAGAAAAGCAATCTGCCAAGTGCATACGAGAATAAAGAGGGATCAGTATCAATGAATGGGTGGTGATTTAATTATTGGGAATCTAAAACGGAAATTACGGTGATAAGAATGTGTGGCGTACAGAGTTAGATTAAGTGGCACATTTCGGTGCGTAAAAAAGAGTTTGCTGAAAGGATCGATACATTAGCAGCAGAGGACAGGAGGAATAATGCGGAGACCACTCCTCACTCGGCTAACACGACGCGTTTGTATAAAAAGAGTCGGTGACAATATTTTCCTGACGTTGCCTGAAGTACTGAATTTACTATAGACCGTCAGTTAAGTGTGTGAATGATCGCAGGTCGTATATTGACATTGATAAGATGACAGTGCCCGCTCGATTATATTACTGAAAATTTGGCGATGTGGAGGATCTGCGCTAAACTCGTCCCGGAGATCTTTTGACGGACGAGCAAGAGCAGAGTCGATTGTCTGCTTGCGAAGATCTTCTGCAACGACATTGCGACGAACCCCCAACCCCATTGCAGTCCCGAATTGGCACTAGCAGACTTTTCTTTTTCCCCAAAGTGAAATCCTCCCTCAAATGACACCACCATGGGACCCTTAGTGCCGTCAAAGGAGCTTGCACGCGTACCCTTTAGGACCTTCCGGAATCCGCCTGCCAGGTAGCCTTCGAGTCGTGGAAAAGCCGCTGACAGAAGGGTGTCGACGCTCAAGGGATGTACTTTGAAGGATTTTGAGACAATTAAACAATGTCTTGAATAAATCTATTCTTCCGAAACTGTTCCCGATACTGTTTATACAAACCATGTATCGCCTAGGTGCTGAAGAATATTCATACTGACAGGAAAGATTTGTACTTTTCCACAGATTTTATTATATGGTACAATACCATACAATAAAATCTGTGGAAAAGTACTAGTCTTTCCTTTTAGTATGGATATTAAATGTGAAGCCTGAAACAGCCACGAAGTGAAGCCTGAAACAAAAGAATATAATAAAGAATACTTGATATTTTATTGATAAATGCTGCCTACCATCTCAGATGTTGTGAAATCTGCAGTCATTAGTGGTGTTCAATCCTAGTATAGGTTTGTAGCAGCGTTCTCTCTCTCTTTTCCTTGCTAATCTCTTCATTCTCTCATGGTTCCTTGCATCGGCGTCTTTCATTGCTTACCCCTCTCGTAGCATTTCCCAGGCCTTCTGTCATTCTCCCCCTCCACGTTTCCTTCAATTATGGTCGTCGGTAAACTATCGTGCCTCGGTATGTGCCCGCTTCTTGTCTTCCCTCTTCCACACGCTTCTCTCTTCACCCACTCTTCGAAGTACTTGTTTATTGAATCAGTTACACTTTCGGCATTCCTCTTCAGTTCAACATTTCCATTGCCTCCGCTATCTTCTTTTCTCTTCTGCTCCTCTAGTCCAGGTCTCACATCCGCAGAAAATTAAATGCCATATCATAAAAAAACTCAACTTCTTCAGTCATCACTTTGTGGAATTTTTGAATATTCATATTGATACACAGGTACCAAAGTGCTTTTCCACGGACGTTCCTTGGCACGATCCGTCTCACGGTATCGTCTTGTATTTTATGATAATTACTTAAAATGGGGAAATGCGTGGTCAAATAAACTGTGGAAAAGTGCTTTTGTGTTTCTGTTTCAGTATCCATGTTTTGGTTTTAACGATTCCATTCCTCATGTCTACGCTAATTCTGGTTACTTCTGCCAACACATTTAATTCTATCGCTTAAATAGCAAAACTACGCTGACTGCTCACATGTACGAGTATTCCTAGAATTCTTCTTGTTTCAGTGTTTCTTCGCATAGTTTTACGTGAATATTATTTTCCGTCTTCGACGCAGACCGTTAGTCTTACCATCTTCGTTTTAATCTTAGTTATATGGAGGTTACAATCCAACAATTTCAGAGTGTAAAAATCATTCGCCTTGACTGGGACAGGCGAATGATTTTTACACTCTGAAATTGTTACAGTGCACATTAGCGGATGACTCCGTTAAAAGTTACTGTTGCGGCATCTCCCGCAGTTTCTTTGGAATATATGGAGGTTGTACTTTTTTATCCTCCTCTCCATAGTGGCCCTTGTCAAAAAGCTTGTCGTGAATCTAAACTTATTTTAGTACTTCATTACTGATTATAAAGGAGTATTGATGCTATCAAACATGATTATTCACCTTAAATTATGGCAAATTTTGGTGATTCGACGTAATTATTGACATGAAATTATAATCATTTCCTTTTTTAGGGTCAAAAATATTTAATATCTAATTAAATTAAACAGTTTCTGGCGTCACTTGGTGGAAAGTCTTCGTATTGAACTTCAAATTAAAGCCAAGTGGTTTAATTTTAAGTTCAATAATATCTAATTGTATCTGATCTGATCCGTGAACAGATCAGATGTTAGCTGCCCACGCCTGCCGTTTGTCTAGCAGCAACCTCGCGCGCTCGTTGCTAGACGTACATGCGTCACATGATTTTTTTAATAGAGCTATGATAATCGGAGGACCACCCAATGTTGAGTTATATTGAGCGCCTGGCATCCAATGAAAGACCCCTACTCTACTCTATAATTCTCACCAAAAAAACTGAGATTTAAACGACCTCCGGGGGAAGTTATGGCCAATGAGCATCGTCGAAAGGGACTTTTCTGACTTAAGGCTTCCTCGGTGGACAGTATTCGCCAAGATTTCTTGGGTTATACACCGCGTTGCAGAACATATCTCATTGGCTGCCTGGCCGACTCCGCCATCGTCTTCAGAACGAAGTCTTCATCCTGAATACGAAAGTGAGGTGAGAAATCTTGGTGGAGGAATTTTCGGTCCGTTCAGGTCATATCAAATCGTTTTCTCCATCATCGTGTTCGAGATGGGTCGATAACTTGACCGGTCATGCGTCTTTTTCTTGTAATTATTAATTTTTTAATAAGATACTGAACTATTTAAACGCTATCACTGTTAAGAGTGGTAAGTTGTATAGTAAACAAAGTGGCAGTGAAAGTTACTGAACTCAAACATGAAATTGAGGGGATTGGGCATTGGGTAAAGGGAATTGTGGCTGAGCTGGGAGATTTTTTTTGAAATCTCTCTCCACCCATTCCACTTTTTGTTTTGGTTTGGCAACTCCAGTCCACTCTTTTGATTCCTTAATTTAATTGCTGTTTCAAAAATGGCCTCCGGTAAGTGGAAATGCAGCCGAGTTGCGGAAGTATCATCAACATTCATATCCTAGATCATTGGCTCCCAAACAAATGGGATTGACGCCCACCAAAACCAACAAATAAATGCTCATCTCCTTCTACATTCACTTACCATCTTTTTAGCATAAGTAACTGATTCCTGAAAGTAATCTTTAAGTGATTGTATGCATAATTTTAGAAATAGAAGTATGAAAAATCGATGGTATCCGGTGTAACTTTACACGACCTTCTCACCTCCCCGCCCCTACCTGAGTGTAGTATATAGATGGATGTCTGTAAGGGTTGTTACTTGAAGGTGACGTTGAGCGTCGAAACCCGGGTCCTATCGTTATAAATTTTCCGTGGAATCACAAAGTAATGATTTTTTCATTTCCAAGAAGTATGAAAATCTTTTATATTTGTTAGAATTATTTACGCTAGGGGTAGTTAGCAGGTGAAATTTCAAATCGTGATATCATAAGTTTAATTAGGTGATATAAAAAATATTAAAGCAATACTAGCGCCTTCTGTAGAAGTAACTCCTGTTAAATTTTGCTGGTATGGAATAACATGATTAGGTTCGATGTGATAAAAATGAAAATGTTCCCTTTTCAATTGCCTTTCTTAGTTTTGTTTTACCAATTTCAAACTTCCATGCCATGGAGTCGCGACGAAAACCGCGGCAGTGTTTAGAATGTTCGTACTTAGAATGAGAGCGTGGAACTGATTTTTGTCCACGCGGAACTGAAGTCAGAGGTGGAGGTGGAAAAGATGCATACACGTAATTTGTGTGTCGAATGACGGCGAAAGGCATTTGATTAAAAATGAAGTCTGAGAAGATGAGAGGGACCATAGAATATTTTATAATTATGCCGAACGGGTTTTCAGAGTAGTTGCTAAACATTATAATTCACATCCAGTAGTTTTATTCCCTCGTTTAATTGTGTGATACTGAAACCGTTTGGTAACCTTTAAAAAGGGTACCTATTTTTAAGTGATCGTATGTCACACATGTTAAATATATCTTGAAAGTCGTGACTTTTAGCGTTTTCAATGTGGTTGTTTTAGTTCATATTTTCGAACTTCTTTGAATTTAGTATTACGCTACGTGGTTAGTCTCAAAATTTTCCGACCTAACAATTAAACGAGACATTTTTTCTTCAAAATTATTTTTTTTTCAACATGGTCTCCTTTTAAGTTGATAAACTTTTTTTCTAGCGATACTCTTAAATGTTTTAAACCCTTCCAAATAGTAGTTGAGGTCTTTCTCCGCAAAATAGGCGTTTACGTATGCGATAACCTCCTCGTCCGTTGAAAGTCCCTGCCATCCAAGGGAAACCATCAAAGGTTAAAGGAAGAAGGAAAAAGTCGTATGGGGGCGAGATCTGGTGAATAGGGTGAGTGGTCAACTAATTCTGAGTGCTATTCGTGAATTTCAGCCATGCGGACCACTGAAGTGTGAGCAGGTGCCTTGTCCTGATGGAAAAGCACTTTCTTCTTCCTCTTCAAATGCGGTCGTTCTTTCGTGCAATTTCTCCCTTAAGCTTGTCAAGTAACGATGCGTAATACTCTCCCGTCATTGCTTTGCCTTTTTGAAGATAATCGATTTACACAATTCCGTGACGATCCCAAAAAACAGTCGCCATCGCTTCCTCGGCCGATGGAACCCTCTTCGACCTTTACGGAGCAGGTTCGCCCTTTGCAGTCAGTCCACTACTTTGACCGTTCTTTCGTCTCAGGAGTGTTGTGGTGGATCCAGGTTTCATCTACTCGCTTCGGATTCGCTTCGCTTGAACCGCTCCAACAGGGCCTTGGAAATGTTCATGAAACGTATGCTCGTAACATGATAATACTTCTGTGGCAACGTGTACCTTGGTAACAGCACTATTTCTAATATTTATGAATTTCTTTGCCGTGATGTATGGGACAATATCACTGATGAGCAAACACTGTATGAAATATGCATGTTTATAAAATGGGGAATATTTTAACATTGGATCCACTAGCATATTATCTTTGCCATGATTATTAAGTGCCTGTGCTAAAAATGTTATTATTCTTTCCTTGCAGAGGCTGACATGGTACTCTCCGGATGAGGACATCCAGATGTGTGTTGTGAAGGGCAAGGATGAGGTACGTTGATCTTCGCCACCCTCCTTCTCCTGCAAATTCGACCCATTTATTCCGTTCTCGGCCCGTAAAGACTTTTGACCGGCAATTAATTTGCTAATGGAATCAGTATTCAAGTCAGAGTTGAAAAGTGGAAAGTAATATTGTACGATGAAAACAAAGTGCCGGTTCAAATGGCCTCCCATACCAATTACAGCGAGCCTGCTCTCCATCCTTGATGAGAGTGCCCTGTAAAAAAAACTCCATCCTCTCCCATCCAAAGATGGGAGAAAATGTATTGGCACAATCCTACTGAAAATTTTCATTTACTCTCTTTTCCGGAATCGCTGATCAAATAGTTCGGCCCTTCGGACTAAGGTTTTGTTTTTACTGCGAGTGATCCATCGAGAGAAGTAATTGATATTTTAATGGAAGCAGATGGTTTTTTTTTGCTCGATAGATATTTTGGGCACAAACTTCAGTTTTTAGCTGTCCAGATCAAGTTTTTTTTTACCATAGGGAGAATTTCGAGAATAAGGCGCTTGCTGGGAAAAAACATACTCTGGACGATTGCACGAGCTGTGAAAGTGCGAGCGAAGAAGAATTTCGAGGTCCATTTGGACAAGTCACGTCCCTCCATTTTCGTGTCGTGTCTTCGGTTCCGTATGTGTCATGAAGGCATCCTCATTCCAGAGCCAAAGTATCCTATGATAAGTCTCCTCGAGTCCGAATCTTGGAAGATTCTTACTCGGATTGAAATGAGATTGAAACCAGCAGTGTGATTCCAGAGCATTAAGTATTTGTTCGTCACACCTCAGATTATTAAGGAAAGGAAAGGAATTAGTTTTATATTTAAGCTGACATTCTTTCCATGCTATTGGAGAGAATACTCAGATGAACGTTTTACTGTAGCGGATATATATTTTATTTCTTTGCGCTTCAATGCTCATGCTTTATTTAAACGTCCCAACGGGAACGTCAAGGTGGTGCTGCCCTCCAATTGGTGAACGCTTCTGTAACGGGACAAGAAAAGGAAAGAATGATGGCTAATGTAAAAATGAAGACTCCGGGGACTTTCACTTCCCGACTCTCTTGAGAATTGAAATCTATGTACCGAATTGAGTTGTACATGATCTGGCATTTCAGTCGTCATAAAGAAAGGCAAAATCCTTCATGCCCTCGACATGTGAGCAAAAAGGATTTTGATTCCATGTAATTACGTACCTTTGTATGAAACTTGCGGACTCTGAGGCAATGCAGCCATCATCATAGAACGTGGAAGTAGCTTTTTAAGTTTATTTTGTCTAAAAGTTAGTTCATTTTTAGCCCTTGTCTTTGTTCATAATTCATTTTAATATTAAATGCCGAGGACTTGGCGTGTTGGACAGTGCTAACGATGGTTGAATGGCATGTTTTAAGCGTCACCATGTCGAAATGTATTTTGGTGATGGATGAAATGCCACAGCAGACGGCGTCGTGGAATGGACCGCCGTTGTTGAATCTCGTGGCGTGGCGCGCTTTGTGCGTCGCTTAACTCGCCCACAAAGACCTCGTTTCAAGTCTGCCTCGTCCTCTTGTTAGTTCCGTCCCTGTCCAAACAGAGCAGACCATCCCCACGGATTAGAATTCCCCGCGTACTGCGTTTAATGCAATCAATTTGAAACCATAAATTTGTCATTCAAACGCAATTTCGGGAAAACTTAGAAGCAAACTTGAAAATCTCTTTTAAGTGCTTCAAAATGGACTCCAAAAGCCCCTTATATATATAAATATATATATATATATATATATATATATATATATATATATATATATATACTCATATATACAGAAACATATATAAGGAAAAGGGATAGGAACACGTATAAAGGACGAACACAATAGAGGTGGGGAAGGCGGAATCGAACGGATCACAAGAGTAAAAATATTTCCTCAACCGGGACTCGAACACCGGATCTTTCCACTTGCCGGGCGGATGCTCTTAACCACTTGAGCTATCGAGGACATGTAATTTACCCTGAGATCCGTGGGTCTTATATGTCGCCAAGCGCCCCGATTCTTTAGCCAAGAGATGGCGTCAGGGGGCTGTTTCACCCACCAAAGGAGAAATAGACAATACACAAGAGGAAAGGTCAGTGGTTAGAATTCATACAACATCATACAGGAAAAGAACAGTGCGTTTCGTGGCACGCATAGCCAGAAGAAAGAGATGAGCCACATTGGCCAAATACACATTCAAACACGAAATCCCGCCAAACGGCGAATAAATACTCATATATATATATATATATATATATATGTACGTATATATATGTGTGTATATATATATATATATATATATATATATATATTTATATGAATGAATGATTGATACATATATATACATCTACATCTACATACCCCGCAAGCCGCGGGGGGTGTTAGGTCACCAACCGTAAAAAAGAAAAATACCACATGCAAAAAAAACAACACGGAAAATTACACCCACAGCAGCGCACACACTCATGCAAAAATCCCTTCATCCAATACTCATGCAAACACATATACCGCAAAACAACTAAAAAACTGCACCCCATGATGCAGCACGAAAGACATTCTACAACACGGAAGCCAGGACACAACAAGCAAGAAATTGAAACATCACTACCACATGAAAATGCACCACGAAACACTCTACCCCCAAAGAGTCTCTAATTGGCAGGGAATGCGACCCAACGTTGCAGGTAGCAGGAATTTGCCCCCGCGGAGAGGGACGAGGGATTGAAAGGGAAACTTAAAAACAGATGAACGGAACACGAATGAGGTCATTCGGAAAGAATGGGTTATTATAGCAAAACACATAAGGTTAGTGGAAGAGCATGCATTTAAATACAACTAATTATTTTTTAGACGCTGAGGGTGGCAAGTGGAATTTTTGCTATCTATAACCCTGCAGTTGCTATCCCGTATTGTCCGTGGGAAGAAGGAGTCCTTGAGTCGGCTAGTTCTGGCATCTATTTCCCGAATTTTATATGCATGATCCAAGCGACCAATGTATGTAGGAGTACGAATAATTTGCGAGACCTCGGTGCTGAAACATGCGGATCTAAATTTATTTAATAATTTCAATCTTGCATTGAATCGTCTCTCAGCCAATGATTCCCACCCCAAATCCATGAGCATTTCGGTGACGCTTTGCGTTTTATCGTAGGAATTTTTTACAAAACGGGCTGCCCGGCGTTGAACCTTCTCAATTTCCCGAATGAGACCTTTTTCACTCGGATCCCACACGCTGCATGCGTATTCTAAATGAGGCCTTACAAGAGCGTGGTAACAACGTTCCTTGACCTTCGAGTCACTTTTGCCGACAATGCGTCTAATGAATCCCAATTTTTTATATGCTTGACCGCAGACTTTACGTATGTGAGTCCCCCAAGTTAAGTCTTTTGTGAATGTGACACCTAGGTATTTCACCGTATCAACTACTGCTAGGTCACCTCCAGCTAATTTGTAAGCAAATCCCGTTGATCTTTTAAAGAAATTTACCACTGAACATTTATTATAATTTAGAGTCAATCCCCAGTTAGAACACCATTTAGTAATGCAATCTAAATCCTGCTCTAGAATAAAACGATCCTCATCCCCAGATATCTCCCGATAGATCACCGTGTCATCCGCGAACATCCTAATTTTACTTTTCACTTCGCGGTTCAAATCGTTAACAAAAATCAAGAAAAGCAACGGCCCGATCACACTTCCCTGAGGTACCCCTGACGTGACTCGAACGCTGTCGGAACTAGCGCCATCAAGGACTACCCTCTGTTCCCGCTCCGAAAGAAAATCTTTAACCCAACTTATGGCGCCCTTATTTATACCCGCGACCTTTAATTTATGAATGAGTTTACCATGTGGGACCTTATCAAATGCCTTTTGAAAATCTAAGAAGATGGCATCCACTTGCCTACCTCTCTCACCCGATAAAAGTAAATCATGTGTAAATAATCCTAATTGGGTTTCGCAGGAGCGAGTTTTCCTGAATCCGTGTTGATTGTCACTTAAAAAGTTAATATTGTCAAGGTGTCTCATTATTGAACTGACAATTATGTGCTCTAAGATTTTGCAACAGATAGAAGTGAGAGATATAGGTCTGTAATTACTGGGATCCTCCCTGTCACCACCTTTAAAAATAGGCGTTATTTGCGCGGTTTTCCGAATCTTGGGTACTTTGCACTCTGTGAGGGATTTGTTAAATATAAATTCAAGGTACGGGGCAATGTTTGGAGCTATATATAGTATATATATATACATTTTTCTTTTAGAGGTTCTGTCGCCTATGCCGATTGCATACATAATCCAGATTTCATCTTCAGCGAATCCATTTGAAAAAAATGTGCCGGCGTGCGTCTAAATGTGTTCAAATGAAAAATGCGGTATTGCATCGTAACTTAAGCCGTTATCAAGTCTTCTGGCCCTCTTCTCCCGAAGGTGTGATTAAAATCTTCGGAACAGGAAAATTTTCCATAGTTTTTATCTACGTACTTGAAAATAACTGATATCCGATTATCAAACTTTGGCTGCGGTAATGGGAATGAAGCGGAATCTATATCTTACCCTCCTCTTCCTTTTATCTCCTCTCTCTCCTGTGCCCCTCCCCCCGAACACGATCCCCTGCTCCTCCTATCCTTTCTCCTCTTAACTGCCACCATCTTCTCCGTCTACCACTAACATCAATTCGAGTTTTAATTAACTCCTTCGCCTCTGGTTGCGTAAGAAGATTTAAAATACGAATTATCTCCCTCGTGCTGGTCCAGCGATGGAATTTTAGCTGCGATCTCTCGCCGTCTCCGAATATACTTTCGTGCGTTTTAACCTAAAGTTGTTGCAATTGTGCCCTTAAAGATATAGTCAAAGGAGGAAAATCAATACCGTACCTAAACTCGGGAATTGAAAATTCTTCGAGGTAAAAATTTCTTGTCCGGGCTTGGGCTCGATCCCGCGACCCTCGGAGTTGTCGGCGAGTGTTTCACCGAACGGGCTACCGTGAAACTATTTGTTTTAATCGATGTAACCGCGAGTTTATTTTAGTACTATGTTATTTTAGTGACCAGAATTATTTCTGCTCACATCGTGTTTTTGGAAAAACGTTTTGTAAACACACGACGTTGTGTAAACACAAATGTTTCATTAAAATATGTTTATTAAACCTTTTTGGTCCTATTCATACATGTATATCATTGCACTAAGGAGGTATGTATTGATTTCATTTTTTATTTTCAAGTAGAATGATTTTGTGCCACCAATGCAGATGGCTGGATTAAGGTGATTTGTGGAGGGAAAGGTAATGGGAGATCTTGGGAAAGCAACACGACCCACGTCAGCTCACTGTGGGCATTTATAATGCGAGGATTGCTGCTAGACTGGATCCCTGTTTGGCGGTCACTTCACGAATTCACGATGTCACTGTCCACGGATATGCGATAAAAATGCTCATTCAGATTGGAAAATTGGATTCGGAGACCGTGACAATGGTTAAGGATGCTTATGGAGATAGAGAAATGGACCAAGTGATGGTTTTCTGGTTATACAGGTTGTCACGGGAGGGTAGAGTGGAGGTTGACGATGAGGAATGCCCTGGACATCCATCAAAAAGACATTGTTAAGGAAATGTGCAAAAAGTGAGAGACATGCTCAATTCTGATTGACCCCCAAGTGTCAGGATGTGATAGCAGAAGAGTGCAATATTCAGACAAACATGTGCATTGCATTCTTACAGAAGATTTAGCCATTTAAAAAGGTGTGCCAAGATGATCCTCAAGGTGCTGTCAGAAGACTTATGTATAACTCATTTGGAGTACAATTCCATTATTTAATCTGAAAATGCACTACGAAACAAGAAAAAGTTGATGCCTTCTGCTCTCTGAATTTATTTCATTCAGTTTTATTTTCTAAAACTTTCCCCAGTTTCCTTGTGTATTTTTGGTGTATTGCTCTTAGATATAGACTTCCAGGTGCAGAATGTTCCTCTTTCGAAGTTATTCAGTTGTATAAACGGATCTCTTTTGGAAACATGGAATAATTTTTAGTCCTCCTTGGCCGTTTCTTAGCAAGTTAGCCGTTTCATGGTAAGCAAATTTTTAAGTTGTTACAAGTATATTCAAGTTGACTGCGTCTTGTCACATTGAATTACAACTTGTTCTTGAAGATAAATCCTGTACATTCTGATGATTTCTCTCTGGAAAGATTAGAGTCGCCAGTAAAAAGTGGAAAAAGTTCATAGAAATGTGTATAAGATTTTCCAACAGCTTTTCTGTATCACCTGCGTATATTTGGCATCTGTTTGGAAAAGAAAAACTTTCTTCGATAATTTGGTTTGTGCGTCAACTTCTTGTTCTTTTGCACTGTTACTCAAGGTGCCGTATTATTTCTTTCTCGAGAAATCGATGTACAACGACGAAAAATTTCTTAAAATTTTCCATAATTAATTTTTTTATCTTGGTAATATTTCATCCACTTACGCTAAAATCGACGTGTTTTGAAAAGTTGTGTACATAATGTTCCGCATATCTGCAACTTAATTCGAAATTAAAACTCGAGTAAAAACATAATAAATCCTAAGAGATGTACGTACATAGTCTCCTTTCAGAGTATTTTAGCATTTGGAATTTCCTGCTCTTATCACTCTACGGCAATTATTCAAGTAGGCCGTTTTAATTGATAGTTCATTTACCGCGCATCGCTGTGGTTAAGGGATACAAGAATCGGACATTGTTGAGAATAACGCTCAGCTTTTTCATTTTTAAGGAAAATATATGTTTTTACCACGCTAGGAATAATGGTTTCCTGTTCATTTCAATTTCATTTCGTATAAACTGGAAAAATGACTTATCTAATCTGACCTATCGAATGAGCCAATGCTTCTTTGGCTATAAATTACAATCATATCGTTTGTCCAGGGAAGGTTTCGCCAAGTAACGGTAAGCATATTAGCTCCATCCACTGCATAGCCTTCCCAATTATGTTTCCTCACGATTGTCAACTCGAAGATTGTTTTTGAAAGGTGGCTAAAATAGAGCATACCTCGGATGAAGAGCCATGGTGTTGGGAATGGGGCCTAGTTTTTTCCTTGCTTCTTTTACACTTTTCCCTAAAACGTAATATGTATCCAGAAAATGCAACTAATTGCTCAAAGACTTTCCCCAGATTTGAATCCTGGACCTCTTAATCAATATCCAACACGTTAAAATACGAAGTCATAGTTGAGACCCACTCCAGAAAAAAATATCAAATAAATGCAATCTTTGTGCTTCGTAATCAATTTTTAAGCTGTTCATTTAATTGGCTGAAACGTTTAATTTCGAAATTATTGCGGTGCGTGTGCCCAAATCTCTCTTTTATGTATGCTTGTCATATTAAATGCTATCAACTTTGAGCTCTCTCTTATTTATTGTTAAAAAATTTCCTTTTTTCTGCTCGGCCGTTTCGTTTTGTTCGTATAGCATGCAGTCTTCGCGTGCCAGGGACAGAAGACGGAATCCTCACTTGTCAGTCTCATCGGACTTGCCGTAATGGTTGCCGGAAGGACAAAATCCTTCCAAATTTCGGTCCATTCTTGGGAGTCAGGTGTTGGAGATCGGAATTGTTCCTGTTTCTTTTATCTTTGTGCGCGAAAACCCTAAATTTCCCTCTTTCAATTTTCAAAAATTGCTCCGGGGAATTCTTGAGGCTTTCTAATCGTATTCGTTAGCTCACTGAAAATAATTCTAGTTGTACCAGTTCGTTTTATTACTGTAAACTTTTATTCTAATTTTTTTCTGTTTATCGAATTCATTAATTAAAAATAGGCTCATTGGCATCCTACCGAGTGGTGATCTGATCGAAAGAAAATAGCAAGATCGTTGGTAATGCCAAGACTAAATAAGAAAACTGATAAGAAGGCCCTTAATGAAAGAAAATAAATTCTAGTGAAACTTCTTGCTTAAATGCGAAGGAAAAAATAACTACATAGAAATGCTTCCATTGCTGTATGATATGCATGTATTGTTTGGTTTTATGTTTTTTTTATTTTAACTGTATTTAATTATGCTCAGAGTTAGAGTTTGTTTATATACATATGGAATAAATTGAATTTTTATTGCTAAAAATATTGTCGAAATTGAAACAAGGGCTGCAGCAATGTAAATTATATGTAGTGTATTTTTATTGCGAAAATATATTCTGTAGAAACTGAAACATACTAGGAACAAGTGGTACGGAAATTTTTTTAACCCATTTTATTTCCCTTTTACGTTGAAGGGACTTGGTGGATTGCGATTTAAGTGCCTGTGAAAAATTTATCAAAGAGAAGCGCGTATTGAGCTTGGTTTTCCCCGTAGTCTGTTAGAAGAGGGGAATGAACATCCGTGGGCACGATCAGTGAATACGTTGAGAATGTCTGCGTATTTTGAAAGCTTCTCCCAGGCGCAAGTTGCGATAGAGATAAATAAATATTGAAGTCTCACAAGGATATAAATGAGTAGATCATTTGGTGTGGAACGAATTTCACTCTTAGCTACCTTAATTTATGAATGTGTGTAAAATTTCCTTGAACTTATCTGGAGAGAGAGAAAAAGGCAATCAAAATGGATCTAATCATACGGAATTAATGAATGGTTTCATCATTAATTTGAAAAGGTACTTGAATTCAGGGAAATTTATTTATGAATGAAGTAAATTACTTTGCAGATAGATTATACGTATCGTTATTAATAGGTTTTTCCTCATCAAGCAATATTTTCCCCTGGAAACTGGGGAAAAAACATAAATAATCGAGAAAAAGAATATAGTCTCGTATACTGCGACTCCGGTGATTTCTAATGAAAATAAAGAGACCAGGTGAATGATATTTGCAAAGAAAAGTACATTTTGGTCATTCGATTGGTACAGTCGAGTGAATTATTTAAGGTCGGTCCGTCAAAAAATATATATAAATGCTATTTACGCGATGGTAGCAAATGTTAACAGAAACTATTAGCATAACTTCCGTATTGAGAGAGCCTCAGTTATATTTTCGAATAATACAACTCTTAGTATTTCCAATTAAGAAATGTGAGCTCGCGATCTCCAGTAAAGATATTTTGGCATTTGTGCACCCCTTTACAACCCTTACCTCCGCTGCTCTTTTCTATAATATCTTAAACGGATATAGCAATTGTATTACCAACATTGCAATCATTTTGTGTGTTTTCTAGAGAAAAAAGTGAATTTAGCAATTATTAAGGCGTGCATTTTTGATACATTATACCGTGGGCGGCCTGTTAATATTATAATGAAATAGAAGCGTCGATTAGGGTTGAACATTGGGATTAAAATGGGAAAACGTAATTTTTATGATTAATATTTTGGCTAGCATTTATTTTTTGCGTGCTTTAAATTCTCTTTGAACATTGTCAAAATACTCACGACGCCATGTTTGACCTCACTTTCTGAAACTTCTGTTCTCAGTGAAGAAAACTTGCCGAGCTAAAGTATATTTTTTATGCAGTGAAAGCGAATAAGAAAGTCTTTATACGACATTGGTTATTTAGCATTCCTCCTCTTTAGACAAACTTGTAGGTGATCCAATAACTGGGTGCAGCGTCTTGAAAATGTGGCTAACGGTTGGTGGATGGATATATCATCTCTGGAGGCACATTTTCAGAGAAATATTCGGTTCAATTTTTCATAACTTTCATCTCTCCGAGAACTTTCTCCCAAAGTTTGTCGCCGAAATAAAGTTAAAAATGAAGTAAGAGTTTCACTCGCTCAAGTTTGCGTAATTGGGGCGACGGTGCCTCTGAACGAGTCACATTTAGTATGTTCAGACGCAGAATTGTTCCGGGCCAATATTTAATTTTGGCATAGTGGTTATATATTGAGTAAATAAAAGTTATTCTTGAAAAATATAATAATTTTTTTAATTTAAGGAAGTGTAGATACCGTGTTAATTTACCCAAGTCCTCCAAATGGCAAACCTGAAGCAAGTAAGCACGCCAAAAAAAGATGGGAAGGGCTTACCTTAAGTCAGTGCTGGTGTTCATTGCTTATATCCTGCGACTTATGCTTCCCGTTGAGCTGTGTTGTCAAGCCGTTTGTATCTAGCTATTGACAGGAGGTCCAGTGCTATGAAAGGTTTTTTCACCCGGAGTGGTGCAATTGCTGAATTCGTATTGTAGCTGACTTTATGCAAAATGTACATATATTATTTTTCCTTTTCGATAAGTGCTTAAAGCTTGCGGTAATCACAGTCTTAAAATTTTGGTCCAGGCTAAAATTCATTTTACTGCTCGTGGTCTCAGTAACTCAGCGAGTGTGAGAGTATATTACAGCCGTTGAGCCAAAGTTAATACCCGAATCATATACATACATATATATATATATATATATATATATATATATATATATATATATATATACACATATATATATGTGTGTGTGTGTGTGTTTGGGAGAATTACTTTGATGTAATATGTAATTGGCATTTTGGCTTGCCAGTTGAGACTTAGTTTGTAGATTTTAATCTAGGCTTAGATCTTATCGATGATCAACTCTGGGAGGAGTTTGTGATCAGCATTAGCAAACCTATTCTATGAAAATGATACGTCAAATGGAGTATTGAAGAGTAATAATGTTTTTAAGTGGAGAAGGGACTCAGAAAACTAATCTGATCTCTTCAAAGTGCTCATCTTCAATTAATATAAAATCATCATCCTCGCGCATAAAGCATATTCTGAAGTTTCCTAGGGAGTTCAACACATGTCAAAATGAAAGTGGTCAATTAGATCAGGTGAATGATAATTTTCGTCTGTCAGCTGCAAATGATTTTGGATTAATAGCGAAAAATGCCATAAAAGGGGTTGAGTATCATGGCAAGAAATTAATCTTGAATTTGATGTGGAAAAGTAAAGGGTGAGCGTTAAATGGATTAATTTCCCTCTCTGCCGTTTTACTAGTAGCTTGTACTTGTACTTATGGAGCGAGGAAGAAAATGCTACAATTTTCTCTTAGGGAATGACACCCATGATACATCTATCATGGTTAGCAATGAAGGGATTTCTACATTATAGGCCTTGTTTAAACTTTTCCAGTGCACCGCATTGTGTGTTACGCAGTTGTATGGTTGAAACAGTTAACGCCCCACTAGGAGTATGACATTTTTTCACGGATAGACAAACGGACTGGCGGCAGTTTCTATGGCTGGGTTCGAGGAAGGGGAGTCTCAGGAAAGGACGCATGCCAGTGACAGTTGGCTACCAGCCTTTGCGGAGTGAGGATCGTTCGTTTGCGAAACCTCTATAACGTGACCTCGTTACTCTCCGTCATGAGCCTGTTATTGGAACAGCAATACGCCATCAAATTTTGCGTGAAACTGGGAAAAAAACCGGGAAAGGGACTAATGACATGCTCAAGGCAGCTTATGGTGATGACGATATGGGTAGATCGGGTGTTTTTGAGTGGCACAAGTTGTTTCGGGAGGAATGGAGAGAAGATGTTGCAGACGCCGAACGTTCAAGAGGCTCTTCGCCCACAAAAAGAGACGGAAATCTTGCAAAAGTGAAGGCTTTGTTGGACAGGGATCGTATATGAAGTGTTCGCATGGCTTCTGAAGAACTTGAAATCCCTAAAAGTTATGTGCATCGACTTGTGACCGAAAACACAGGCATTAGAAAGGTGTGTGCGAAGTTGGTGCCGCGAGTGCTCTCGGACGAACAAAAAAAACGCGGATCTGACAAGAGCTTCTCGACCATGTGAGTTAGGATCCAAATTTTTTAAACAATGTCCCACCAAACTTCTTCCTCTTGCCCCGCCTCAAATCTGGGCTGAAAGGTCGTCACCACGGCTCGGTGGAAGCGTTGTAACAGGCCGTGACGAGGGAGCTTAGCCAGCATTCCGGGCGCCGCCTTCCAGAAGGCGTACGAGGCGTTGAAAACCCGCTGGTAGCAGAGTGTGTGGACGCACAAGGGTGCTACTTCGAAGACTTTTGGGTGAATGTTTTGATTCTGGCACTAGGTATTTTTAAATCAACTCAGTCCTACTGCTTTTGGGACAGACCTTGTAGCTCTGACATTAAGACAGTTTATTGGCCTTTTATTATTATTGTTTCGAGGAAATTTAAGTTGTAATGAATAAAAATAGGCACATACCGCATTTCAAAACTCTTAGGTTCACCGAAAGAGAACTTCAGCTCATCGTCTTGAAATCTTTGCATATCTTCGTGCAGTATTGAAATATCATACACGTAATTATTAATATCTTTCGGTCAGAAAGACTAATGAGAATCAAAGCGTCCAATCGTTCTTGATCACAAACGGATGAAGGATGTTAATGTAAGAATTGATGATTTACTGTCTCAATTCCATAAAAAACTTTCACAACAACATTTATTTCTTAATTTAAAAAAAATCAGCGACGAAGAAGGGAATCGATTCTTGACAGAGCGGTTAAAAGGTTGTTGGCAAGTTTTCGTATGCATTACAAAAATCAGCCCTCGGAGAATGTATTTCAATGTTCTTAGCTACAGAAGAAAAAGCATAATATGTTCAAAAATGTTACAAAATGAAATATTTGCATGAAATCTCTTCAAGTTAGGTCATCATTTTCTGAAAATTGCTTTTTCTAGTTATTGTATTTGGCTTTTCCATCATGTGTATTTTAGCGATATAATATTATTTTTGGCTATTTTATTCAAGTCTAGGTTGTTTTTTTTCAAAATACACCTGTCACTACAGTGTAAAACGTCAACATTGTGTCAAGAGTTAAAAAATGAATTATTTGCAGTGAAGAGATGTTAGAAACATATTAGTTTTATCAATGGTTCATTCTTATAATGATGATCACCTTGGCTGTGAAAATATGACGGGCCATTCAAGGTCGCTATGCTAGCAAATTATCCTTCCAGCATGTCTTTCTCTGGTGGACGGCAATTGAAGCACTTCTTTGTCAATTGTGTATGAAAATTAATGAGATATAGACAAAATGTTGAGCGTGTGTAAATTCAGTTAATTTTTCAAAAATCAATTTCTTTCTAGGAAAAATCAATGATTACCTCTCTCAAAATAGAGATAGATGCTAAAATATGATTGAGTAAGCAAATAGAATTATTGTACTTTGATTGAGTGAAAGAAATATTTTTATTTTTATAATTAAATAAGTTTAATCAATGTTTCATATCAATAAATACTACTTCTAATACCATTATTTTTATAGATGTTCTTTTTGAATTAATTCATATTAAGTGGCTCACTGGATTCAAAATTGTGAGTTTGTTAGTCCATGAGGCCGAGGCATTGATGGCCACTGCTATAAATTTACTGCATATGTAAATAGGTCTAATAATAGGAAATGCAAGAGTTTTTCGAGTGGGTGAATTTATATGTAAATATAAAATGAACGTACCTACGGTCGTGAAGCAATTGAAACAAAATAGCCGAGACCGTAAACTTGATTGGCACTAGGTTTGTAAAGGGGGGAGGTGGAAACAAAGTTACAAGTAAGGGGAAAGATAGGGAACACACACACTAGGTCACTTAATTGTGTTTGGGAAACAGTGACCCATGTGTACCTCAATCACACACAAAAAAGCAAAATTAATAGAAAATAAAACAAACTTACAATCACTTGATCACTAGGGTGTGTTAAGGAATACCAGTCACTCTCATGAATCACATTCTCAAACTCGTGTGGTGAATTAACCCTAGTCTTTTTAATGGCAGCGTTTATTAGTGATTGAAAGGTTTTGCTGGAACAGTTGTATTGAGAGTGTTATTTTATACAATGAACCTAACCTGGGATTATATCCAAAAGACATCAGAATTGAGCAGGGCTCTTATAATCCTTAAATGAAAATATATTATTGTTTTAATTAGCAATTATTACTTTTGTTTAATTAAATATTTGTAAATATGGGATTGCATGGATAGTTAAGACATGGATAGTCTCCAGCTTTGGATGTTTCTTATTATAAACATTTTCTCAGTCGCTGGACTGAGAATAGTGTGACATATAAGTCCTTGGCCCCAAGGTAAAAACTTCAACTGAATTAAGAATCAATGGAAGGGGGCATTAAAATCTAATCCTGTAAGAAACTCTCATTCAATACGGTGCCCAGTCAACAGGACCCTCCTTAAATTAGTCCTACTTGGTGCAAATGATTTTAGAAGTCACTGGTATCCCTTCTGTGATAACTGCTACTATTTCTGAAGAATTTTATTCCTTGACATTCTGAATGAAGCCGCAGATACCCAGGGCAGAAACCAGCCTCATAATGGTTATATGCACTGCTGACATTATTTCTAAAATGTTTCAATGTTTTGCCTTCTCAGGAAAACTGTCAAAATTACATTCGCATCCTGACTCAAGCGGGCAGCCCAGGGAGGTACCTGATATGTGGCACCAACTCCTTCAAGCCAATCTGCAGAGAATATTCTGTCCAGGTATCTATGCTGGTTTATATAGCCTGCAGTTAACGTATTCTCATTTAGTCATGATAAGTTCATGTCCAAATAAAAAACATGAGAACATGGTGCTCAGAATAATCCGTAACCGTCCCAGTTCTTCCGATTTCAGTTTCATTGAGTGATCGATCCTTCTGATCTATTTTTTGAAAATTTGATGTATTTGTAGCTCAGTGGCATATCCTTATTGTTTTTTCAATAAAATAAAGTTTTGGCTTTCGTATTCTTTGCTACAAGAATTCTAATTATAGGCTAAAGCATATAAATTTAACAAGGTGTGCAATTGAGAACATTGCATTCCAGTAAAATGTGTGCATACTTTTGATCAAGGTAGTATTTATTCACTTTCCCCACCATATCCATATTTTAATTCATAAATGAGGCCAATTATTAAAAAATTTTGATGATCCCTGTGTGTTAGAACTTCATTACAACATATAGTAAACTTAGTGGCTGTGGTTATTGACAAATTTTATATTTTTAACGTAAGTTATACTAGAATAATATCTAGCCTTTTATAGGTCGGTCAAATTGAATGTGGGTGCTAGTATACTTACATGCATTAAGTGCCCCTGTGTAAATTGAAGTGATGAATGAACATCACTTGATTAGATTTCCTCATTCACATTCTCTCATTTATCTGATGCACTCTTTTTTGGTATATGACTAGAACGGAAAAATTTGGAATTGTGAATTTTGTTCAAAACTCCTAGTGTCTAATAATTTAGACTGGGAAAATTGTATTATGCACTTTGTTATTACCTTAATAATTCTATTTTGAATTGACTGTTGTATATTTTGAGTGTTGTTTTAAGCCTTCACGTACATTTATATTTTTTAGATCAACCTATTCTTCATGTCAATATTGACACAAGATGAATCAATATTATTACATCTATTTTGATATCAATTGAAAATATATTGTCTCCAAAATGCACATCATCAAACAGGAATCTATGATTTCTATCGTTACAGAGTGGAACATATACAGTGGAGAAAGAGAAACCTGGGCAGGCACTATGTCCATATGATCCCCAGCAAAACAGCACCGCTGTTTTTGTTGGTAAGTTAAATTTAAATGTAAGTTAAATTAGTACTGTCCAGTCAAGAAAGCCTGCTAATAAAGTATATGTCACACATTTTTAAGTAGTGAATTATTTGTCAACCCGGATATATTTAATGGAAGTCACTGTAAAAGAATAAATTCTATTGAAATTCTTGGGCTACGTAATGTGGACAACCATGCCTGAGTAACCTCAGTATTGGGGAAAAATTATGATCAAGAAGTCTAATTTCACCCAATTTAATGAGTCAATCCTTGAAAGGATGGGCTTCCCAAGATATGATTCGCCAGTCATTCACCAGCCTTAATCTAGCCTGAGTGCCTTTGCAGTGACGATTTTGATGTGACAGGAGTGCTCCAAAAAACTCAAAATGAAACATCTGTAGTTTGACATGGAATATCTATTTCTTTTTTGTCATTTTTCTATTTACAATTACATAAATTTTCAAGAAAAAAGTACAAATGAAGCAGTCATAAAACGTAGCTATTGACATGATGTGGTCGAGGTGGGGTTCATGACCACATCAAGGATTGAATGTGAGTTCACCATTAATTGGGTTCATAGTGAATTTTTAATGCTCGTAAGTATAATTATTTTGTATATAATCACTTAAACATCCATTGTGTGCCAATATTTGCATGGTATTGCCTTGCCAAAAGGCGGTAAAAATAATGGCTATTAACTTTAGTCTTTGGATTTTCTTCATAATTGTATGGAATGGAATTGATAATAGAGAAACTCTCCACATTCCTGATTTGCGTAGTGAGTCTGACATGAGATTTCCTTTCCTCCCGAGACTATGAGAATCAGCTGAGAGTTTCATAATTTAATGACATACCAGGAAATTCTAAATTAAATGAGTTAGTCATTTATTATGCAATAGAATTTTTTCCGTATGCTAATTTGCCATGTTTATGTTTCTAAATTGTTATCTTTTTTAAACAAAAGCATTAAGTTGTATTCCTGAGACACAAGATGAGCAAAAAATATGTTAAATCACATAAAGACAAATTTGGATGAATTTAGAGACTCAGCCTGAACTTACTTGTAGTGATTGGAAGGTAGCAGTGGAAGGAATCAATCATGTTATAGCAGTCTTATCTGCAATTGTAACTACTACTATTTTATTCTTAGTGATCATCTGATTGATAAAGAAAATCTTTAATTATCAAGCGAGGTGTATGGTTCTAATTTTGGCCTTTCCATTTTTTTAGATGGTGACCTATACACTGGTACAGTTGCCGATTTCTCTGGCATGGATCCCATTATCTACCGTGGGCCCCTTCAAACAGAGCAATATGACTCAATGAGTCTCAATGGTTAGTTTACTCTCATTTTACAAAGTTAATACTGCACATCTTTAAAACATTATTTTTAGATGTTGGCCTCTCAATATTTCAAATGTAATTCTCTGTCAGTCCCAGGGTCACAAATGCTATGTGTTTTATGATAGTGGATTTAATGATGTCAACTATTCATCGAGTGTTCATTAAAATTTACCAAATTCCTCAAATTGTTCCCTTGTTTCCTCTTGCTTTTACAAGTCATTCATTTTCCAAAATAATGCGTGTAATTTATTTACTCTGTTCTAAATAATTTGTGTAATTAACTTACTCTCTATTAAGTAAAACTTACTAATTTTGCCAATTAGTTACTTCGGTTCTATGTTGGTATTGACTTCCTTATGATGCACTATTTTCAAGTGTTAATGTTTCATTTTGCAGCCCCTAACTTTGTGAGCTCAATGACCATGGGAGACTTTGTTTTCTTCTTCTTTCGAGAGACTGCTGTTGAATATATTAACTGTGGAAAGGTAAGTGCATGTTGCACAAATATTTATGTGAGCAATTGGTAGAAAACATTCATCTATATTTAAGTGATTTGAACAATATTCTCTAATTATGAATTTGTGTTCAGAATTATTGTATGTAAATAAAATGGTTGTTATTTGCTTTTCATTTTACTTTAATGTAGAAGATGCATCTATTTATTCATTGTGGTCGAATGTGTTTTAAGTAATAAAGTCTGTGCTTTCTTTTAGTCCGTTTACTCCAGGGTAGCCAGGGTATGTAAGATGGATAGAGGTGGACCGCATCGCTTTAGGAATCGCTGGACATCATTCTTGAAGGCCAGGCTGAATTGCTCAGTACAAGGAGAATTCCCCTTTCACTTCAATGAAATACGTATGTTGTTTTTACATTCTATTGGGCTTGGGTAGCAAGTTTTGCATGATAAACTAGTTTCTGTTAGATATGTATCTCTTACCTGTTTCCTGTAATTTTTTCAAGGTTAATTTCATTATTCCACATGAAAGAATTCTTAAATTGGTTAACGCCATTGATAATTATAAGTTATTTGCTCTTTCAAAGAATTGACCGAATCGAAAGTGTCTCCTCAAGGTTGTGCAGTTGCATACGCAGGCTTTTTTTGAGAGCTAGGCGCTTAGTTTTATTTCCATTATGTAGGCAC
Organism: Hetaerina americana; assembly: GCF_022747635.1. Classification (NCBI taxonomy): domain Eukaryota; kingdom Metazoa; phylum Arthropoda; class Insecta; order Odonata; family Calopterygidae; genus Hetaerina; species Hetaerina americana. The sequence continues at coordinate 1,193,181 of NW_027286069.1, read as the reverse complement.
TTTTCTTTGGTTTTTTTATCCCCTTTAACTTCATGTAGTTATTCTTTTTTTTTAAACTATATTTTCATGAGTGACAATGAATATTTGAAAAATTGTTAGAATTCTTGCTCATCTTCACTTCATATTTTTCCTACTTCCAGAATCATCAACTGAACTAATTGAAGGAGTTTATGGGGGGCAAACAGCTCAAGTGATTTATGCAGTGTTTACAACTCCACCAAATAGTATCAGTGGTTCAGCAGTATGTGCTTTTGCTTTACAAGATATTTCTGATACATTCGAAGGAGCATTTAAAGAGCAGGCTGCTCTGAATGCAAACTGGCTTCCAGTGCAGAGCATCAAGGTAAGATCTACTTCATTCAATTAGGCAAAGGTTTATTGCCCTAATAATTTTTTCTTTCATCAAGAGTTCTGTAATCCTGGTTTATCCTGTCATTTACTCACGGCATACATTATGATGGTAATTTCTCTTCAGATTTCATCTTCAGTAAAATTGCACTATATAACCAAATCATAACAATGAGTATCATAAACAGCTGTTTCAACTAGCCATTTACTTTAGTATTACTATAATTCAGTGAACATAATCTCATCATACTTCCCTTTGGAGAGTTTATGGAGAACATATTTCACAAATGCTCAGCTTTTTTTATTGTATTTTGTTCTTACAGCCATAATAGATCATTGTGCATCATTTCTATCAATTATATTGTCTCTCCCACGTTGAACATATGCTCTAACCTAAACTATGTCGAACAAATGTAACTATATTTACAAGTTTTTATATTTCTTGTAATAGAGTTTAAATGTGCAATGCCTTTGCCGAGGAAAAAATTTGTAATCTTTAGATATATTTCATTTAATTATTGATTTTTAATGGCATATTAATTGTGGTTTCATTTCAGGTCCCCGACCCACGACCTGGCCAATGTGTCAATGACTCCAGGACACTTCCAGATCTCACACTGAACTTTATCAAGACTCACTCATTGATGGATGAATCTGTTCCATCATTCTTTGGTGAACCTATCGTTATTAGGACAAGTTTTCAGTTAGTATGATTTTTAATTTATAGCTGTTCAGAAATGATAAAATTGTGATCAGTTGTGTTTTTTAAGTATGAGAGTTAAGCTGCAACTTCGAAAACTGTGAGAAATAAAAATTGGCCTGTTTAAAAATGGTATGCTTCATTGGTCAGTTTACCTTTTGGTGCAGCCAATGCTTTTAGAGCACCTGATCTCAAATTTTATTATTTCTTAGTGCTAACTTATTGCTTTTTTAAACTCATAACTTTGAACTCTCATTACTTACCTTCCATAAGGTGTATTTTTTGGTCTTGGAGGGGGTTAAAATGCTCTCAATCCCCCCTATATATGCCCCTGTTGTACTACATGTACGATTAAGCAATCGTAACTAACCCATTCATTTTGCATCAATAAGGAAAGTAATTACCTTTTATGAATGGTAATTGTGAGGTTTTCAGCCGCCATTATTATTTGCTTTTTATGCAGTAAATAATTTGATTGCCAAGCAAAGGTTTTCTAGAAGTTTAATTTGCATTGAAATACTAACATCATTATGTGATATTTTGGCTGAATTGTCTTAAGAAACAGAGAGAAAAATTGGTGGAATGAAATTCTTGCCTTAAATATGCATATCTATAAAATGGCTAATTTGCTCAAATGTAATCAAGAATTTACTTTGTGTTATTAGGACATTTTTATTGCCAAAATTTATTGTGAAACTGTTCTTTAAAAGGGGTGTTCAATGATAAATGCAATTACACTAGTGAATCGATGGTTATCCTAGGCCATAATCTTTGTTGAATCATTTTATCACTTTTGTTACTGAGTCATCTCATGAATTTCTCTTTGGATTTCCTTGAAGCATCTACTCTCAGAAGCTGTGACATTTTTCATTTCTCTGAATATGGACTGTCATTAGTTAATAATTGTGTTTTAGTTGATGTGAATTTTCGTATCCGTGATTGAAGATGTACGTATTTGGCTCACGTCAGTTATGATCGTGCAATAACAATCTAATGCAGCCATAATCTTTTAACTGACTGTTTTATATATGAATAGTAATTTCTCCCTTTCTATCAAATTTATGGCATAAGCTACAAAAACATTGCTCTACTCTTCAATGGTAAATGAAGTATTCATTCTGATTCTTTATTGCTCTTCACTCACCTTTATGGAATTAAATGAGTGTATGATTTTAAGTATTAATGCAATGTAAGAGAATTTGCTTAATAACAAAGACGTATAAAATTAAATTATTATTTACTGTGGATACATGTTTCATATTAGAAGAGTTGGTTTTCTGCTTTGGCTAATTTTGGAGCCACCCTTCCATGGACCTATGTGATACATTTGGGAAAGCTGGCTTCAGCCATATTGTTTTCTATTATATTTCTTTTTTTATAACTGAGGAGTTGTTCCCCTAAGTGAAGGATAATAACATAATTACCAGGATAAATTTCACATCATGCATTTTTGTAGTTGTGCCACCAGTTTGAAAACTCATAATGTGAATAGATGTTGACTTTCCCAGTGGGTGTCAAGACTAACACTATCTTAGCTGCTAAAAACTGATTTTGCCACTTTCTTTAGTGCCATTAGTGATGTTTTGAAAAATATTGCATGACCTCAAGTGTACATTGGACATATTTTAGCTGGGAACAAAAAGTTTATAAAATGGCATACAATACCTCAATACAAACGATAGAACAACAGAATGCATTCAACTCAATGTAGTGGAACGCACACTGAATATGTCATGGACTGCTGCCATTTGTTAATTTGTCATTGCTGTCATGCAAGAGTTTCAAAATTTTCATTTTTTTATTGGCCTATTACTAATGTTAATTACATAATATTAATCACTCTATTTTTTATGGGACCTTTATGAACCTAATTATTTTTCTTGTATTTGAATTTGTTTTTAATCGGTGAACATTTGTTCATTTCAGTTATAGGTTCACTCAGATCGCTGTTGATCCCCAGATCAAAACACCTGGCGGAAATACCTATGATGTTCTCTTCATTGGTACAGGTAAGATACCGTTGGCATTGGATTACACTGAATGTATTTAGTTTCAATAACCTATCTGTGGGTATTGATTGTGCCTTGGGCTCAAAATCTGTGTCTCCTTTGGACAACCTCGTCCAAAGTCGAAGCTGTGTGATTTTCTGTTCAACAGAACTTTGCAGGAAACAGGAGAGGGAAGGCATTGTCCTTCCTCTCCCTATGTGGATTTTACATGACAAATGGCACAGATTGATTCATTGATCATTGGAAAACTGTTCAAGCTGACTCCTTCCCTAGCATATCAATGTCAATCTTCAGAATGATTACTGTAATAGATAGATGCTCTCATTTGAAATGCCCTAATATGAATTTCTGCTTTCATTGATTGCCTATTACTCTTTTAACTGTTCTTTCATAAAACCCAAACTGATATTTGAAATTTATTGATTAAATGAATTTTTCCCTTAGATAATGGAAAGGTGATAAAAGCAGTTAATGCAGACTCAGCTGATACAATCAAGCGTGTGAACCCTGTGGTTATTGAAGAAATTCAAGTGTTCCCACCGAATGTGCCTATAAGAAACTTGAAAGTTGTGCGTGAAACAAGGGGTTCTGTGCAAGATGGTCGGCTTATCGTTGTATCAGATCATGAAGTGCAGTCATTGCGTTTGCATCGATGTTACTCTGACAAGATCCTTTCGTGCAGGTATGGCATTTATTATTGTCTAGTGGTTTTGTTTACCACTTGATTTCCATCTGCAATTCCATTATCTGTAGATTTTATGAATCACTGCAATTTAGAGAATGCTTAAAATTAAGGGATCCCATGCTCTTGCATGCTTTCCTTGAATCAAAATCTTCTTTGAAATACAAAGGTGTACTTTCATGAGCAATTCACTAATTTAATGAAAAATTTTAAGGTATAATGTGACCCATAGGTAAAATGTAACCTATTTTTTAGGGGTAGAAAGAATGTGAACTTAAATATAATGTCAGAAGAGGAAGTGAATTAGTCATCTTAGTTGATAAAAAAATGATTGTTGGTCTTCATAGAATGAGTACTTTGGCAGGATATAGACCTGCTTGAAATAATACATTATGACGATTAAATGTGGATAAGTTCATGAGGATGTTTCAAAATGGCATTTCATGCATGTACCTGGGTAGTGATAAATCCTTGCCTTTGATTTCTTTCACCTGGCTCCCCTTGTGTTGCCACCCGGAGACTTGATTGTGTAGGTGCTTATTGGTAATGGAAAATATTTCACTCTAATTCTTCAGTGAGTGTGTTGCACTGCAAGATCCTTATTGTGCCTGGGACAAACAGAACCAGAAGTGCAGAGCAGTTGGAGCTCCTAGATGGAATGAAGAGAAAAACTTCTACCAAAGCATTTCTACAGGTGTCCATTCATCATGTCCAGCTAGTGAGTATGATTTCCTAATTAAAACATACTCTGACAATGTTTAAACATAACATAACTCTTCCAATATAATGGATGTGCAACATCAGCATCATGATAGAGTTATCACGAAATGACATATAGATTTCAATAATTTAATATTAATTCTTGTTCGCTGCACTTGAGCCATTAATTAATGATATAATCATGATTTAAATAATGAAGAAATTTTTAATGGTAAAGAATTTTGTTTTTTTTTTAATATCATTAACCTTTAAACAATATACTTTGAAGCTGTATGTCTTAATAGAAATATGAAGGTTTAATATGAAGTAGGAATGCACATTTCACTCAATTCATGCATCCAATTTAAATACCAAGGTTGTAAACAAATTTATTTTCGTAAGTAAAATAAAAATTATGAGTGAATTCATAAGTGAATCCTAATTGCAATGCAATAGCTACCTGTGCTCTCATTAAAACATAATAAACTACATTCTTTTATTTTTACATTTTATAATATATAATAGATAGGAGTTATGGGAAAGAATGTTCTCAATGTGAAACAAGAAAATTATGGAATAATTTAATGATTTTCATTAATTAGATAGCATTCAAGAAGTTCTTTAACTCTTTCAGATAAACTTGTTCGAACTATGCGTGCAATGTAGGTCACCTTTGTTTTCACGAAAAGTAGTTTTGATAGTTGATAACAGAGTGTGTGATATTTAATTTTATCCGTAGAATTCCTTTATGAGTAGCCCTCTCAACTTGCCATGATTCTTTCTTTTTTTAGGAAATGTAGCATTTGAAACTCACGTAGGTGGAATGCTATTACTTTTTACTGTCATTTGGGTGCGGGTGGGATGCTGGGGGAATAGAGGTAGGGGAGGGAGAAACTTGGTGTCGGAATCAGTTAACGTCCCATCTGACGGACGGTGTGCTTCACTTGAAGTGCTCTCAACATGGCACCCCAATGAGGCATTTGAATACCAATGAAAAATTCTGATGCCTCCAGGATTTGAACCAATACATTCCCTCGGGGTGGGAAACCAGTGCATTGGCCGCGGCACATCCTGATCCCCAGAGATCTCAATGATGGCCCATATGTTAATATAAATCTGAAGATCTGCTCAGTGTATGAATCAAAGGATGATTGAGATTTTGACTAAAGAAAAATTGTCATGGAGTTGCTTGTTTTAAAGGGTTAACTTAACAAAATGGTATAGTCAGGGGTCAAAATGGTATAGTTGTATATGGGTCATTCAATAAGTCCTTAGGAAAAAATAGAAAAGAAACTATTTATGGTAGTTTGTTTTTTTTTTCAATGTCATCTCATTTTAGTTATATACACTTTTCCGAGTGTTTCTTCAACTTTTTTAAGCTATCCAAAAAGTAGGCTTTCAGAACATCCTCAAAACAAACATTTTTGTTGGCGATGACTTCCTCATTTGACGTGAATAATTTTTTACTAGGACATTTTTTCAAGTTTGGAAATAAAAAAAGTCACTGGGGGCTAAATCAGGTGATCACAGTGAATTTCTTAATGATTTGAACTTTAATGTCATAAATTGCACCATAGAAACTGTTCAGGTGTACAGCGGTGCATTGTCTTGATGGATGAGAATTTTATTCTTTGCCAAATTAGGGTGGTGTTTCTAGAATTCTTTGCTCAACTGGTTAAATGGCAAACCATAATACTCTCCATTTATCTTTTGTTCATTTTGAAATTAATTGATGTAGATGATAATGCGTGCATGCCAAAAAGCCATGGATATCACCTTATCGGCCAATTGCACCATCTCTGCCTAATACGGAGCCAGTTCACCTTGAGGAATCCACTGTTTTGACTATTCCTTGGTCTCTGTAGTGTATGTTTTCATGTTTCGTCCACATATATGTATTGATACAGATAGAAAAGTACCAAATCAACCTCACAATTGCATTTATTCTCCATGGAGAGCAAGTGTGGCACCCTTCTTGCCAAAATTTTTGTCACTCCCAATTTAGCTTGCAAAATTGAAAACACCTTGTGATATGCGTACGACTACAAATGTTTCGTCAACTTTGTTTGGTTGATCACTCAAAACCATATCGTGGATTTTGTCAACTATTTCAGAGAAAGTCACTTCCACTGGGCATTCCAAAAAATGTTAATCCCCTGTGCATGTGTGGTCACATTTAAACTCATTTACCCAATTGTAAACAGTCGCAAACACTGGAGCAGATGTGCCATGAACTTCATATTTAACTCGGCTATGATCTCCATCGCTGTAAAACCTTTTGAATAAAAATGTTTAATCATCTCAGAAAACTCATTTTTTTCCATTTTTACAAATAAACAAAAGTAAATTGTCTCAATCAACTATGAACATAAAACTACATAATGGATACTGCTGAAACTTTGACAGCAGTCTTGCGAAAGATTATGGTTATTTAAAGCAAACCTTTTCCATTACAATGAGTGCCATCTTTTGGATTGTCTAATGAGTTATCAAACATCCCACATAGGTGCAACATACCCATCAAATCATAAAATTTTAATTTTAGTATGCACCAATCAAGAAAATGAAATTAACAAGATTCTTGATAAGTAGGAGCTTCAAGTTTAATATTAAAGTGATGGGGAATGAACCAGACCAAGTGGTAATAATTTGGTGACCAAGTAATTGGGCAGTATTTTAGGAAGAAAGTGGCATTGTAATGGGGATATTAGGAAACGAATTTCATTGGGGAAAACGATTATAAAAGAAGAAGAGAACTGATGAACTGGTGCTCTCGAGTAAATATTTGAGCAAAACATCATGGAGTATAGTGATATATGGATGTGAGACATGAGAGATGTGTGACATGTCTTTGAGGAAAGAGGATGAGCGTAGATTGGGGGCTTTTGAGATGTGGGTTTGGTGGAGATTGGAGAAAATAAGTTAGACTTTTGGAGAAGTTGAAGAGAGGAATCACTGGGGAAATCAAAAAAAGGTAGAAGAAACTGCACAAATCAATCACCCATTTCTTAAATCTTTGCCTAACCATAATATTATAGTCCAACTGATATCTCTCTAGTCCCTGAGCATTTTCCATGTATACCTATGCCTTTTGTGGTGTGTAAACAAAGTGTTCATTATAAATTAACCCAACTCTAGTAAAGTACTCTATAGCTTTCTCCCTGTGGTGATTTCTCATCCTTAAACTATGGTACCCTACCTCTCTTCCCTCATGTATTAATCGGTTTCAATCCCCCGTCACTATTAAATGCTTCCATTCAGGAACACCCACAATTATGTCCTTAAACTAGTCATATACCCTATTGACTTCTTCCTCCCTATGGCTGCTTGGAGACATGTATACCCTAGCAATGGTCAAGTTGGTCAGTTCTGCATTTACTTCTGCCTATAATATTCTACAGCATGCTTGCTAAATGTTCAATATGCTTCTTCCTACCTTTTTTCAATATTGCTGCCACCCCTTCCTGGTTCCCTTCCCCTCCACTGTATATTACTCTATAACTGTCACTCCAGTAATCCCTTCTATCCCACCATGTCTCTTTGCACAGTCCCAATATATCTATAAGGTTTGTATGAAAAGTATCGGGAAAATTTAAAAGAAAATAGATGTATTTTAGATATTGCTTTAATGCCTCAAAATTCTTCAAATTACATCTCTTAAGCATCGGCACACTTTTCAGTGGCTTTTTCAGAACTCAAAGGCCGGTGGATTTCAGAAGATCCTTAAGGGTACACATGCAAGCTTCTTTGATGGCACTTAGTGTCGGATGGTGGTGTCCTTTGAGGAAGGATTCCACTTTTGGGAATAACAAATAGTCTGCTGGTGCCAAGTCGGGACTGTAAGCAGTTGAGGAATTGTGTAGATGCTGCTGCAGAAGGTTTTCACAAGCAGACACTCGAATCTTTGCTCATGATCATCTGTCCAAAGACCTTCGGGAGGATGAGTTCAGTGCAGATCTTTCGTATTGCCAAATTTTCAGTGATAATGGTGGGCACTGTCATCTTATCAATGCCAATACGATCTGTGACCATGGGAACACTTAACTGATGGTCTGAATTCATCACTTCACGCACATGTCAGGACATATTGTTACCGATACTTTTTATACAAACCTTGTATATTTCCTCTCTTCATCTCTCATTTTAAATTCTCCAAAATTTCCTGTCCACAACAATGCCCTAATATTCCAAGACCGTATCCTAACTGGTTTGGTCCTCAAATGTGTTTTCTTTGCTGCTACTGTTGGTTTTGATTTGCAAGATTTTGTGAGATAACAACCGCAGAAGCCTTGTCTCTCCCACTGCCAGGCATTGCACACAGCCCTAATCTCTGATACTCTTATCCCTGTCCATCGTGTTAGAATGGGATAAATAAGTTAGGTGGTTTCCTGTTGCCTTCCTCATTAACTTAATTACGATGCTTAATTTTGCCACATTTGGGTTTAGGGAGGTTTATGTAAGCTCTCCTAGTTTTTAAGGGTATGCTGATGCAATTTGAACCCTCATCTGTCTACAATGATTGTATAATAAGTGAGTCTTTCAGTTGAACACAGAGGAGTCCCTCCAATTGATGGCTTACCATCTCCAGAGTATTTTGGGCGATAGTTGGGAGGAAAATGGGAGCAGTAGTGAGGATATCAGTGGAATAATAGTATTGGCAAGAGAGCTATTTTCAGAAATGAAATTAATGACAGGTACACTAATTAAAGGTGTCAAGAAAAGTTTACCTTTGGATCTGAAACTTAGTCTATGAGGCAAGAGGATGAGAGTAGACTCGAGGCTTTAATGGGGGAATGCAGAAGAATGAAGAAAGTTAGTTGGCCATCGAACTGAAGAGTAATGTAAAATTTGCAATTATGTTTGTAGATTAATGAAATTTGCTGGGTGAAATCCAAAGGAGATGGGGTATGTGGTAAGGGAAATATTGAGAGGAAGTGAGGTGCCCAAGGCTATGACGGAAGAGAGGATTTTAGGTAAATCAGGGTAGAGGAAAGAAGAAAATTGGCCTTTGAGGCAGAATGAAAGCAGGTCTGAAGAACTGAAGAAGAAGGAAATGATGGAGTGCAGAGGATCCCAGCATTGGGTTGCTCGGACATCTAAGCACTCCTTCACAATTGGAGTTGTGATGACATGGAAATTCAGGTGGTGTGCTGAGACATAGACAGTGGGAAACCCTCTTCCTTTGTTTTCTCAGAAATGATGCTGTTTCTTTGAAGAGATTTGACCATTTTTCTTCCCACATTTCACCATTTTCACTTCTGTGAAGACCCTAGTCCTCTCTCTCGCTGGTGTTTACCTCTTTACTTGTGCCTCACCTATCCTAATATCACATCAAGCGATGACTATGAAATGTGGTCAGTTAATTAGTCATTCTATGGATCACTCTAGCAAATAGTCTCTATTATTAAGTCTAACCTTAGAGAACTCTTAATCAGTTTTACAAACGAAACAGTTTTTGTGGGCATTTACCTCAGGATTTTTGTGTATTTATTGACATTTAAAAATTGAAATAGATATATCTAGTTATATTAAAGGAAAAAATATTTTGTTACAGCAAAACCTGGTAAAGATGTCAATGCTGGTGGTCTTTCTTCCACCTACCAGAAGTCATTCAACCATGATAGTGGACGAGTGGGCAAGGAAGTTCCAGATGGTGAAGTGATTAATATCATGCAGGATGAAGAGGGGCATACGGGTGAAGGTGAATTTATATTATTATGCTTACTGGATGTGATATGATTAGCTTTTAAAGATGAGTTCAAAGATATTCCAATTAAATTGCATATGTGCAATTAACTATCTCTATATGACTTATTAGGTAAGAGATATGGCATATTTTCTTCCAGACCTGCATGAAAATTAATTCAGTTCATGTATCCTATTCTATGATGTGAAATAGACTCAGTCTATATACCAATTAGAAAATCGTATTCAGGTACATTAATTAAATGAGGGCACTTTGAAAAGATTGTGCTGGAGTAAAAACTACTTAATTTTGCGATACAAACCATTTTTATTTTTCAACATGGCTTCCTTTTAGGCTTGCACATTTTGTTCAATGCTGTTCCAGTTGGTTGATTCCTTTCAAATGATGTGATTATTTCAACTGCAAAATAGGCATTTTTTTCCACAGTCACCTTTTTGTTTGGAACTAATCTTTCCGCCAGCCATTACTTCATATTGAATAATGAGCAATGGTCTGAGAGGGTCAAATCCGGAGGGCTGGGGGATTGGGAATTATTTAGCATCCCAACCTAATTATTTTTGCACAATTGTAGAGTTCATTTTGCACGTTTGCATGTGCATTTTTGTTTTGGAAACGGACTCTGTTGTGGGCCAATGTGAACATTTTTCTTGCAGCTCCATTATCAAATGGTATTATAGATATTCATGCTATAATAGACATTCACCTGTAATAGTTTGAACCTTACCCAATCTAGATTTTTCCCTATAAATCCCAAAAAACAGTCATCATAACCTTCCCTGCAGAAGAAACAGTCATCTTCTTTAGTGCAGACTTCCCCTTGTAACCCATTGCTTGGACTGTGCTTTGGTTTCAGGAATTTGGTGGTTTATCATCATCCACAGTGATGAAAAAATATCTAAAATCCTGGGTATTTTGCTGTAACAGCCGCAAACTGGTGTTGGGACATGTCATTGTGTGCAGTTGCAGCACCCACATTGCCGGAAATTTCTCATCTTAATTTTGATGCAAAATACTATGTATTCATTCATTCGCTCAAGATGCCTACAGTATCAGCTCTGTCACACACCTTCACTCTTCCAACATCCGTCACCATATCATGGATTATATCAATGATTTCTGTAGTAATGACCTCAACTGGGCATGCAGAGCATTCCATCACCACTTGTGCTCACGTGGCACCTCTGAAAATTTTGAAGCAACTTAAGCCATTCTAATCAAAGTATCAGATTAACCATAATGCTTATCAAGTTTCTCTGTAGTTTCTTGAGTCATTAAGTTTTGTTTGATGAACGCACAAATTCTCCTTCATCCATGTTTTGGAAATGACTTGCTCTATTCAAATACATGCGAAAGACAGGAGGATAATGGACCGATCATCACAATAACCCATCCTTTAAATCTGCATACTTCCTGCCTCCCTTGATTTCATACAAAATGCCTGTTTTTTTACTCACTCTTGTCTTGCTTTCCCAGCATTCCACCCTCTTATCTCTAGCACCCCATTGCCCCTCAGTATCTCCGCCCTTCATATTCTTGTCCTGCCTTCTCAGGATTTCTTCCCCTACCATGCCTAGTTCTAATCTAACTTCATCAGTGGTTTCCCTTCTGACTTTCCATTTTATTTTCTCCATTCTTCTCCTCACCCATAGTTCAGGATGTTCCACTTCCCCTCTTGCCTCAATGTCCAAGTTTCCAAGCCATACAAAACTTCACTCCATATTAAAGTTTTCACTAGTTTTCTCCTTTATATCTTGACTTGAGTATCTTTGCATCAACTCCTACCTCTTTGTAAAAGCTTCCTTACCTAATACAGATTTTCTTTTCATAGCCTTAATACTCTAGCCACTCACATCCAAAATAGTTCCTAAAAAGCTGAACTGTTCTACTTCATGTCCCCAACTGAAATGTTTATCTCAACCTTCTTATTTCTTGAGAATCTCGTAACCTTCATTTTCTAATGATTAATTCTCATCCCATGACTATCACACTGATTCTACAATGCACCAAGGAATGGTTGTTGTACCCTATGGTGGAATTTTGTCCTAATACTTTCTTGTCTCCAAATCTAAATGATGAGGAGATTGCCATTCCCTTGCTTCTCATATAAGTTCCTCTACAAACAGCAGCAGGGGACAGGGTGCATCCCTATCTCACTCCCCTGCCCAGCACCACTCTTCATCCTGACTCTCCATTCTGACACTCCAGGCAGTACCTATTTAACCTAAAACATTTAGAGATTCCAGATAAATTATTTATCCTTACTGTCTTATACTAGCTTGTGCAAAATCTTCATGTATTTTGTCCAGTTGACACCATGGATTGCCTTTTCACAATCTGTGCATCTTAAAAATATATGCATTCAGTGTTCTTTTCTAATGGCTGCATCATTACTCTTAGTATTTTATCAACTGACTCCTGGTAGTTGCCTTCCTTTTTGTCACAGTTAAGTCTTCTTTTTTAAGTTATGACAGTTTCACCCAAGCATGGAGATAATAAGTGACGGTAAAGTGGCATACAAAAGATAATTTGAAAATATGAATTTCATGTTATGGCAGTCATTTAGCTCATCAGGGAAGAAGTATTTCAAGAAGTTTTGACATTAATTGAGCAAAGGCTCCTATTGTCATGAAGAAAATATGAAACATCTTTAGCAATTGGGAAAGAGAAATTAGATTAGACGCTCAATAACAGTTTTCATAGGTGGAGTTAAAATATTTCACACTAGTTAAGCTCTTTGATGGCAAATGATATCTGTTGAAGTTCAAAATTAATTTAGTCTATAACTCCTTTGAATCAAAGTAATATCCTCTTAGAGGAGAGCCCTTATCCTATTTCTAGTAGGAATATTAATAAAATTTCCAACTAAAGATTTAAGTTATCATGATTAGTTTAGGAGTGTTTGTTGTTAACATGAAGTATTTATTAAAAAGTTTATTGTCCCATCAAAACTTTATAATTTCTTGGAACTATTTTAATGGTTGTTCATATAAATTATCAGACAAGAAAAGAGAAAAAAACAAGGTATAAATTAGAGCATTTATATAAAATATATTTCTCTATTTTTTTCACCCTGTTGATGTTTAACCCTGATCACTGTACTCAAATTATAATGCATATAAATAATATTTCTCCTCAAACTATGTACTTCGTGGTGCATGTTGTGCAATAAATGTGTGTGTGGTCTTTCATTCACTTTCCGCAAGGTCCTGAAGTGAGTGCAGCCGACAGTCCACTTCCACAGTACACTGTGGAAACATTGGCAATAGCTGTAGTGGCTGGCTCACTGGCAGCGCTAGTGGTGGGTTTTGTGTCTGGCTACCTTTGCGGGAGAAAGTGTCACAAAGAGGAAGAGGACAACCTGCCCTACCCAGATACTGAATATGAGTACTTTGAGCAGAGGCAGAACGTAAACAGGTAATGAATGCTATTTTCAGTTTTTAGCATTGATCAAGGGTTAGGAATAGTAATAGAGTTGTATATAGGTTGAAAATACTATTTCAATTTTGAGTACAAGTTATATAAAAACAAGTCTTGGATTTGATTGTGTATACATTTCTTCGAGATGTTAGATGGCAATTTTCCCATAGTGTTCCAACCTTAATGTAGCACTTTCTTAAATCCAGTGTAAATTTGGTCTTGTCATATTTATTTGCTAGTAGAAGCACCTCTTAGATTCCAGGATAGATGGAAAGTTCATATAATAGTGAAGATTTTCTAATCAATGTTAGACTCATGTTTTAATAATTTTACATTTTAAGGTAAGAATCGAAAGGATTCTTCAAATAATTGATTCTACCCACTTAAAAGATAAAATCCATCTATGTATTTAGGATGTATATCTTTTTACAGTTGGAACAATTGCATCTCATAAAAGCTTTCTTGCACTTACCAATGTACAATTGTTCATTGCTGAATAAAATAAGATGAATATACTTACATCATCAACATGGATGGAGGCCACGTGTCTTCCTGCTATAACAATAATTTCCTCTTTGTAAAGCATGAAGTAAGAATCAAAAAGACTAATTTCCCTACACTGTAGCATCATTTGGACCATCCTACTGTGTGACAAAACTAGTCGACTGTAACAAATTCTTTCCCGTGGAAACGCAAAGTCTTTAGGATTCTTCCTTTGTGCTTTACAAATGGTTTTCCGCTAAGGATCAGCCTCAACTATCTCTCAAATTTCCTGTTTGGTTAAATAAATAAGGTGATGAAATAAAACCATGCACCCTTTTACTCCTTGGTAAGGTCATGTTTAATAATAAAATTCTACTTTTAAATGGTTGCCAGAGGTAAATAAAAATTATTTCATGTGAAAAATATTATCGCTTTTGCAGTTTTTAATAATAATAATGCATTTTTTTCTTCTTCTGTAATTGTTGATCATACACTCTCAGTATTTAAACCGTGTGAGTCACAATTATGTGATGCACAGCTTGCCAGTAGAATTCTGATTTTTCCAAATTATATCCTCTGCCATTCATAAAATATAATAAACCAAGCTGAACTCTTATTTGTCTCATTAAATACTTGGACAGATCCTTAAACTTGTGATTCCAATGATGCTTGTAAATTTAAAAACTAGTTGTTTTTTTCTTCTGGGAAAAGTTGTAACTTTCCTGGAACAATTATTTTACTGATATTATAAAGTTCTTTTCCTGCCAAGTCTGGTATAATAGCACGCTTTTCAACTTGGGTTGGATCATATTACATGAAACCCTCAATTAAATCAGGGGTGCATGCTATGAGCACCATCAAAATTGACATGGGATTTTCACTTTGATTATTGTTGAATTAACACCATGAAGTTCTTAAACATGAAGTTCTCGTTATGCATTATTGCATGATCTTAAGCCTTGTGAAGTTTTGAATTTGTTGCAGACAACTTATTGCCCAGAGTTCTCTTCTAACCAAGTGATGCCCCCTCTTCATTTGGACAAATGTCAAGAGTAAAAGTATATGAATGGAACTGTGCGTTTAAATCTATGTTATTTTAACTTGTGAATGTAACTATGAATGCATTTTTTACTATCTGTTCATTTTTATTTTTTGTGTTTGTTTTCACGGTGATTTTGTCCCCTTTGATTCTTTTGTGTGTTTTTACCTCTTATTGTCCTTCAATCTAATTACTTTTGTCTTCTTTTGTAGTAGGATGGCTCCAGAACCAAAGCTGTTGCCTCAGGAAGAAGTGACGTATGCAGAACCCGTTCTCATTCCCACCGCAAACAAGCCATTGACATCGTCACCGAAGAGCACCTTGAGGAAAGCTCACGCAAATGCCCCCCCAGCCGAGACCCTCTTTCAGTTTGCTGACAACTACACGCCTCCTCCTCCCAGGGATCCCTACGCTCACCAGCGAGGGCGAGATAACTTCGGCACCCTTCGCAGCCACCAAGGAGACTCATTTGGCACGGCGCACCGTGGGGGTGGGGGTGGTGGAGGAGGAGGGCACAGAGCAGGCCTTGGTGATGGCTTTGGCACTGCCCGCAGCGTGAAGAAAGTCTACCTCTGAGAGGCAGAGGGGACCGGAGACACAGGGGCCAGGGGGCAGAGGCAGCGGCGGAGCGGGAGTGCAGCGGGAGGGAGCTCGAGGGCTAGAGGGCAGGGCGCGAGTGGGGGGAGTGGGAGGTCCGGCGGAGGCCATCCCCTGGCGGGGTCCTCGCCCTCCCCCCTCTCCTCCTCGTCCCCCTCCTCACCCTCGCCCCCCTCCTCCTCACCCTCGCCCCCCTCCTCCTCACCCTCGCCCACTCTGGTCCCCTCTCGGCACGCCCTACCGCAAGGCAATGGGCCTGAATCTGGACCTCAGCATGCACCGTGCAGCTACATTTACAGGACCTGAGATTTCTGTCTTTTGTCTGCATAAGAGATCCAGTGTCCCCAAAAGAGTGAATCATCATCTCCATCATCTTCATTGGTGGCTTGATTTGGGCTTAGTGTTGACCGAATGACGGAGAGGAGCGGGCGACGAGAGTTGTTGACCACATAACTGAGTTGTCTTAGGGGTTGACTTAATCTGCGTCCATTTATGTGGTTGTCTTGGTTTGGTGTGGTGCTCATGGTCAGTTCTTTGAATGCAGAGTCATTTCTTTAGTTCTCTGTATGGGGCTCTGTATGACTTGAACTTTTCACAAAATGTCATATTTGACCCTAATGTCATAATCTTTTCCTGCATGTTTCATATGATGAGATCCCTTGTTATTACTTTCTATATATACTTTTGAACAAACACCTATTTGTGGAAGTGATTGCATGTACAGATATTTATTGGCATGAGATGAAGAGATGAAGTCCTTGGGCCCATACCTTGAAGAATTTTTACTGCAGGAAACTTTTGCTATTGTAAATATGCATGTAAAAGAGCGATGGATGTTTTTGTGTGTCCAACTATGAAAGTTGTGAATGAAGTGATCAATTGGAGAGAAAGAGGAGAGAATTATTTCATAAAGACTGAAATCATCAAATCTCTTGGGAACATGAGGAACTCATGCAATTAAAATAAGGGACACATGCTTTTTGGTATCAAAAGTTTGATAGGCGTTGACATCTTGTCAATCAACTTGTGTCCGCTCTAGAATCATTGTCAACTTGTCAATTCCATTAGTATTTAGATCAAAAGGTAATCCATTATATGGAGTATTGAACTTTCAAGTTTGGAGGAGTGAATGAGTGAGTGCCAGTAGTGTGCATGAATGCATGGGTGCATGTTGGTGATTTCAATCTAGGAAAGGTTATTACTCAGGCTTTTAAACCAAAGAGATTTTAGATATCAAAATATACAGATAACCCAAGCACATTAAGCTTTTTTGCTGGTTAGCAGCATAAACATGAGAAGGTTAAGTCTAATGAGTTAGCCATGCCATTTGATGACACCAGTCTGTTCCTTGAAAATGGCATTGACAAACTCTTCCATGATAGCGATAAATGGAAAGTGATTTAACAATTTTTCTATAACTCATAGAAAGTCATAAGTTTATTATAACAGATATAACTGTTGGAAGAGTTACAAACATAATTTTTAGAAATTGGTATATCAACAAAGTATATATTTATTACCTTACTATTATTTTGAAAAGAATCACAAATTAAATGTTTGCTGTACTATTTTTTGTGTACGTTGAGTTCATGAAAATAAATACCTAATGACTCCAAAGGCCTCACTGTGATCAATTTTATCTCTTTATAAGTAAATTTAGTCTAGAGTTGATTCATTTGTTCATAGGTCTCCTGAAAAATTCTTGTAAACATGGATGAATTCATAATACTGCAGTGACAAGTGATTTTTATTACTTTTTTAAATGGTAATACGGTCTCGTTTTAGCTCATTCATTCTAATTATAATTATTGTTTTATTCCATTGCCTGCATATGTTATGCAGGTATTTTACGGATATTTTATGTGATATACTAATTGGATTTTTTTGAAGTTGTCGAATACTTTTGAATATTCATTACATTTGTCATTTGAACATTTTTATAGTGGTTTTGTCGATTGTTTCATGACTTTTGTATGTATTGCTTGGTGACCAGAAGCTATATTTTGCCTAATGGAAATTATCACTGCCATCAAACCATTTTGTCATCCATAATTTCGTTTAAAAGATCATAATGGGAAAGGCAGCTCATGATCTGCCCATACACTGTTACCTATGCTGTACAGCAAAGAGTATACTGAATTCTTTTACACTGGAAATTATTTTTCATAATTAGAGTATTTCGATTTGGCTGCCAAGAACTGATCATGAGTATTGAGCCTAGTTGCTTATGAGTTTTAACTATTTCTTTGAAAGTAATTTCAGACATTTTTAAAATCTAATGTGCAACTCTTATTTCCAACTCATCTTTAAAAATATATGTATTGTACATAAAATGTTGAAATAATTATGGATTATGTGCCATGGAAAATTATTTTGGCTAAACTACTGTTCCATTTTCCATATTCTGTAATTGTTTGTGCATCTTTTAGCTGAAATGTTTCTAATTCTGTATAAAGGTTCTTATGCTTATTCCTAAAAGTGCAGGGCCAGCTATTTTGTAATGTAATGCAAATTTTATAATGTAAGTTCCAATGGAAGAAAAATGTATCCTTAGACAGTAGTTTTAAGGTAAACTTGTATAACCATGTGGCTTTTGCCCTAAACCATTTTGGGAACTGGCATGACACCAGTCAAGATTCCCATTGTCTAATGAAAAGTGCCGCCACTGTGTAATTTTATATTTAAAATTGTGTATGATCTTAACAATATGATTAACTCATTTGAGTTTGGAATGAAAGTTATTTATTTTTTAGTGTGGTGAGGGATGTAAAATGTGGAAAGTGAAAATGCTGTCTAACATTTCTCAAGGAAAGATGCTGATATATATTTGTGTTGGCCTATAATGACAAGGT
This sequence comes from Hetaerina americana, assembly GCF_022747635.1. Classification (NCBI taxonomy): domain Eukaryota; kingdom Metazoa; phylum Arthropoda; class Insecta; order Odonata; family Calopterygidae; genus Hetaerina; species Hetaerina americana. Next base: position 1,174,648 of record NW_027286069.1, on the reverse strand, counting down.
ATCACAATATTTAAAAAAATCAAAACACACAGACATTGTAATTTGCCTGTCTATTTGGTAAACTTGATTGCACATAATCTATATTTGGAATATTGCAAATAATAAATGATGGAATCCCTGTTTGTTGATACAGTTTTGGTGAAGTAATCTGTAGCACAATATTTATAAAATTTGGTTGTAAAGGGATTATATCATTATAACAGTTTGTCCATTATTTAACAATGGAATACCACCAATTAAACAATATATATTCCTACTCGGATGCATTAAGAGTTAAATTTTTCAAATTTTAAATGAACTCACTGAAGGGTAGACGTAATAAGTTCAAGCACATGTATATTTATCTTGTGAACATTTAAGAGAATGAATTCCTTACCATGTTCACCATATCTTTTTACTGATTTCCTAAGTGAAAAGACTATATTTGGAGGATAATATTAGGTCATCATGAAGGTAGTAAGTATCATATATTTACAGGATGTAAATTCCTTCCTTTTGCCACTTGTAGAAAATTGTCCAGTCCCTAGAAGCTGATTAGTCTAGTTTTGGACATCCGTGCCTGTAGGGTCCTGATAAGGAATTTGACATTTAAAGGGAGAAGTAATGTGATAATAAATGGTTCTCAAAACTTATGATTCGCGATATTGTTTTTACTGTAAGTTTGTAGTTTTTATGTTCGCTCGTGGGAGGAAATCCATCAATATGCACGATCTTGCATTTATTTTGAGGCAAGTTAAATATAAGACATAAATTTCTAATACACAAAAATATCCTTGTAGTTTGAGTTCCAAGCCTACAACCATTTGTCAATATCTGTTTGTTACTCTATTTTCAGTATGTGCTGATGTATGTTTACCGAACCTGTATCTCTATTGATTCTGGTTAATAAATGTTCATAAAGTATAATGAGCTGCATGTGTAATGGCAGTATCATCTGTAATATTTTCTTTTGTAAACAATGTACTGATACTAATACTATATAATAAATGACTTTGAATAGGATATTACACTTTCACTTATGCTTTTCCAAATTATTTGCTGTTGATAGTAAAGCATTTCATTATGCCTAGTGGTGAAGTTATATAGTCTTATTGAAAAATTATTATCATAGAAAAAAATTATATCCTATTATTTCTCATTCAGTGCCTCACAAGTAAATTTGCGAAAGGTAAAATTTCGTAGCCCTGTTATTTCTACTGAAATTTTATTCCTCTTTGGTCATAGTGTAAAATCTTTTAACTGGAAAATTTTTCATTTTTATGCACAGATGTGTATGGCACATTAGTATGTATGTTTTGGTGCTATTCCAGAATTTAGGGTAGGCAGTTAGTTAATCTGAGTGTATCACATTTAAGAAATTTAGGTTGATTGTAGAACTTTTTCATTTACCAATGTAAAATGGTTAGCATTTATTCAATTAAATTTTGTTAGCTAATGCTGATAATCATTTTCGTCATCTTTTATAGTTAACCTATTTCAGCATCACCAGGCAAGCTGTGTGATTTTTCCATACCATATCCTCCTGGGAAACCACAGGTAAAGGAACTGGCCCCTTTATTAATCTGCTCATTTATGAATTTCACAAGCCATTGTTCTTTGTTCAAGGTGAGCACCACCCCTTTCTATCAATCCACTTTTGAAACAATAAATGTTATTTCCCCTCTTTATATTCCAATCTTTAAGATCTCCCATCTTACAATTAATAGCTTTTATGTAAGGCACACACACACATGTATATACATGCGATGGTAGGCAAAGGAAAAGATGGTGATGAGGTGGGGGACTACGGTTTAGGCACGAGGAATGACGGTGGGAAGGTGCAAGTATACATGGAAAATGCCAGGTGACTCAGAAAGGTATCAGCTAAATTATATTCTGGTTAGACACAGGTTTAGGAACAGTGTGATAAATTCGCACAGCTTCCCAGGAGCGGACGTGGACTCTGACCACAATTTAGTTGTTATGAAATGTAGAGTCCGTTTCAAAAAGATAAGGCAGGGGCGGCGGGTTAGAAAATTGAATGTGGAAGCACTAAATGGTTTGAAAAGGAAGGAGTACAAACTGGCGGTAGAGGAAATCATGGAGGATGGTAAAGAGCTAAGTACTATCGAAGAAAAATGGGAAAGGATCAAGAAAGGGTTATCGAAAGCCGCAAAAGACACTATTGGAACCGAGGAAACCTTGGATCTTGGATGAGATGATTACAAAAATGGATGAGCGGAGAAAATGGAAGAATGTAAATACAGAATGAGGCAAAATTAAGTACAAAGAATTAAACTATAAACTGAGGCGGGCAACAAATAAAGCAAAAGAAGCATGGTAGAAGAGGCAGTGCGAGGATATGGAAAGTTTGCAAAGGAAGGATGAAATTGGTGTGCTGTACAGGAAAGTTAAATCTTTATCGGGAAGTAGGAAAGGGAGATCAACGATAGCAGTTAGAGATAAGGCGGGTAAGGTAATAGTTGACGCAGGGAAGATCCAAGAGAGATGGAAGGAATATATAGAAGAACTGTATAGTAAAGAGCTTAGACCAACAAAGTTAGACATTGAAAAGGAACATGACGTAGAGGAAGGTAGCTTAGGTCCAGGCATGCTAGACATTGAGGTATAAAGGGCATTAAGGGAGATGAAACCAAATAAGGCCGTGGGGGTGGTAAACATTCCCGCGGAACTTTTAAAATGCTTAGGAACATGTGGGAGGAAGAGGCTATGTGGGCTGATCCATAGTATTTATGAGGAAGGAATCTGGCCAGAAGACTTTGTGAGATCAGTTTTAGTTCCTATTCCGAAAAAGGTAAAGGCTACATCATGTGAGGACTATAGGACAATAAGTTTGATATCCCACACAGCTGAAGTTGTTCTCAGGATCATAAACAAAAGGATAGAGAGTAGGGCAAATGATTACTTAGGGGATGATCAGTTTGGGTTTAGGAAGGGGAGAGGTACGCGTGATGCCATTGCAGTAATGAGATTATTAATCGAGAGGAATATAGAATGCAACCAGGAGGTACTTGCCTGTTTCGTAGATTTCGAAAAAGCGTTTGATAGAGTGAATATGGAAAAACTAATGAGTATATTGCAGAAAATAGGAATAGATAGGAGGGAAAGGAGGCTAATCCGCAACCTGTAATTGCCTCAGACTGCTCTGGTGCGGGTGGGAAACGGGGAGTCAGGATGGGCAGTGTTAGGAAGAGGTGTAAGACAGGGTCGCCCTTTATCACCGTTCTTGTTCAACCTGTATGCAGAGGAAATGATTAAAGAGGCATGGCATGGGAAGAACTCGAGGTAGGAATGAAAGTGGGCGGGGAATTCATGAAATCAGTTAGGTTTGCTGATGACCAAGCTTTAGTTTGTCAGTCAGCCAAGGGGCTGCAAGCATTGCTGAGTGAATTGGAAATTCAGTGCGACAGGTATGGGATGAAAATCAATATTAATAAAACAAAGGTTATGTGATTTTCTAGAAAGAAAAAGGCTAAGCTAAACATTAAAATAGGAGGGCAAAAACTAGAGCAGGTAGAACAGAAAAATTCTTTGCAGAAAACAATGTACAATTGTTGAAAAAGGACCCTATGGTGAGATTTCAATCAGAGTGCAAAACAGTGGTTTCCGAAATTAAAACTGTCCTCACCCCCAGGGATAAGTGGGAAGTAATAGAGATGAATCCAACCCTCCCAGATTTTACGGTATGCCCAAGGTGCATAAACCTTCCATACCGATCCGCCCAGTGGTTTCAGGTATCGGGTCCCCAGCGCATTCCTTAGCTAGGGTTGTGAAGCGCAAATTTGTAGAACATTCCCCATTTCGTGGAAAATACAGCATAAAGAACTCTATAGAACTGACATAGTCCTTAACAGATATAACTCCACCCAAGAATTCCATATTAGTGTCATTCGATGTTGTGAACTTATTCACAAGTGTTCCAAGAGAAGAAGCAGTGCTCCTAGCAAAGGAAGTGCTACACAATGCTAAAACACCAGAAATTATTTGCAATGAACTCATATCTTTATTGACAGTGTGCATAAATCAGAATTATTTCTTGTTCAATGGAAACCTATATCAACAATTGGAAGGTCTAGCTATGGGCTCTCCCCTATCACCTCTACTGGCTGAAATATTTCTGAATAACCTAGAAATGGAACTTTTCAAAAGTGAAAATCCTCTCCTTAAAAATGTGCACCTCTGGTTCCGTTACGTAGATGATGTATTATGTTTGTGGACAGGTACGAAGAGACAATTGGTAAATTTTCTAAAGCTCATCAATTCATTAAATTCAAGGATTAAATTCACCATGGAGGTCCAAGAGGGTTATAATTTGAATTTCCTGGATCTAACTATTTCTATTAAAGAGGAAAAACACAAATTTTCTATTTTCCGCAAGCCCACTTGTACAGATGCATCATCAAAACATGCATTTCACCAAAAACTTGCAGCCTTTCAAAGCATGATACACAGGGCATTAGCTATCCCTTTAGACCCCTCAGCCTTCACGTTGGAAATAACCAATATTTAAAAAATTGCTTTGGCCAAAATTGTTACACAGAAAAATTGATTGACGATTTGTTAGATAACAAAAAGAAAAAACTTTTATTCAGAGAAATTTACTGTCCCCCACCCAGAGACCTAGCTTCGTGGCGACGCATTAAATATGTAGGAAAACCCTCCTTTAAAATAGGCCGTGTACTCAGTGATATGAACATAAAACCTGCCTTCTACAGTAATAAAAACCTAAGGAGTTTGCTACCTGCTGTCAAAGACCCCATGAAACCAACTCTCCAGAGCGGGGTTTACCAATTGCAATGTGGCAACTGTGATGCTAAATACATTGGTCAGACAGGGAGGAGCATAACGGTTCGAGCGGAAGAACACCGGAGGGATTTCATAAAGAACACTGGGATGTCCCAATTCGCAACTCATCTCTCGAAGGAAGGCCACCGAGCGGATTTCACCCCCGAATTACTGCACGGAGTGAAGAAAGGGACGCAGCTGGATATGCGGGAGCAGTTAGAAATTCTAAAAATGGTTAAGAAGAAGGAAAAGATAACTAATGACCACCTCTTCCCTTTCCACTCACCCCTCCTGGACATTCCTATTCTACACCCCAAAAAATCCCCATGACGCAAACCCACGCTCCCTTCCCAACCCTTTTCCCCCCCCCCCTCTTACACCCCCCCTTTCCTTAATTACACTCTGCCACCTCCCATCCGCTACCTCTACCCGATTGAGTATATAACTCAGAAAAATGTCTATTGTACCACTAGTCCTGATGATGTTACAGTGTAAACGAAACTAGTCGACGAATAAAGTTTATTCTGTAGAAAGCAAAGATAATATTATTTTTCCTAAGTTAAAAATGGAATTCTACAAAGTCAAGGCCTCAACCATTCAGTGCATCAGGTAGAACAGTCTACGCATCTCAATAGTGTTTTGGACCAACACGGTCAAAGTAGTAGAGACGTAAGGAGAAGAATTGCACCAGGCAAAGAGGCTTTTAAAAGGAGGAGGGAGTTGATGAGAGGGATGCCGAGTAAGGATACTGTGAAAAGACTCGTAAAAACTTTGATATGGAGCATAGCTATGTGCGGCGCGGAAACGTGGTCATTGAAGCAGGAGGATAGACCTAGACTGGAGGCTTTTGAAATGTGGGTGTGTAGAGGAATGGAGAGGGTGAAATGGACCAAGAGGAAAACAAATGAGGAAGTACTTTGTGTGGTAGGCTAAAAGAGGGGTTTGTTGGGAGAAATCCTATGGAGGCAAGAAAAATGGATGTAGGGCATATTGAGCGGTAGTGGGATGTTGACGACTGTAATAGAGGGGAGAATATTAAGCAGATAAGGAAAGGGAAAGAACAGGATAGGCATGTTGGACGGGATGAAGGGAGGAAGGAAGTACAGTATTCAGAGGTGAAGAGGGATCTGAATTACAGTAGGATGCAGGATTTTGCGTTTTGTTAGGAGCCAAAAAATATTTATTTGGTAGCAGGGTCCATCCAAAAACCTACCTCAACTGGCATATTGCCATTTATATATATATATATATATATATATATATATATATATATATATATATATAATGTACAACACTTAGCACTAGTGGACACAGACAAAAATACAGAAACACACAAAAAAGAGACTCACTATTTTTCGAATTTTCGGTGGTCATAGCCATCTTTATCAAGGAAGAGAGGCACAGAACTGAAGGGAATATGAGGGCTGGAGCGATGGATGGAAGGGGAAGGTGGGGAGAGAATATGGAAGGATAAGTCCGGGAATCGGCCAGGAATCAATATTAGACATTTATTACCCTGCTCCAAACATATTTTCATCCTTCCTCCACCCCCTTACCTTCTACATTTTCCCCACCCTTCTAACGCTGCCCCTCCAAACCCTTCCCTTGCGAATTCTGTCCCCACCTTCCCCTTCCATCCATCGCTCCAGCCCTCGTATTCCCTTCAGTTCTATCCCTCTCTTCCTTGATGAAGGTGGCTACAACCACTGAAAATTCAAAAGTTAGTGAGTCTCTTTTTTGTTTGTTTCTGTGTTTTTGTCTGTGCCCACCAGTGCTAAGTGTTATACATTATTATTCACGTCCATGAGACTTTCAAAAAGTGATATATATATATATATATATATATATATATATATATATATATATATATATATATATATATATATATATATATATATATATATATATATATATATATATATATATATATATATATATATATATGATTTCGTCGACGTAACATGGAAGTGCAGAATTGTACATTACACAGTAACAAACAATATAGAAACACAAAAAAAGATCACTCACACGTTATTTCTTGATAATTTCGACGGAATTCTACTCCGTCTTCATCGGAAGATACAGAAGTAATGCTGTAGTACTAAGTAATGCTGTGGTAATGTAATCCGATGAACATGGAGTAGAATTCCGTCGAAACTATCAAGAAATAACGTGTGAGTGATCTTTTTTTGTGTTTCTATATTGTTTGTTACTGTGTTTTATATATATAGGTTTGTCTGTGTATCCCACGATTTTCTTTCCTACAACTTCCCCATTTTCACCACGTTTTTCTTGGTAGAAATGGTAAGTATTATATATATTACATTTAGTGCATTCTAATTACATATTAAATTCAACTTACGGTTCTTCATCGAGTACTTTTTAAACAATGCGCATTTTCCAGTACAGTCGAAGCATGCATGATTCGATTGTATGAATCGATGGTTAAACCGTCGTGAAAACAGAAAAGTACGATATGTATGTCAATTTGTTAACATTTTGAGTCAGAACAGCAGGTTAAAAGTCTTTCCTCTCGAATAGATATTGACGAAGAATCTATTTTAAACGGAGAAGAGTAAAATTTTATTTCATTATTTGTTAAATAATTTCTTTTTTATGGATATAATTTCAAAAATTATTTTCAGAAGGCCCAAAATTATTCAAAATTATGCACCACCTAATGACACAAACATAACATGAGTATCCTGTGATGTGGATTACAAAAATTCATTGTGTTTCGTGGAACCGACGAAGTTAACTGATGTGCTACTAATATAGGGAAGTGTTGAAGCTGTTTATTTACAGTGTGTTCGACCACTCATCAGAGTACTTAATTAAGGGCTCAGTTAAAAATTTAGGTTGTTTGTATCCTTCCCAGAATGTCGTTAGTAGCTTACGATAACAGTGATATATCCTCCGATGAGGAAGAGGTAGAAAATAAAGACACAAAGTTATCTCAATCAAAATCTTGCGCTAAAACAGAAAGTGTGCTTAAAAATGTTTCTGATTCGCAGCAATCGGACAGAAAAGTTGATTCTGAAGAAACTGACAGTCCTAATTTTTCTAGTGCCCTCCCTAAACCCATAAAAAATACTTCATCATTGTATGAAGAAGACATAACTAAAAGACTTATGTTTTCATCTTTTCCGTCGCCTAAAACTTCTGGGTTAGTTTCTACGAGTGGAAACAAAAGTGGCGAGTCAATAAAAAGTCGAAACTTACCAACAATTCCTTCAAGCAATCCTGCGAAGAGGACAGTTAAAATTACGCTGCCGTCATTGTCAGAAGTAAGTTGTAGTTGTGACAAGTATGATCAAACCTTGTAATGTTTATTTATAGTATACTTTGGTGCAAATGTTGTCGGTCCAGTTTGTTTTGACAAACGGCGACCTTACCACTTCTTCTACTGTAGGTTTATCTTGCTCCTACAAGTTTTACCTTTATCTATCTAGCTTTGTAGTTCTGTAATGTTTGTTTGTTATTCATAGTTTATTGAAGACGACGAAGAATCAAAACCCAAGAAGCTGAAGCCTTCCTCGGTGAGTGTGCTGAAGCTTTTAGCTAGTAAATAGGTGTCGTAGTAACGTGCACTTATTAAACACGTCTGCTTTAAATGATAATTTTTGTTGCACGAATAAACTTTGATAAGGTTCGACTGTTCAAATATTGGAATTATATTTACAGAAAGGTTCTGGTCTATTCGCCCTTTTGCCAGCCCCGAAGAATCTTGTGGTCAAAGAGAATAATCGAAAATTAATCCCACGAGTGGTATCGAAGCCTCCTCCCAAAACATCTGTACCTGTGCACGCAAATAAAAAAAATAAAGCCGAAGCACTAATCAACTATCCCGACTCTGGCGAGGAGTCTGGGGAAGAAGAAAAGCAAATTGACTTCTTCTCTCTCTCCAGCTCGGCTCGAGAAACGGTGTGTCCGAATCCCACTGCAGATTTTCCAAATGAAATTTTAAATATTAATCAAATTGAAAATCCATTGACTGAAGTTGGTACCTCATCAACATATAGCGAAACATTGCCATCTTCATCTATCCATGTTCTTTCACCACAAAAAACAGCAGAACATGCAGATGCCACTGCCCTGCCCGAAGCATCTAATGAGGAAAATGACCTTCAGTTGGATGATGATGCCGTGAGTGTGAACCATTCAGCTTAACAATGATTGAGTGTTTATTAATATTTGTTTTAAATTAGTCATACTCCCATTCTTTGTATTACTGACTCACTATCAAAGTTTACCCACGACAGTATTTCATCTTATAAATGAATTGCTCACTTAACAGTCCTAGAATATTTCATCAATGAAAGTTTTGCTATTAAACATTTAATCCTTTAAAAATAGAGTAAATTATCTTTAATAAATCACTGAGAGAGCAATTATTATGCTGCAACACTCACTATGTAACTGTAAATCACAGGAAAATCAGATTTGGGTTTTACAGATGATTCTGTGATAACTTTATTTGTAGGAAATTATTTTTACCATTATTGAAGATTATGTTGCATGTTAATGTACAATTAGCAGATGACACTAAGTTAATAAATTTATATTGTAGATCCATCGCTTATGTGGGCGTCGTGGGCGTGACGAGATAATTGATGCTCAAGTAATTGATGTTTGTGGTGAAACACACTTGCCAGATCCAAAGGAATGGCTAACCAAGCAGTTCACTGAGGAACAAGAGACAAGGAGTCACAGTCATCGTAAGAGGGATGGTCCAACTACGCAACAGCGCCGGAAGCATCAAATTACTTACCTTGCTTTCCAGGTAACTGATATGTCATCATGAAATCAGATTTGTTATCTCCTCCCACAGTTATTTCTAAAACGTTACTATTGCCTTAATGTGTATAGAGTATTCCTTTTAATCTTATCCACATACTGTGAAGGCTGTTCTGTTTGCCCTATAGCATTGCAGTATTTACATTTTAGTAGATAAATACATACTGTGGAGTGGAATCAGGTGGTACCACAAGCATTTTATGTTGGAGGAAGGTTTTTTCTTATTTATAATTAAGTATACCCATAGCAAGCAAAATTTTCCTGTCTATCATTTTATTGAATTTTAATCTTCCTATCAAACACTTGATTTTGTTTTGATAGGAGAGGTAAAAAAATTTATTGTTTTACTGTGCTAGTGTCCATCTGAAACCTACCTTAACTGTTAGTGTACCAATGAAAAATAAAATATTAAAAAATATATGGTAAAGACATTCAAGGCCAGCAAGCTAAGACACAGAAAGAGAATATGATATTGAATGGAATAGCTTTCGGTCCAGGCACACTTAATGTCAAGATAGAATGAGCATTAAGGGAATTGAAATCAAATTAGGAGGTGGGGGTTGATAAAATACCACTCAGAATCACTTAAGGGTTTATAAAAATGTAGAAGGAAGAGTTTGAGTGGGTGAATTCATAGCATTTATTAGGTAGGAACTTGGCTGGAGGATTTTGTTAGATCTGTTAATTTCTATCCCAAAAAGGGGAAGGCATTATATAAGGACTGCAGAATAACAGGTTTGATTTCACTTCCAGCAAAATTTGTTGTTATGATCTTCGGTTAGAGGATGGAGGCTAAGGATTACCTGGGGGATTATCGTTGATGCCATGGTAATCAGATCGCCAATAGGAACATATAGTACAATCATGATGCATTTTTTTACGAAAAGTACGAGTCTTTCTTTCTTTTTAGTATGGATATTAAATACTTCCACGAAGTGAAGTCTGAAACAATTGAATATATGTATTTTTTTGTTTCATAGCTTTTGAGAGGGCATTCAATTGGATGAATTTATCTCAAAATAGGAGTAGGAATAGATGTCTTTGGAGGGATAGGTGGCTTATCAGCAACCTGTACATGACTCAGACCGCTCAGGTGCAAGTGCCAGACAGAGATTCAGTGTGGGCAATGTTAGGAAGAGAGGTGAGAAAGGTATCCATTATCACTTGTGCTATTCAGCATATATCTGGGAGAGAAATGATTAAAGAGGCATGGGAAGAATGGGAAGTAGAAATGAAAGTCGGTGCAGCATTCATAAAAATCATTGAGATTTGGGAATGGCCAAGCTTTAGTTCGTCAGTCAGCAAAGGGGTTGCAAAGTTAGCTGAGTGAATTGGAAATTCAATGCAACAAATATGGGATGATATTTTACATTATAAAATATTATATTCATATATTCTATTGTTTCAGGCTTCACTTCGTGGAAGTATTTAATATCCATACTAAAAAGAAAGACTCGTACTTTTCCACTGATTTTATTATACGGTACAACGCGTTTCACCGACTTGCGGCATCATCAGGTACAAATTTGCAAAACAGACAGAGCAAGCATATATACCATCAGGACAGAGTGAGGGCGGGTAGGGTTGGAAGGATTTGAGAGGGGTGGGGGCTCACAGGTGCGTTGATGGATTGTTTTGACCATTTCCAGGATAATTTCTCGGAGAGGAGTGGGGAGGGGTATGGGAACAATTGCTCGTTACAAAGTGTCGTGTTGGGGTTCACCAAGTGCCTTCTAATCTCTAATTGCTCGAGAGCGTCCATTTTTAATCCTTTTGGGAGTGTGTGTAATATCTCTGGGACAAAGTCACTGCTGTGGTCGAATTCTAGTAAATGCTTGGCGAAGAGAGAGTTGTTATTCTGATTCTTGTGATACCTAGCGTGTTCCTTGACTCGTAACTTGATATTCATGCCGGTCTGACCGACATAAACGGCTGCCAAGAACTCATCTGTAGGGGTTCCTTTTGCCTGCTGAAAAATTGCTAATGGTGCATGGCTTCTTAGGCCTCATTCAACTGGTGATGAATTTGATTGGTGTTGAACCACATTAGTTTGGGAAATTAGGTAATTACATGCTGATCTTGTGCAGCACAATGTCAGTTTAATTATTTCATTGCTCAATAGTCATATTAAATATTGAAAATGCTGATCATTCTAATGGGAGCCATATAAGCAATCCCTTTGCACTGTATGGTGCAGTTATCCATGCCATGTATTATTTTAGAATAATAGCAGGTTTTAAGATCAACATCTATGTATGCCCAGTCCTGAAAAATAATTAAAATACCGAAGAACTTGAAGACATCTGATAGTTAATTGTGTTGCACACAAATCTGTCGCAGGGGAAGCATAGAAATTTTTGTGGCCCCCTGTTTACAATGGATGTTGCTCATTGGTGGTCAGTGAGGAATGACAAAAAAAGTAGCATTTTTAAAGACACCTTTAGGCTCTTAACATCTTTTCCGTGTTGCGTTTTTTAATTATCCTTCTCAGTCCCTTGGTGAAAAAGTCTTCTTTAAGAATTAAACCTTGTGCTAGCCCAATTTCAGTGTGATTAGTTCATTTTTTTTCTTTTTAGGCAAAGGAGCGGGAACTTGAGCTGAAGAACCAGTGGGCCCAAAACAAAATGTCACGTAAACAAACCCAAGCCAAGTATGGATTTTAATACACATTTGTGGTGAATTAACTTTTAGAGTATTATGGCAGTAAAATATTGGAATATTTTGTTAAAATTATTCTTAAGTAATGTAAAAAGGTTTGTGTCAAAGTTAAATTGGTGGAAATGAAGGAAAGTACCGTGTATTATATAAACATTTTAAGGTGTAATATAAGAAAGGCATTAAAATGAATTCATCACTGATTGATGCCTGCTTTGTATTTTTCCATATATTTGTTTAATTATTTCTGTTGGTGCGATTGATAGTGTCATGTGGGACAACAATGCTGTAACCAAAAAAGGAGTGCGTTTGTTAGCAAACCAGGCATCCCACAGCCATTAGCTCTGGTTGCCAAAGCCAAAATTATCTTATTTTAGTGAGGTGGTCATTCTGGTGATGGTGCCATGTCAAAAGCATTTTTTTAAAATGGCAATTGCTAACTATTTATTCATTTGGAATAATGAATATTGTAATTTGTTAAGGTTAGAAATTTGTGAACGGTGTCATAATTTCTCAGTTTCCAAGGAGCAAATGTATAATATGTATTCAGATCATTGAGTTACCTATGTGCTTGTGAAAATTGCAGTAATGTGAGCATGAATCTACTATTAAGTGCTTATGAAAATTACAGTAATCTACTAGCTGGTTTGATAATGGTATGCTTATGCATAACACAAAGATCAATGGCTTGTGAAATGCACACATCTGGGTAGAGTAGCCAATTCCTTTCCTGTTGTTTCCTACAAAGGTCTGGTTCCACAGCTTGTTTTAAGTTAAAGGGTGTCAAGAGTCGTCATTCAGAATGGAGGATTGTTATTGATTTCAATCCTAAAAAGTGAGTATTTTAATATTTGTTTATTAATGGGCTATTATTGCCCTTTTTCCTAAATGAAAAAAGCACATTAATATATATATACCATTACAATTACCATATTTTCTTATTGATAACGCGTGTATTATCCATAAAAAAATGTTCAGATGATTGAAAAAAGACAATGCGCGTTATGTAATGAAAATTGAAAAATCCAAACATTTACGTACCTATGTATACAATAATTTAAAGAAGGGTCTTGCAAAAATAAATTAGCTTGCAATTAGATGCATGCCTTTCTAATTGCATTCTTTTTTATACAGATCTGCAGTTATTTCATCTCATTATTCCATGAGAAAAAAAATCATAATTTCTATGGTTCATTTAAAGTAATGCATATTGCATACATACATATAAATATATGCTAGGATAAGTAGATCACTTGAATCCAAGAAATTCGTTACCTGAATCACAATTAAATGAATTAAGTGCATTTATTATCTCTTCAGGCACATCACCGACTTCACTCTATGAAGGTAACTCTTCCTCATCTTCTAGCACTGGGGTTGAAATATTGCCCAATAAACATTTTCAAATCCCTTTTTTAAACAAGTCACTGTGACACTCTACCAACTTTCCAGGATCCACCGGCTTATTTCTTCATAAGGCACTCTTTTAATCCTTCCCGATTCCGTGTAGTCTTTTGTACCAGACATCATCCACTTTTCCCAACTAGAATATAACTTTGATTTAAAAGATTTATTAATGGATAAATCCTGGCAGCCTCGCGATTTCCTTTTTCTTTCGTGAAATTGATGACTTCTAGCTTAAACATCGCTGTATACGATTATCTTCTCCTTGGGTAATTTTCTTGAGAAAATTCTAAATTACAGAAGCTTAACTCAATTCAGGTTTGAAACTTTCACCAAGCAGGTGGCACTTCCATAGAACTCAGAAGGTGTCTAGAACAGCTGAAACCTGATGATAACAAAGCGATGTAAAGCAAACCAAACAAGAAAATTCTATTTCATTAATTCTCTTATTTTTTTATGCTTGGTTTGCTGAATGTTAATTTATTTTGCAAATAAAAGGGCACACAAGCCTATGTCTCATTTTGACTTACGAATCCTAGCGAAAAAGCAATAAGGTGGCATATTGTGTTGGCTTGTAAATATTGTTTATTTTTTATGGAGTGTAATCGAAGAGCCAATATTATCAAATATGTTTGTGCTGGGCATTATATTTTGAAATTGTTTGATTCTTCTGGTTCCCCAGCTCATCTGTTTTTGATGTTGTGGCTAAGTAAGTATAATGCTTCGGAGAAGTCTGGGGAAGGTTTCGCTAACCCAGCAAGGAAACGCACGATTGTTTGGATTTAAGCACCCCACCCTTTACGTACAAGTATATACATTATTATGTGTACTTACCTACATATTCACTTGGATTTTTGTTTTGAAATAAAAATAATTTTATTAAGGCCTACATTTTTATTTATTTACGAGGCCTAAGAAGCCATGCACCGTAAACTTTGCTTAAGTCGAAGTAGATTTCTATTACTTTGTTTTTTAATTTAATCTCATTTCTAATAGTATAACTAACTTCATCAAAGAGAGCTAGTATTGTTGATCTCCCTCTTAGGAATCCCAAATTGATAACCAGATAAAAGGTTTTTGCTTTAAAGATAATTAATAAACTTATGACAATAGACATACTCAAACACTTTTCCAAACTGAGGAATAATTGATATTGGCCTGTAATTACTCAAGGTGTTCTTGTCACTACCAATACCAACTGAGACACCTTCAAGGTATCAGGATACACATAAAGGTGGGGATGTGGCATTCCAGTGGTTAGAACGTTGGGCTACTGACCTACCTTTCTGTGAATTTCTCACACTGCTGGACTTAGTCCTTGGCTACTAGGTGAAGTGGACCCCCACTTATTGAACTAACCTTCAGGGAGATAACTGTGATTTATAGTTAAGTGTTTGAAATACTCGAGTGGGAACAATTTGAGTACGTATTGCAAAAGAAAGGAATAAACTTTAGGGATAGATTTAGATTCTTCATAGAAACCTAAAATGGATTGAATTGCAAAACCAATGGTAGTATGTAGAGAATAAAAATAGGTAGTGATAATTCAGGGAATTTCTTAACGTAGAAGGGCCGAAAAAGGGAGGCAATTAAGTGATACTCTTAAATGATCTAGTTAAGACAACCAAGAAATTCTAGTTTATGCTTGGGATGGTGTAGGATCAATATGAAAAATCCTGACTAAACAAAAGTAAGATAATTTGAAGTAAGGCTAACATAATAGGAAGTTACTCACCAGGCATTCCTTTGTCTACTGCCCTACATGTGTCATTAAATACGGACTCCTGAAAGGTGGTTGTTATTAAATGTAGGGATTGAAAATTTTAAGAGAGACAGCAATGTGAAGCTACCAAGCTTTCCCTTCCCAGAGGACAGAAGGAAACATTGAATGAGGGCAATAGAACCATTGTCTAACTCTACCTTAATTTAATGAACTCTTCTATGCTAAGATTAACTAAAAATATATATTTCATGTCACAGAGGTGCTCACATTAATGGCATCTTCAATTTATCTATTCCAATAGCCCTTGCAGATTTTTATGTTCAATTTTCCCTCTTTAAGAGGTGGGAGATGATATAACTTTGTTCCTAGTGAGATTCTTTCAAGCAGCAGAGGAAAGTCTTCAGGAATCCAACAAAAACGGAAGGGCAAGTACCTACCAATCTTACTTGATCATTTGTTATGCCCTTCCTTGTAAAATTCCTCAATCAATTTTAGCCCAGAAAAAATGAGAAATTGAAGACAAATGCGCAATTAATTCATTACTCAAGAAGGTTCCTGCAACGTTTTCCCACCATAAACCCATTTTAGGGAAGAGAAGAGCAAAAGATGACTAATTTTTTTATTGTCAAATCTGGAGAAAGCTTATGACACTATGAACAGGAATATTATGCTACATTTCCTATAGGAATTAAAATGACAGTGATCCAAATTGAATTGAGTGATCAGAATTGATGTGTGCTCCATGAAAGTAAAGTGCGGCGATTAGATGTGATGAAAAAAGAGGCGCTAAAATAAAGGTTTAAGGTATGGCTGCTCTGCATCACTGCAGATATGACATGTCTACATTAAGGAGATAAAAAAGAGATCAAGGAATAGCTGGCATAAATAATTCACAGAAACGACAAGCCCAGTGGCATGGTGACTTAACCTCTGCTGTCAGCATACAGGGTAAACTAAAGACATATTGTGACTGCCAAGTAACAATAACATTTTCAGATTATTTTTTATTCAAAAGCTTGACTAACACACAGAATATAAACAATGTTATCACATACTGTGTACATTTTCCGGACATTATACATCAATGAAAATATAAGGTCAATCATTTCAATATATGCACACGAATCAAATTTATATTTTCCCGAACTTCCAGGAGAAATATACTAGCAACTATGCAATGCCTCATTCATGAATCACTTTACTTAGGTTCGATTTCGGAATACGCACACTTGGCTTGACTTCAATTACTATCCCAGTCGCTACAGTACGGTTATTTTCTCGCACAGTAAATGACTGCCCTGGGTCAAAAACCATTTTTTTCATTAGAGTCAGTGAAACAGTGGCATGTTCACCCGGCATGACCATGGATACTCCGTCAATAAAATCAATGCGACAAGCCACATTCCACGTTTTGCTAAAAAGCTGCTGTATATATTTACTTGTGACTGGTTTCTTTCGACCGCCTTCAGACGCCGAAAGAAAATACACCTTTGCAAGGAAACAATTACTAATGATAGCACTGTTACTAGCACATAACACCATACCCTTCTGAACAGACTGCACTCTGACACCCCTTAGTAATGCACCTACATTCTCACCAGCCACGGCTTTGGCAACAGACTTTTTAAACACGTGCAGATCTCCCAATGTAGTTTTAATATTTTTATCGTAACCAAGTAAGTCTGCATCGTCGTTTCTTCTGAGTGTTCCCTTGACTACAGTACCTGTCACCACAGTTCCCCTACCAGGAACTGTAAACGCGTTATCAACTGGCAACAAGAAGGGGGAGGTGTAGTCTCTTGTAGGGTTTGGGATATAACTGTCGAATACATTCAATAATTTCTTAATTGACTGTTCTCCTAATTCCGAAGTATCCCCCTTCAGAGCCAACAGGGCAGACCCGATTATAACCGGTGTCTCAATTCCATCAAAACCGAAGTCAGATAGAAGTTCACGAATCTCTATTTCCACAAGTTCTTTAATTTCTTCGTCGACGACGTCTGCTTTGTTTATGAATACGATTATTTTTTCCACTCCTACCTGTTTCGCTAGCAGTAAGTGTTCTCTTGTTTGTGGCATAACTCCATCCGTTGCTGCGACCACTAATACAGCAGCATCCATTTGTGAAGTTCCAGATATCATGTTCTTAATAAAATCTGCATGCCCAGGACAATCTGTGTGAGCATAATGCCTCAGCTTCGTGGAGTACTCCACATGTGTTGCGTTGATGGTTATTCCTCTGGATCTTTCCTCAGGTGCTTTGTCTATTTCTTCATAGGAAACAAACTTGGCGAAGCCATTCATTTCGGAAATCCTGGTAAGGGCAGCAGTTAAAGTTGTTTTGCCATGATCAATGTGTCCAATTGTTCCAACGTTGCAGTGATGAGAGCCTTCTGAATAATGTTTACGGCAAATATCGCCGAACCGGCCGAAGCCAAGGTGGCTGGTTACATTGGCAGTGGTTAAAGCACTACCCTGTGGCCATTTCCCAAGGAAGGAATGAGTAATATATTCTCTTGATATTGTCCGAAAACTCAATCCAGTCACAGTCGTTTTCAAGAACATTAAACCACGAAAAAATATTAACAATGACTTCATCTTTCATAACATTTTATTTTCTTAGGGCCAAGAAAACTATCCAACAAACGTCTTGAATATTACAGTACGTGGATTTCTTGCAAATCGCCAACAAAGACAATCTCCTTCTTTTGGTGCATTTATAATTTAACATGAATATATCATGATATAATTCTTCCCTTGACTCTCAATTTGGCGACTTCAGGTACGCTCATGAAACTTCATTTGTAAAGATTCTCTCATACATACTTGCTGATATGAGAAATACACATGTACTGATCTTTCTAAAATTATACATAGAAAATAAAACTTACCTGTTTAAATAATTAATACAAACTTCAGGAAAAAACCGTGTTTGATGAGAGAAAGCTTGGAAAGAGGCAATAATCTTCCGCGTATGGTATGTTGTTTTGGATATAATTACGTCATAATGCGTCATTTAGGTCATGTGTTTTATTGTCTTTTGTTTTCCACAGTGTTCTGGAAGGGAGGAAATTTGTTTTCATGTGATTCTGACTCACCATTAATATCAAGTAGTGTCGCATTTAATCTAGATAACCAATTGTATGGCAGCAATTTTTACTATCGGAGTTTGTATTGAATTGTACTGCTCATTTTTTAATTTTCTCTGTCCCAGGCGGTAATTTCCAAACTTATGAAATCTGAGAAATAATTTCTAGTGGACGCCTGTGGTAGTGTATATAAACACCATTTTAGCTGAGGGTGTTCAGATCACCGTGAGCAACGCGCGTCGTAGTACGTGACAGGTAGTACTTTCTTGGCTTTCAGATGTTAATAACTTTGAATTCTTATGTTACGTGGATTTCTCTTCTAATGTGATTGTTGTTTTGTTTGGAAATAGCATCGAAATGTCGGACAATTCAGCATCTTTTAAAGTTACATTACATCGTGAATGTTCTGACGAAATAGAGGTTCGACGTTTTGTTTTACCAAAAAGTGCATCGTCAAGTTACAGCATTCTGCAGGACAAGTTGCATGTTGTTTTCCATTCCATTAAAAATCAGCCTTTCGAAGTGACATGGCAAGGTAAACCTTTCAGGAACAATACTCACTTTAATGTTTTAGTTTAACTCACGTTATATTAAGGTACAATAATTTGATTTCAACATTTATTACCATATAACCCTAGATGATGAAGGAGATCGCATAATGATTTCCAGTGATGAGGAATTAATGATAGCAATGAGGGAAATGAGAGATGATGTTTACAGACTGAGGGTAACCACAGGAAAGCAAAGAAATGTAGATTTAAATGGAGGCTTAACTGGTAAGTTATTTTTATTCAAATTCATTTAGTTTTAATTGTCATGGTTGATTGATTCTTTAAATCATGGTGTTGATTTCAGGTGGCCAGATTCACGATCGTGTGTCTTGTGATGTTTGCTCCGGAAATGTTCTGGGCTTCAGGTACAAGTGCATTCAATGTCCAAATTATGATTTATGTTCATCATGCGAGATGAATAAGCATCATAAGGAGCACTTCATGGTTAGGATTCCGGAGCCAGCGTTGTGGGTATGTATTATATTTTGTTTTATTTATTGCTAGAACCGACAAGTGAACATTGCAATGACATTGGAAATCATTTGGCAGCGTTCGTAAGATGTTAATTCCCATTCGAAAAAATAGCGAGAGGTTCGCATCGATATTCATCAAATGTTATTTTTAGACCCTTCAATAGATATTTTTTTATTTCTTCAAAATATATACTCTCAGACAAACGATTATTGTTCAATCACTTTTAATTTTTGACCCATATTACTTTGTTAATGTTTTAAAGCATCATGCCTAATAGCCATTTCACCAATGAATGCACATGATATTTTGCCACGGGGTCCACCCTATTGAATCATCTTTTGTGGTACCAATAAGTATTCACGTTCAGCTCCTATTCCCTTTTTAAGTGTTTACCTAAGGTTACAGTATGCCGACATAAGTTGTGATGAGTAAATTAATGAACCACAGTATATATAGTTGATGCAACTGTGCATGCATGAGTGGCCTTCTACGATGCCAAATGAAATCGTGCAGCCTAAGGGATATTTTTATACGTGAGGCGCATACATATTAGTATATGTATATACATCTATCGCGAGCACAGTTGACAAAATCATTTGTCAGCGGCCACCTTCCCGTTTGCGAATTATTAATTGCGCAGTCTATGAGATTCGTTAAGCAGGAAACCTACTAAAGGTGAAGCATAAATATCTATCCCTGTCACACGTGAGGTAAACGAAACTATGAATGTACGATTGGCTATAGCAAATGCTTTTCCTGGACCTACTTTTGCGGATTTCAAATTATTTATTTTCCAAAATCAGCCGCTCGTGGGTCATTACGTTTTATCAAGTCTAGCCTCGGCATTGAGGACAAAGCAGTATTATACTATGGTGTAAAGCATAGAGGTATAAATTATTTATATGTCAATAAGAGGCGTAGGGTGTTTCTTTAATAAAGAACTAAAATTTTTAAATGAGATTCATAATTATTTGTTTTGAAGTTTAAATATTGAATTGGAGCCTATGAGAAAGATATTTATATAAATTAAATATCTTGGAAAATCTCCATCTGTTATTGATTAGAACTTCGTCTTCCTCTCATTTTTGGATGTCAATTGTCTTATACGTGAGGAATTAAGTAATGTTTGGAATAAATATTGTTGATTCTCCTTGAGTTCAGAGAAAAATTGATCAACTATTCCCTGTGGTAACACACGCTATTAGTAAATAAAACTAGCTTAATGAAAGAGAGAGAGAGCAATCCAGTGGTGGTACCAAAGCAATGGACATGCTGACTGATTCAGACAATCTATTATTCTTGCTCTTGGTGACATATGAGAACAATACTTAGCGTACCTCGATGTGAATGGAAACAAAGTGTACAGTGCAGAGGGGACTTGACGAATTGAAGTCAAAGGGATTGTTGAATGGCAAATGCCACTAATGCATAAGACTTTCTTCTTTGTTGCTGCAAATTAGCCAGATTAAGTCCAGTATCTATTTCAACTCCCATAATCTACCTCACCATGGCATTGCCTGTAGTGCCCTCCCAGCTCTGCATGCCAGAATAATTAATCCATGAGCCACTTAGGGCACACGTGGCACAAGTTCATCACCTCCAACCCGGATCCTTATATTTTCAGCCAAGTGCTTTTTCACATATCATGATTTATCTAAATGAATTGGGTGCATGGTCATCTTCTGCACACAAGTTTCTATGTTTATTACTATCTTTGCGGTTACTCTAGAATATAGTTGGTGCACTGATACCACTAATTTGGAAAATTGGCTCATCAAATAAGTGCTTTCTGTGGATGAGTTGAAATGTACATATGGAAGTAATAACAAACAAATAGTACCACTTTTCCACAGATATTAATTCAATTCACGACTGGTATTGATGTACTACAGCCTATTCAGTTGAAGATGTACCACATCATCTTCAGACCTGAAGATGATGTGGTACGTCAAAACCGGTCATGGTTTAAGTAAATATCTGTGAAAAAGTGGTACTATTTGTCCATCATTATGTTCAAATTCCACCATTTAAAGCCTGAATTCACCCAATTTGATGATATGGGAGGGGTATCTAAATACAAGTTGAATCCAAGACAAGTTTCTATCTTCTTGAAGTGGCTCTAAAACAAGACCCATACAATCCACACCTGATAAGTATAATTTGGTTTTCATTTTACAGAAAACGGGATTTGGACAACGTCTGTCACGAGTTATGGCTAGATCGGCGCGAAAACACAGGGGGGGTGGATGTGCAAGTGGCGAAGCGAGTGGAAGAGGAAATGGTAGCCATCATAACCATTCGTGTCATTATCATGAATATGGTAGCAGTGGGAGAAGGTATCCAATTCCTCAATTTGTTGAGGAGCTCTTTCGAAACATGTGGTATCCGAATGCAACTCCTCCTGAGGAGCAGGGAGAGGCGGCAGCCGCCACCAGCCCAGACAAGAAAGCCGATCCAAAGGATGATGGGCATGTTACGTATCTGAAAACAATTGGTGAAACTGTGGCATCTCTACTTGATCCTCTTGGTAACTACCCAGTCTATTTTCAATTCTCACGGTATATTTTTGGTGGAGAAAGCTTAACTGCCAATGAGAAAAAAATCCTATTACTCGCAGTAATATACTTATTTTACCTTGTTGTAGTCTTAAGGCCTAACTTTGAACTGCGAAAGGTGCTGAAAAATATCCAGGGTTAACGTATATGCTTGGCATAATGTACAAGGTCTGTCCAATAAATACGCGAACTGAGGCCATAAAAGCTTTATTTTGCAAAATTTAGTCTATAAACCGATTTTTTCCTCTTCTTCAAAGTACTCTCCATTCGTTGCAGTGCTCATATTCCATCTTCTTTTCCACTGTTTAAAGCACCCTTGGTAGTTCTCGGCAGTTAGGCTTTTTAGTTTTCTGATCATTTCTTGCTTTATTGTGTCGGCATCTCCCCAGTCGTGTCCCGTCATCACGTTTTTGCATTTTGGGAATAGGAAAATTCACAGGGGGAAAGATCTGGCAAATATGAAGGATGATCAAGGATGGTGATTGAAATTTTTGCCGGAAACTGCCGGAAAATCAATGCTGAATGTGCAGGTGCATTGTCATGGTGAAGGATCCATCCATTGCCATGAGTTAAATTTGGTTGCACACTATCTCTTAAACACCTGAGGACTGTAAGGAAGAACTCGGGATTTACTGTTTGTCATTCAGGAAGAAACACCTTTGACATCAAAGAAAACCAGGAGCATGACTTAGATTTTCGATCGGCTCTTTCATGATGTTTTGGTTTGATTTAATCCAATTGAAAACGGACGTTTTCTTCAGAGCATTATCACCGTAAACAACTGTCAATATTTCAGTAATTTCTTGATAACTTCTGCTGCACTTCACCAAAAACTTGACGTTAATTTGTTTCTCCGTGATTTCATTAAATTCCATTTTCGACAAACGGTAAAAACAAGGACAACAAGACACTAACACAACTGGTACCATACGCACAGCTCGACAACCCGTCAAGCACAGACGACTCTCATTGGGTCTCAGGCAACTAGCGCAGCTGGTTTTCCGGAGCTATACTCCGCATCATGGTCGACAGATTGCACCAGTTCTTGTATTTATTGGTTAGACCTCGTATGTGCACTCCAGTGGAAACATTAAACTTTTGGAAAATTGAATCTAAGTCCAATGAATGCATATGATAATACCTTCAATGAAGGTTTAGTGTTAAGGTCTTACAAAAAAATTTAGTGAAAAGATTTTTGAGTGAAATTATCATCTAAAAACCAAATGAGTTATCCAAAGCCACCGTGACTTCGTGTGTGCGATAGTAGGGTGGCATGGATTCATATCTTACATTGGTGTATACTCCTAATTTGTGGTGTGCATCATTTTTTGGCATTAAAGTCGTCCCCAGGTTGGAAAGCTTAAGTTGATCAGCATGCTTGGTCTACAAGCATGTGTATCGCAGCCCCCAGCCAGCAATTCTTTGCAATGAGGTATTGAAGAAACAAGTTCATAATATTAATGTACAGTTAGCTCTTGATTATCTATGTGGGCTATCCATTTTGCAAATTATCCGTGGTCTTCTCTTCCCAGAAACTCTAAAACTAAAAAAGAAATTATGGTAGTAAAAATAATCAAATGGTTTGAAACTTTTTTATACGTTTTTTTAAATGCAAGTTTTAAATATGTGGTCTCTCTTAAAAGTTTTTAATTTCACTAAATCAAAAGTTGTCAATTGTATTTAATGTTTTACTTGAAACATTTCTGCACCATCCATACTTGACTATTATAATTTTGATCGCATTCATTAGCCCTGAGAATTCCATGTTCTCCTTTAAGGTGAGCAGTTAGGTATAGCTTTACTAAGCATCAAATAAGTCATTAACTATATACACGGCATTCTTTAAATCAGTGCCATATGAGGAATGTGGTTTGGTCAGTATCAGTGATTATTTTGTAGCATTCTTCCCTCACCGGTCATTTTTTTGTTCCTGACCATCTGATTGGTTTAGATTTCTAAGGAAAATATGTTCTTCTGTTCTCTTGATTAGATAGTTCATTGTTTTTTTAATTTCCACCTTTCTTTTATTTCCATTTAAATTTCTACCCTTTTTTAAAAAATGACTGAATAATGGAAAAAAGTGAACGTTTCAGTGCTAAAAAAAGTCAAATTAATCACACAGAATGGAAAAGGAGAATTTCCATTTGTATATATACATTCATTTACATCCTGACCATATTTTGCGTGCATATATTGGTCATCCGTGTTTTTTGGTTATCCTTGCTTCATTATGCAGTCATTACCTCACGGATACTATCAAGCAATTCACTATAGGTTTCTTTTGTCTCTCTCTCTCTCTCTATCTTAGCTCGAAAGCATGAATGGCTCAGGAGTTGATTAAAAAAAGGAAAACAGTTAACTGTAGTTGAAAACATATATATCTTTATCAAAAGTAAATTCTACCTGCAATGGGGTAAATGCTCAGTGTTTTTGTCAGAGGTATTTAAAATATTTTGAAGATTACACTGTTATGTTTATCTATGAAGGACATTAGATGGGAATAGATATCTGATAAGAGGTGTGTCAGAAAGGTATCCAACTCACATTTTTTTCATTGTGAGGGTGTTGTGCACTACAAATTTGCTTCAAGAGGTCAGACGATCGACAAAGAATACTCCTTTGAAGTTCTGAAAATATTGCGGGATGCCATGAGAAGAAAATGACCGGTCAAGCGGTGACTGGGTTCTTCACCAGGGTAACGCACCAGCACATTATTCGAACCTTGTGCAGCAATTTTTGGCCAAACACAAGTTTTTACAGCTTTGCCAGCCTCCGTACAGTCCCTACATTGCTCCCTGTGACTTGTGGATGTTCCCAAAATTGAAAATGTTGCTCAAAGGAAAGCGGTCCGATAACATAGATTAGTGCAACGTGCGAGCTGAAGGCAATTCCAAAATTTGCATTCGAGGACTGCTTTAAGATGTGGAAGCACCATGGGGAGCGTGTGGTTCAATCAAATGGGGACTACTTTGAAGGATGCCACGGCCTGGGTGACAAAGATTAGCACCAATGCAGAAATATGGATGCAGGTCGGACCTTGTAGCTATTAATTAGTAACACCCAGGCATCAATTTAAAAATGTATTGATTAAATTTGTGTTTGGAGGTAAATTATGATTTGCACATTTCTTATCTTTCACCTTGTCATCGATGGATCAATATATGGTGCATATAATATAAGTCCATTTTCTAATTATGGCTATCAAAATTGTGTACATATTTCATAGTTTAGTGTGAGTATTGTACAGATTTTATAGTTTTATTTTCATAGGAATATTCTGGGCACATTTTATTTCCTGAAGAGATAACTTGCAATCTTTTTTCCTGCAGCATTAAATGTTTAAGTAGTTTGTATTTTATTGCTGAGAAATGGCTGTTTTTTAGTTCCATTTTAGCTAGTTTTTTTTCTTCTAAATTTTAAACGTTTTCAAATTTAGGGATTGATGTCAACATTGAAGTGGAAACTAAGAAAAAAGAGGATCTTAAGGGTGAAACCAAAGAAGAAGGGTCTGGCCAAGAAAAGACCATTAATAATGATGAAAAGCCTGTGGAAAACCCCCAGGAGGCTTCTGGCTGCTCATCCAAACCTGAAATCCCTGTTGCCAATTCGGAAGGGATCAGATCTGAAGTGGAGGTCAAGGATTCAAAAAAGGAAAAGGGGGAATCAGATACTGATGAATGGACCGTGATCAATGAAGATACTTTGATAAAAGCCGAAAAGATTGAGACAGCAGAAGATGGCTCTTCTGGTTAGTATAATTTTACAAGGATTGCACCAGACTCACTATCTCTTCATCCTTTTTTTATTAATAGGTAATCTACTGGTTAAGGCAGGTTTCGGATGGGTACAACTACCAAATAAACATTTTGTTACTTATAAAAAAACACAATGCAACATCCAATTCTACAACAAGTCCCTCTTTATCTCTGTGTACTTCCTTCCCTTCTTCATCCCATCCAACATCCCTATCCTATTCCTGAAAGCACTCTCAGAACGCACTGTGGGAATAGGACTCTGCTTCACCATATTCAACTCTTACCAGGTGGACAAAGGAATTTAACTTTGGTCGGGACAGCTCAGATGATGATCTGTGTAGTGGTTGGCCAAAATATGCCATTACCTCTTAAATTATTGCAAAAGTGTATATAATGGTCATGGAGGATTGCCAACTAAAAGTACAAAAAAACACCGAAGCTGTAGGGATGGCGTCTGAACAGGCATATCATATTTTAACAGTGGAATTGTATATAAAAAAATTATCTGCTAGATATACCACAATGGACAAAGCAGTGGAGATATGTTGATTCATCACCACCAAAGAAACCAAAGGCAATGCGGTCGACCAGAAAGGTGATGGCTTCAGTTTACTGAAATGCAAAAGGGATTCTGCCGATGGGTTATCTCCTCACTGGTTAAACAATTCTTGGACAATACTACGTTAACCTCCTGGATCAATTACAGCAAAAGATACACAAAAAAAGGCCAGGTTTGTCAAGGAAGAAAGTCATCTTTCATCAAGACAATGCATGCCCACACACAAGTGTCATTGCCGTGGCAAACATAGTTGAACTAAGATATGAATTGTTGCCACTTCTGCCTTATTCTCCTGATTTGGCTCCATCAGATTTCTGTCTCTTCCCCAAACTCAAAATTTTCCCCGGTGCACTGAAATTCTCTTCAAACAAAGAACTAACAGGCGAAGTAGACTGGTATTTTGCAAGTCTGAAGGAACCTAATTTTCGAGATGGGATCAAGACATTGGAATATTGCTCGACCAAGTGTATTAGTTTACCGGGAGATTACATTGCAAGTAAGAAAGTTTCACTGAGGTTAGTCGTTGATTTCTTTTCCATCCCAACAACTTTTCATGTTACCCTCGGATGTTATTTTTTTCAGGGATAGCGTTATGTTATTGACCTAAAGTTCAAGTCGCTTATGCACTACAACCATAATTTTTTTCATGAATCAGCAATGAAGCATTGCATTGTTAATAATATTTACTTAAGTGAGAAATGATAGAATAAATATATCGGAACTTGCTCCATTTGATAGGGGCCAATGGAATTACGTTGTATTTCCATTATCCCTATGTAGCCTCAAGATTGGTATAACGATGTATTTTATTGTCTTCAAAAACAAAACACAAACTGATATCCCACACCACAGTTAGCCCCCCCTGTAATTTTTCATACCTCTTTCCTCCCTGTAGTCTACCCATCATGCCTATTCCATTACTACCCATTCATCACTTGCCTAATGAACCTCTCTCATTATTCCACAGTCTTCCACATCCCAGTGCCTATCGATATGCCCTTCATCTATTTTTTCTTGCTTCTTTGGATTTCTCCCAACCATCTCCTCCCCTCATTCACCATACCCAGTACCTCCTCATTTGTTTTCCTCTGTGTCCTTTTAATCTTCTCTGTCCTTCCCCACACCCAAATTTCAAAAGCCTCCAATCTACATGCATTGTCTTGCGTCAACAACTCTTTACCATGCCTTACAAAACCACACTCCAAATCAAAGTTTAAAAGTGCCTTTTCTTAATGTCATAACTCATCTTCCCAGTCATTTATTTCCTTGTTATTGTGAAAGCTTCATTGCATGACTCAATTTTTCTTCTCTCTTATGTCGCTTCTACTTCAACAGTTTTGGTCCGAAACATTTCCAAGATACATAAACTGTTCCACTCGCTCTATTTTTGCCCTAGCACGTAACATAGATTTTTGCTTTCTTGAGAACTGCTTGACCTAGTAGATTTACATTGATTCTCATCCCATATCCATCTCCCTGACTTTCCAATGCAGTCTGTAATACTAGCATGTCCACTTGGCTCTCTGATAAACTAAAGCTCAATCATCCGCAGCCAAATTATTTTATGGAATTGCCTTTCACCCTCATTGCAAACCTCACGTCTGTCTTTTATGTGTTTCTATCCTTTTTCCTTATATCCTTCCCATTTTACCAATAAAGGCAAAGTTATGACCTTAATGTCACACTGTCGCTTTTACTTGGCCATTCTGTAATCTGATTTTGGAATCTCTGTGAAATTAAAGTTATATGCGTGTTCTTATATGAATTTTATCAGGAAAAATTTGGTGCGGAATAAAAATTGTAATCCCTTCATTTTTCATAGAATATAAAATTTATATTTGTATTGTACTTCCATGACTGTTGTGAATCAATTGGTTGTATATTTCTAATAACTTAAAAAAATATATCTGGTTATTAGTGTCATAATTGGAATGTTGATTTTTCATTATGTAATTTGAACAGTTTTTCTCAGTAAACTCATGGTTGTGGTTGTCTTCTTAAAGGTACTGGAAATAAATCGACCGAACAAAATTTGGGAAACTCTCCCCAAAAGGCTAGCTCTGGAGATAAGGCTCCTGGGCCTGTGTCTGCATCACATTATCCAAATCTCAATTTCGACCATGAGGGAGAAAGAATTCCAAATGTCATGGATCAGCCCGGTTCTAACAATGTCCCTATCCTTTATCCTATGGCACCCTATCCAGGACACAATGTTCCAGTTCACTATCCTCCCATTCTGCCTCCCATTGTCACCCATGCCCCTCAACACAATCTACCGCCAGGTCAAATGACAGGCCCTGTTCACCCCCACCATGCACCACCTCCTGTATTCCAGCAAATGAGCCACCCTCGTAAGCATAACATTCATATGACTTAATCTAACATGTCAATTATTGTCATTATAATGTAATGTCATGTATTGTCAAGTGTGCCTTGATTAACCTTTCAAAATTTCTATTTTTCAGGACCTCATATAAATCATTCTCTTGCTCTGATGACTGCGATGGGTTTCAAAAACGAAGGTGGTTGGCTCACATCACTGCTTGAAGCTGTGAATGGTGATGTTAGCAAGGCCCTGGATATTCTTCAACCTGTCAAGAAATAGATTTAGCGGGCCTATTAATTCATCATATTCCATAAAATGCATTATCATTGTTGCATTGTTATATGCAAAGTACTCTATTTTAATCTCAAAGTATATTATTTCTCTACATGTTAGGTAGGAAATGTTTGGTTTTAGGTGGAATAATGCACTATTGATATTGTAACTACATTCATTTTGCTAAGTATAATATTTTGAGAAAATACTTTATGGTTTTACTTCTTCCGTGGTGAAAACTGCACTATGTATCTGTAAAACAGTCAATAAAAATGGTGAACCTGAACTTTTTGATTTTTACCTGCCAATGGTACTTCTTCTGAAATCCACGTTATAATGATTGTAAGTGATCTCTCTTCCTGATTATTGCGGTGAAAATTGACCATAGTGGCAAAGTGGGTGGATGCCTCTGGGATCATCATGTTAGCAGTGCACATGCCTGCCATCTAGGGGACCACCAAAATTTAGAGTACACATTCACAATTTGCAAGTTTTTTACCAAGTGGAGGGAATGTTGAACAAAGCCACTGACTGATGTGATAATGGTCATTAATGGTTCTTTCATGAATGTATCCCCGTGATGATGGATAGTTGGCAATTTGTCCTGGGCAACCACTACTACTCAAATAAGAATCTCCATCAAAATATCTTTGTGTTTATAAACTTGCTGGCCTTTCCTATTAGCAGTTCACCCATGCTAACTTCCCATATCCTTGCACTACGTCTAGTAACATGCTTTTTCTCCATTTGTTATATGTCTCAATTTATTATTTAACTCTTTATACTCTCTTCAACTCCATATTTCCTTCGCTTGTCTCCTGCAATACCTGTGATTATAAGCTTTAACTGGCGGCATACCATTTTGGCTTCCTCCCTATGAGTGCTGGGTGCATGTATGCCCGAACATTGCCAAAGTTTGTCGGTTGCACTTTTACTTCTGCTGATAGTATTCTATCAATCACTTGCTCTTCACTTCTTCTTACCTTTTTAATGAATATATTTTTGATATGCCTTGTTGGGTCTCTTCCCCTCCGGTGTATATTAATGTATAACTATCAACAAATTAATCTTTAAGCTAATTTGTAAACCCGAAGATAAAAAGTGGACATCCATTTTGTAAAGTAGGGGACATTTTATTGATTGAAAGCATCCCAACTTGTTGAAGATGGAAATGTAATATTTGTTTATACCGATTGTAATTAAATCGAAGGTATTATGTTCGCACTGATAAAAACTGACGTGGTCTTTGATTGTTAGATAAAAATATTTAGATTAGTCTTTTTAAAGTAAAGCCAGGAATTCATTCACCAATGTTTATTAATTCTAATCTGAATATTTCTAAATAATTGTAAATATGAAGACCATTTTTATTTTTGACAACTTTAATGACTAGGCATGAGGATATATCGTAATTAAACAGGCCTGCAGCATTACTTTCTTTTAAGTGACGTTTCCTTTTTCCCGCTCTTTGATGGGATGGGACGCCTGGTACTTCATAGATGTCACTTCGGTCGTCATCAAAAACCAGCTGTTGTTTGTTTGGGTTCGTGATGTTTACGTTTCCACGTAATGTTTGCATTAAATGGTTATTGTGATGAAATGGTGACTCAAAAAAATAAATCATTTATATAATCAATGCGTACAGTTGTACCTTGTGCGGTGTTACGTTTGCTCCGGGGAAGTAGTCCGTTTAACTTGCAATCTGTTACCCTTTATTTGGATATACAGCTAGTACCTGGGATAATAATCCCTTGGTCTAGTATCTTATGATGAATGATGAAGAGTCTTCTCAAGAAACTAACCCAGAGTTACACATCAGCGAAGACTTATCGGCAAATTCGTGCAGTCCGGTGGATATTAAACCTGATTTACCCGAAAGTGATATACCAGAATCAGCGTCTAATATTGGCAATACCTCTGGCATAAGATGGCCAGGATCTTGGCAAGACGGAACGCGAAAAAGCGCTTTTCAGCCTTATAGGGTAGGACACTGAAAAGTAAAACCAATTTCCAAAAAACCTTGCATGCTGAGAAGCTTTATTTTGCAATTGTTTTATAGCCAACAACCACTGTGCTGACAAATTTACAACGAGGAAACGTTCAGACTCAGACGCCAGTTTATGAGCCTATTGATGTCAGTCTTCACCATAGAGCAGGGCAGGGTGAAGTAACAAATGATGATCTTAAAGAGGGTAAGGGCATTTTTGTATATCATATGTTAATATGCGGTTTTCGTCAATAAATTGGTAGTGTTTCCATTTTACTTTCACCGGTGTTTTTTTACTTTTTCAAATTAAATTCCAAAATCCTATTGTTTACACGTCCAAATTTAGCAGTCATATTTTTAAAAGAAACGGCAACATACACACTTTCATTACATGATTGTGCTTACTGTAATGATAACGTCCTACATATTGTACTTTCATTATATATTGAGACATGATCTGCCTTGCGAGACTGCTTAAATAAACTACACGAGGATTATGCTTTCTGCTTCCAATTGGCGGTTGACGTTGCCAATAGCAGTAAAAAATGCCACATATCCCGGAAATTTCAAATAAAGTACGGATATATACTACATTCAGAAAGGGGTAGGTAGAGCGTGATTCCTCCTTTCAGAATCGCAAGTTTTCAAAAGTAATTAATTTTTGCGTGCACAGTATTTTTATTATTAATTTTGGCATGCTAAACCCGAATTTGATGCTGTACATCTTTATATTAGTATTTTGGGAAATATTTCTCGGGTCACATGATCCCCTGTGCACCACCAAGATATGTCAAAAAATATTCTATTAAAATCAAATATATTATTTGAGTATGAGTTATGATGTTCTACACATTTTCCAAATCATCCCACAGGGTCTCTGTAAATTGTATTGGATGCAATCCCCTTGGTTTTCATAGTAATTCATTGAAATGGTTGAAAAGCTATTTTACTGACAGATTCTCGCATTCCTCATGTTTTCAATATTGGATTGATGTTGTTTATTGTTTTAGAAATCATGTTCACTTTATTATCATTCTTTACTTCACCTGTTATATGCTGATGATGTAAAATATTTGATGTAGTGAAAGCATTAATTACTGTGTTCCAATGTCCACCAAGAATACCCAATTGGTGCAATGGAAACTTATGTCCATAAATAACTGTAAATGCCTCATTATTGCATTACACCACAAAGCCAACTGTACTATTAATAGTTACGCGATTGATCGATCTGTCATCACCCAAATCTCATTTGACGGATCTTGGGATACTACTTGATAATCAATGAGATTTACCATAAATCTCTTGTAGATATCGTTTCTTAGAAATCCGTGAGTATTTTGGGTTTTGTGACAAAGTGCAAAAAAGTATTCAAAGGCATTGGAGCCATAATTGTCCATAATCGATCCAATGATCGAATATAACTTGATGGAATGCATCTGATGTTAGTAGTTGGACTACCCACTTTTGCCATAAATCCTTTCCCCTTAATACAACTCTGAGGGGATTGGATCTCATTGACACAATTGACCTAACAATGCATGATTAATGGCATTTCAAAGGATGGCCCTAAAAATACTTCAAAGATTTGCGTGACCAATGATGGCTATTCTAATGTATTCTAACAGTACCGTACAGTTCTTAATCCTGAGGCTTCCGTGACGTGTGTATGATGAATTCGTGCTGCTTCTGGGAATTACCGTCGTGTAGGTGAGTTAAGGGGCAACTGTTTCACCTCCAGGACTTCGACCTGAAGATGCCTCCAGGACTGGGGGCGAAACAGTTGTCCATCAGCTCACCTACGTGATGGAAATTCCTGGAAGCAGCATGAATTGATACAGTTCTTGTTTTATATAATCTTATGACCTGTGTTATATATATTTGAAGTGATTGCTCTTAACGCCCATTCTGGCACTTTAAATTTGTTGTGATAGGCAGTTGTAAATGATTATGGAAACAAATTGCTATAATATATAATTAGATCATTCTTGGGCAATGTTTTGTGAAAACCGCTGTTGATAGGCTACAGGCTGCACCTGCAACTTTTTTGAAGTAATGACTGATGTCTCAACAAATTCTACCATGCATGACATTTTGACCCATTTTGTGCTTGCATAATTAAACCACCTTTTCAACTTAAAGGCTGTAGTATGGGATCCCTCGCCACCTTATAGTAATAATTAGGAGATACATATTTGCAACTAAGGAATATGTTAGTTATGATTAGCCTTCATAGCAGTTATCTAAAAATATTTTCTGACTTAATTTCCTATTCAAAGAACTGCAGGAGATGCTGTGACAGTACCTTTTAATGAAGCAATCCACTAATATGAATTAAAATGCAGAAATATCTAAGTGTAAAAATAATTCTGATCAATGGAAATGATTTTTACACTTTGAAATTCCTGCATTTTATCCCCTATATATATTTATTGTATTTACTTACTTTTTAGCATGGTGATTTACAGTGTCTATTAATATTAGTGCAAGATTATTAAATTGCTGGATAAATTTAAAATGGATTATCACAGTAGAAAAAAAATGTATTGACATAGAAAAAATCAAGTTACTGCAATGGTAAATAAAATACTGGAAAAAATAAATGCTGAAATTAGTGGAGAAGGTGAAGAATTAGAGATTCAATTCACCAGCATTGTTCCTCTTATAAATCCGTGGATGTATGAGGCTGAGAAAGGAGCTCAGTGAAAGTTGTCTAATTAACTAAGTGATTGGAAAGCAAGTCAGTGCCATAATCTGTTCTGCAGATGTAACACTGAATTTAGAAAACTGCCAAGCATATTAACAGTAGATCAGATTCCTTTTTATTTTGGAGATTATGAGTAAAAGAAGGCCAAGTGTCATCCAGTGCATTATAAACATGGACAAGAATTTGATATGTACATTGGGGCCACTTTGAGAACCATTGGAATTGTTTGGGACGTATACTCTTAAGGAAATAGAAGGGAAGATCCTACAAAGAAGAAATTGGGAAATTTATGTAGGACAAATACACGGAAATGTATTAAGTTCAAAGGAGCTCCTGGGGTAAGTCAGTTAGCCATGGATAAGGAAGGACAGAGGCTTACAGTCTATCAGTATTTGAATCGAAAGAATAGTGAAGAAAGGTCAAAGTGGATGGTAAATTCACAAGTAATGAACCCATATTTAATCTCAAGTTTGGTGCCTTAAGGTGGACTACAAGTTGAAGGAATTAAGATGGGGCAATAGGAGCATTTTGGTTTATTCCCCAAAAAATTGATTAATTAAGCTGAGTTGTAATACAAAATCTATTTAGATAAAACTATCTGAGAGTGCTGCTTAGTTGAGCTGTGATTACCACATGTTGTGGGATGTGATAGTCCAGGGGTAGAGCATTGGACTGCTAACCGGAGGCCCTGGGTTCGATTCCCGGGGGAATCCCCTCTGGGCACCCTCAGCTCCACCCAAGCTGAGTGATTTTTCAGGTACCAGATCTTCCTGGGAAACAATAGGCAACTCAGGGAAAGGAAAACGCCCCCTATACTGATGTGTGAATTTCACATGCTGTACAGGGCTTGGTACTGGGTATACTCTACCATCACCTATCACACCAACCTTTTGGCTAATTGATAGTTGATAATGATGATAATGATTTTGATAATTGTGGTTTGTTACCGTGCTTTAGGACTAGAACTATCAGGATAAGTGAATTAGTTTATAAATAACTTATTCAGAAGTATTGCACTGAAATTGAGTTATTAAGTGTGGTAAGTATGAAGTGTGTTTATCCGCTAAAGAAGTCAGAAGTATTCCAACTTGAATGTTTCACCTTGTGACACTTATCATTTTGTCGAACAAAAGTTTCAGAATCAGAGATAGATACACCTGATAACAATGGATTGACACCCCTAATGTGGGCTGCTGCCTATGGCCAAATGCCAACAGTTCAACTTCTGTTGAAACATGGTGCAGACATAGTGTGCTGTGGCCCTGATGGAGAAAGCCCCCTTCACTTGGCTGCAGCTGGAGGTCACCATGATGTTTTACGCCTTCTTCTTTCCGAGGGAGCCTCTGTTAACCTAGCTGACAAAGTAAGCCTGTTTAACATTATTTTAATCAGTCAATATCTTTATAATAATAAAATTAATCAAGGTGTTGGTTATTTATTGCAAATGAAAAGAGAAATACTTATTTAATCATTAATGCATATGATGAAATTCTATCTAATATGGACAAACCCCTTGATAGTGTAGACTATAATTCTTTGACATTCAACAATAGCTGTTTTAATCAAATTCTGAAGCAGTATCATTTTATTAGCATGCAATCATGAGTAAATCTGTGAATGATGATGGCAAATTTATACTTTCTCTGTTATAATTTTTTTATTTTTGTAATTAATTTAAAATTTATGGAGATTATACATTTTAAGTGAACAATATTGGCACTTGTTAATGTTTATTCTTAATGCCAGTCTTATTTTTGCAAAACTACTGTTTAGTTTGTATTTTTCTCAATAAAATAAACATATTGGCTTTGAGACAGTTCCTCAATGTGAACAAATAATGTATACTTGAAGTGGCAGATACATTTGAAAAATTAAATTATTTCTCATCTTATTTTTTCTATAAGGATGGAAACACAGCCCTCATGTATGCTGCTTATGGAGATCACCCTCACTGTGTTAACGAACTGTTACTTAGGGGTGCAGATCTCACAATGGTCAATGAAAATGGTGACACGGCTTTTGGTGTTGCCGTTGGAAGAGGTAGCAAGTTAGGTAAGTTTTTTAGAGTAATAAATTTACCTCTAAAGATGTACGTAGGCTTCTCACAAATTGCATTTTTATTAAATTCCTAGACATTGCGGGAGATGCCGCAACAGTAACTTTTAATGGAGTCATTTGCTAAGTGTGCATTACAATGCAGTTTTATTGTAGTTATTTTTTAAGCTTATTATTGGAATAAACATTGAGATATCTGTGAATAAGGTTAATTTAGCTGCGGTATGTGAAAATGAGCGTGGTAATGTCTACTCTTTTCTATTTACTATTTATAGTTACTATATTTTTTTTATTTTAGCCTTTTGTGTGGAATCCAAATTCAACTGTTTTTGAATGTACAATGCCTTATTTTTATTGACATTTCTCGCCTAAGTCAAACTTATATATTTATGTTAATGTTTTTTCATTCTTTTTTTTCAGCCCAGTCAGTTATTGAAAAATACCTCATAATGTTATTGACTTGAATAGGTGTGTGTGGTTCCATAATTGTCAGTCATGTGCCAATTTTATATTAAAATTGTATTCAAGCCAGTTTTTATTGAGAGTTGTCGTCATTAATCATATGGTATCAGCAAAGATTAGCGTGATTCCAGGTGTTCTGTAACTGTGTGTGTGTGACAGTTTATATTTATTTATTAATGTCTGCATTTTATTAGAAATGCATCAAGGTATGTTTGTTTATGATGACTGAATATCTTAATGAGCATTTCTCAGAGAATTTGTATAAATTAGGTAGTGTGTCTGTTTTTGATAATGAAAGTGTGCAAAATTAAAGGATAAGAATTCTTTAAGTCTACTCTATCCCTTATGATAACCTTTTTATAAATAAATTTGAAGTTTTAGACTAGGTACATAATGTACCTTCTTAATAAATGAAAATAATGCATACATATGCATACTTTGTGACAAATAAAAAAGACAAATTAAGAAATGCTCTGCTGCATGTTATTGTGATTTACTGTGTTTTTGTGGTAGAAAATGTGTGTGAGATGTGTAACTGAGATATATTCTGGAATTCTTCTGTGATTAAACTGTTGATGTATGCTTTTATTAAATGTTGTTGTTCAGAACTATGCATTTTATTCAATATTTAACTATTGCCAGCATATTATTAAGTCCTTACATAATTGAATAATGTAGTATGAAACCACTTTAGGGCTGGAGGTCAATAAATTCTACCTAATAGGAGAGAGAGCAGCATATACTCAATAATTATTTGCATTAGTACATGAGGAAAACTGTTAGTTGGTTATTTGTCCTGCATCACAGGAGAGAATAGGGTGGTTGAGGGGCAACTATCACCCCTCTGAGTCTGAACCTCCAGCTGAAAAGTGCTGGCTCTCAACATCAATAAAAGGGGAGTAGGTAGATGTATTTGCCTATTAACTGCTCCAAGGATGATTGCAATGTCTCTTTAGCCTCAATGTTTTACTTAAAGACTTTTGGTGAAAAACTGAAGAAACTGGGAAGTGTCATTATGTGTCCTTTCTCTCTGCTGCTAATGAGTTGGTGTGAGATAAGCAATAGTTGCACTATTGTGGCCACCAGTGTAACTTTCTGCAATGGATGGTGATACAAGGAAGCGTTCAAGTATCAGGCAGTAGTGGTTTTTTTTCTGTATATGACACATGCCCGAGTTTCCTGTTGTTTCTTTTCTTTGCCAATACATCCAAGAAGGATAGTTAATCTTCCTTTTCATATCCATAGTGAATTTTATGGCCTGATCCTGAGAATTTCTTGGCTGGCCCTGGTGGCGGTGGGGTAACATCCTCGTCTGTCAATCCATGGGTCATGGGTTCGATTCCCTCCTCGGTTTTTCTCTACCTAGGGCTTGGGCGTTCGTAATTGTGTCCATTGTTCAATGTTAATAGTCCAATGTAAAAGGCCAAAAAGTGCTGTTTTATTCAGACGTTGAAGAAATTTCCCCAGTTTGTAAGAACCATTTGGCCAGATAACGAACGTGTGATCAACGTATCTTAATCAAAGGGTTGTCATTTTCTCAAATCGCTCCGTATAGGGATTCGTCACCATTGGCAAGAGTGGTGCAGCACCCATCGCTGACCCTTCTGTCTGATCTTCTGTATTTTGATTCTGCATTAGTTCCCATTCCTAAGTAAAGAAGGAATTTCAACGGTAGTACTCAACAAGTTCAGGGAAGACCTTTGTGATCCCAGTGGAGGTTGATTCTTTGATTGTGTCCACTTATTCCTGAATCAGTAGATTGGTAAAGAGGGATGTGACGTCAAAGCTGATAGGGATGTCATGAAACTGTTGTCAGTGCAAGCCAACAATATGTGGTGAAAACACGAGGAGCATGCAGAGCTCGTCTAATCCACACAGAAACCTCCAAAAGAACAATTGCAATGAAATAATAATAATAATACTTTATTCATTTTGAAAAATGGTACAACCATATAAAATTTCGTCAATATAAATATGATTTAACATATAAACATAAGTTCTTAAATGCGATGAAGGTTATCACAAGAGTGGGTGAGCAAGTGACCAGGTATATGCCCTATTCTTGAAAATCTGGATACCGTCAGATTTCAAATGAGGCGGCAGATAGTTATACTGTCATATGTTCATATTATGAGATGTGTTGTAAGTTGATGACAATCTACGATAAGTAGTATTTAGATTTGATTTACCTCCTTTGGAGTAGTTATGGATATTAGATCTTAATTGGTAAGTTTCTATATTGACTTTCTCATGAATAAGAGCCTTAAAGATATATAAACTAAATACAGTCATGATGCCGTACCTAATAAAAAAAGTTTTGCAGGAATCACGAGGTGGTATATTAGCAAGAGAGCGAATAGCTCTCTTTTGTCGTAGCAAAATTTGTTTAACATGTGGGGAATGACCCCATAACTCAGCACCATAATTCAAATGACATTGAAAGAAGGCATAGTAAAGTCTTAAATGATACTCATTGGAAATGAGAAAGTTGAGCTTTCTTAACATATGAACAGCTTTACTCAGTTTATTACAGGTCTGACTGATGTGAGTCTACCAGTTAAGTTTTGTAGCAATATAAATTCCTAATATTTTAACAGTTTCAGCATGAATTATTTTTGATTTAAGACTGTGTACAATAATCTGAGTTTTGTTAGGATTTAAATGTAAATGATTAATATCAAACCATTCCTTAGCCTGTCTTTGTGTAGCGCTAGATCGTACCTTTGTATCTTCTAGATGTTGACATTTTTGCACAAAAGTAGTGTCATCAGCATATAAAGCAGATGTAGGTTTCATAAAACAGGGCAAATTATTAATCATGATGATGAAAAGTATTGGGCTAAGTACAGAGCCCTGTGGTACACCACATTTTACTTTAAGAGCTGTAGATCGACAGCCATCAAGTTCATCCAATTGGTGGCGATCATCCAAATACGACTTCATTAGTTTCAGTGCAATTCCCTTAATACCATAATATTCTAGCTTTTTTAGTAATATTGAATGATTAACACAGTCGAAAGCCTTACTAAGATCACATCATGTTACAGAGACTGACTCCTTCCCTTCAAATTCATCAATGATATAATTAACTATGGACTCTACTGCCAAAATTGTAGATTTCCCAGATCGAAAGCCATACTGTGATTTGGAAAAGAAATTATTTGAGTGAAAAAAATTACATATTTGATCTTTCATAATAGCTTCAAAAATTTCACCAAAAACTGGGACTATGGAAATGGGGTGATAGTTAGCTAAATTATCTTTATCACCTTTCTTATAGACATGTACTGTTTTGGAATATTTTAGAGCTGTTGGAAAATCTCCTGTCTCAAAACATAAGTTGACTAGCATAGCTAATGGTTCTGTAATGAACACAATAATGTCCTTTATTAGGGAATTAGACAGACCATAAATATCCTTACAGTTAGATTTTCTAACAGTTGGTATAATATCAAATAGAGTAACAAAATTTCATTTAAAATTTAAATTATTCAGAGGAAGATTTTGCAGCAAACTGCCAATATTGGCAACATCAACGTTTCGAGAGAACAAATTGTTTTCAACAGCTTTTAAGAAAAAATTATTTACAGCATCTGGGGTGAAAGGAAGATTTTCTTTTCCATTACCATGACCAACTTCTTCATTGATTACTCTCCATGCTGCCTTTTGTTTATTTTTTGCATTCAATATAAAATCCTTATAAGCTTTACTTTTTGCACACCTAACTGAATTATAATAATCTCTTTTGTATTTCAAGTAAGCCTCTTTGTCATGCAGGCTTCCACTGGTTTTGTAAGAGTGATAGTGACTTAGTAAATAAATCATTTCTTAGAGCTAATAATTCCTCAGTATACTAGAGATTATTTTTATTGGGCATAGATTTTAGTATTTTTTTAGGAAAGCATTGTTCAAAAATGTCTAGGAAATTACCTAAAAAACTTGAAAAACACGTTTGCTCTCCAGGGTCTGTGCAAATACCATACCAATTGATACAAGATAAAAGCAGTTGGAAACTCTCTAAACCTTCTCTTGTTATGGGCCTCATGATAATGGTTTTATTTGAGAATATATTTTGGGTTATTCGAGTGTTTAAAGTGAAGATTATTAAGATGTGTGAAATATTGGTTATATGATTAACTACTTACATAATTGCAAGGAACTTAAAAAAAAAACTATGGGGCAGTAAAAGCAAAACAAAAATATTTATCTAAAATTTGAGCTTTTTGATCAAATGTCTCCAAGCTCTGTGGTTGATAAAGAATAATGAAATTCCACTTTTTTTTATTAAAAGCTCTCATCGGCAAATGGTGTTCACTGACTAAAGGCTCAGTCTTAACTGAAGATAAAGGCTGTGTTACAGATGCAGTAAGGTAGTATAGAAGGTCCCAGGTGGTATCATTTGTCATTAGGGCTCTTGGTTCCAAATGTGAGCCAGCTGACACTGGGAGCATGTCATTGGGAATCATCTGCATTGAAAATAATTAAGTCCATAGAATGGTTGTTTAGATATTCAGGGTAGCTTCATGAAGTGTACTAATATAGAACTAATTTATCAAAAATATGGTACTAGATCGCTCAGGTTTCCAGCCATGGCTCCTCAGATCACTGAGATATGTAAAAATGAAATGTCATATAAGCATTCTTCCCTGTAAAGAGTTCTTGTTGGATACTCTAAAACGTGCCGTCATCATCACACCCTACTATATGTAATATGAGAGCCATAATGCTAATGGAGTATCATGACTTGGTTACTTGAGCTTTTGAACTCAATAATAAACATCTG
Source organism: Hetaerina americana (assembly GCF_022747635.1). Taxonomy (NCBI): domain Eukaryota; kingdom Metazoa; phylum Arthropoda; class Insecta; order Odonata; family Calopterygidae; genus Hetaerina; species Hetaerina americana. The sequence continues at coordinate 1,133,708 of NW_027286069.1, read as the reverse complement.
CAAAAAGTATGAAATTCTTGCCTTGTGTTGCTTGAAGAATTTTCTTCATTTTAAGACTCATTAGAGTACAGAGCCAGAATAAATAAGGTTTACTACAAAACATATATAGTATTATACCTCTTGCACGAGACAACTGCTTTCACTCACAGTTACACAACAACTAATTACATTCCTGTTTTTTACTCAACAAATAATTTGAGAAGAATAAGCCAGTATACGTATACAATTCCAATAACATAATAATTCATTTTTATTATCAATATTATTAAAAAATTAACTTAAAAGTGAGCAACCTCAGACAAGAGTAATCAAAATCTAGATATATCCATGCTATTGCTATGCCCTCATTCTGCTATTACTCATCAGTGGCATGAGTCTGATTTCTACCTGAAGGGGCGAGAATTGATGCCAACCCCTGTGGTGTGAATGCTCTTCTACTTTCATCAGAAAACAAAAAAGGATAACAGAGCAATGCCCATGCACCTGTACAATTCTTTCTCCTTGCTAACTTGATAAGGCTGTTCCACGTTTCCTTTGACTGTAAAGCCATTGCTGTATGGTACTAACTATTAAGTAACAGTGTAACCAAATCACATGCCCATAAGGCCTCTTTGTTACCCACAGAAACAAATGATGGCAAGTGATAAAAAAGTACTAGAAACGTACTTCTTTACAGCAGAATCCATAATGGAATCATTTAGGTATGTGATGAATGTAACTCAACCCCTAAATATTGGAACTACAAAAAAGATTCTTCTGATTCAATGAAAATTGAATTCCTTAGGCAGAAACGAAAAGTAATAGTTATGCTTTGATAAAGAATATAAAATAATAAATTGTAGAGACTCATTTGCCAAATTAACATAAAACTAGATCTGCTACACACCGTACATGCAATGTTCTATTATAAGCTTATGTGAGACCATTAGAATATATTTCCAGCATGGAATCCAGGTAAGCAGGTAGGTAAATAAACTATTCAAAGGGGTGGGATTCGAGACAGGGGGAGTAAGTAAATATTAAAGAAAAGGCTAGCGAAAACTTAATATGGAGCATAGCTTTGTATGGTTCAGGAACTTTGTTGATGATGCAAGAGCATCAACATAGATTGGAAGCTTTTCAAATGTTGCTTTGGAGAATAATTAAGAAAATAAAATGGGCAAAATTAAAACAAACGATGGAAGTTCTAGGCACGGTAGTGGAAGAAAGACAGGACTGTTTGGAGAAAACTGAAGAACACAGGGCAAGTGAATGTATGAGCTATTGAGAGGCAATGGGAATATAAGTATGATAATATGGGGAGAACACTGGTAAACGACAAATAGGGAAGAAAAGAGTAGCCATTTTAGTAGGCAGAAAGTTTTATGGAAGGTACAAAGTATATGGAAGTAACGAAAGAGTTATTGTAAAATATAGAGAGGTTTTAAGATATTTTGCACCATGCTATTTAGAACTTAGTAATACAGAAATTTTTTGGGTCAGGGCCCATCAAAAACCTTCCCTAACCTGGAAGTCTACTTTACGAAAATAATAATAAAATATTTGAAAAACCGCTGCTAAAACGATACATCGACAAGAACAAACCTACACCCTTTCAACCTAAACCCAACCCTCCCAATCTACTTAAAACACATTTTAAATGCCTAAAATTTCCTCATAAAATAATAATATACGTCAGGGTATATATATTCATAAAGGTAAATAAATGCATGTTAACAAATTTGAAACGAAGGATTACGGGTCCACGGAAATGTATAAAAAAATAGCGCGTGACTATTAAAAATAGTTATTTACAAATAAAATGTAATTTGAAAGTTATAAAAAAATCAAGTGAAGCCGTAGAAGATTAAAAGCTCAACAAAAGTATTAGAAGAATTTTTAATTTCAAAATAGGACTCAATAAAAATTGGGAGTCTGAGTTGGAGACTCTTTTGATAGGAACCCGGGTTCAAGACACTAGACCGTTCTCCATCTTTGGTTCCTGGTTGGGCTTGTCGTGATGGCTCTCCTCTCCGTAAGATTAGCCACTTCCGTGGCCAGACATTTCCCTTCGTCTGGAAATAAGGTAATCATAGTCATAATTCTCTGTGCGACTTATGCAAGTTGTGTAATGTTTTAATCATGATAGGTCGCTTATATCCATGAAATATGATTTTTTTGCCGGCGGGTATGTATATGTGATCTACCATACTAGTTAGCGATCGATACCGTTTAATTTTGTGATATGATTTTATTGCATACTATTGCGTTTTATGTTGCTTTTTTGAATAAAGAAGAATTTATTTACTTTCGCGACAGTCATTATTGTATTGCCGTCGTTTTCCATAATTGGAACGAAGTTAGATTTTAATTATGATTGCACACGGATAAGGGTTGTTAATTGCACTGAGGTATTTATGCATTACCATTAGGTTGCGAAGTTGGCATGGCCGGCCCTCCAGGTTGCGAGTCGAAAGATACATATTTCTCAAGAAAGGAGGGGGGCTGAAATATCATCAATCCTTGAGGAGAGAATTTTGGGCTCAGCACCCAAGGTTGGTATTCTATACTGAAGTAACATTACTGGGAAGACAACTCGTAACCTGAAAATAATCCTCTCATTTTTCCAGGCCGATTTAGAAGAAACTGGCCGTGTACTTAGTATTGGTGATGGTATTGCTCGAGTCTATGGATTAAAGAATATCCAGGCTGATGAAATGGTGGAATTTTCTTCGGGCCTCAAGGTGGGTGGATATTATTCGTAACTTCTATGGCTACATTAATTGATGTTCGAATTAATTGAAATCAAATTATTTTCTAATTCGATATCAGGGAATGGCCCTGAACTTGGAACCTGACAACGTAGGTGTTGTAGTATTTGGTAACGACAAACTGATCAAAGAAGGTGACATAGTGAAAAGAACTGGTGCTATTGTTGATGTTCCCGTGGGAGAAGATCTACTGGGGAGAGTAGTTGATGCTCTCGGCAACACAATTGACGGGAAAGGGCCTGTGAATACCAAGCAAAGGTATAACATGGAATTTATATTTCGAGTAGATGACACTTTGTATTTTCATGCGTCAATCAAAGATAACTCATCATCATTTTTTCTATTGTCTTTTTCCAGGTTAAGGGTTGGAATTAAGGCTCCTGGTATTATTCCTCGCATATCTGTGAGGGAACCTATGCAAACTGGAATTAAAGCAGTAGATTCCTTGGTGCCTATTGGACGAGGCCAGCGAGAACTGATTATTGGAGACAGACAGACAGGGTATTTTTCCAATTAATAAGATTGGTTTTTATTTTCAGTATAAATTTTATGGTAAATTAAGAATTTGCTAATTTTTCCATTGCGCATTTCTATTCGCTGAACTTAGCCCATGGGATGAGTCTTCGCGTGGGCCAATTTCATTAAACTTAATATCATTTCCCTAAATGATAAACCTTTATTTTGGTATGGGACATTGGAACTCCTTAACGAGAGGGAATTCCGAGCATGAATATTATAGTGTGTGCTTGATGAACACCGGATAGTTGCAGTGAAAAGTTATTCTGCGTCTTCCTATGAAAAAGAGGTTAAACAGTCTTCATTTTGTTGCAAAATATTGATTCCTGTGTCCATATGGTAGCTACCTTGGTTGTGGACTCTGAAGATTTTATTTGTCCCACGCAATCTCCTCTTAATTCTTCTACATTTTTCTGGAGTGGAAATATATCAATTTATTGGCCTATTGTTTTGAGCAATTTGTCGAGGCAATAATTAATGTAGCAGGAAATAAAGGAAAAAAGGTTGCAGCCATACAAACAAAAAAAAATTGACCTGCAATTTTAGATATGAAATATTTCCTTTCGTAGATTTCAATGTAATCATTAGTTTTCGGAATGTTGTTTGGTTAAATGTATGAACATTGTTCCATAATGATCAGGAGTACGCCTATCCAGTTACCTGGAAAAGTTAGGGGAATAAGATTAGTCCTGAGGAGTCGGGAATTTCCATATAAATAAGCCGGAGGTTTTGTGAGTAGTATTCATAGAGAACACTGGTTTGACAAATTACTATTTGCTATCCATACCAAAAAGTAATTTTCCATCGATTTTTATTATAAGGTACAATGTGGTTCACCGACTTGCGGCATCATCAGGTACAAATTTACTTAACAAAGAGTGAGAGAATATATGCGCTCAGGACTGAGTGGGGAGGGTAGGAGGGCTTGTGAGGTGAGCACCCAATCGCCCCTACCCCTCGCAGGCCAACCTTCCCCTCCGCGCCCCCACTCAGTCCATATTCCAGGAGTGTGCATATTCTTGCACTGTTTGTTAAGTAAATTTGTACTTGATAATGCCGCAAGTTGGTGAACCGTATTGTGCCTTATGATAAAAATCTGTGGAAAATCAGTCTTTTTAGTATGGATATGAAATAGTTCCACAAAGTGAAGCTTTAAACAGTAAAATATACTACATGCTGTTGGAATACCTCAAAAATTTGTAAAATTTCTCATATGTCAATGGGAAAAAATGTTTGGTGTCTCACTGGTGGAATGGTGCACAGGTTTTCATAAAAGGTGGCTGAAAGTAGTGAGTTCATATGGTTTTTTTAATGATTGGCTGCGGTGCCACCCGAGAATGCCACTTGGCTGAAGATAAAAGGATCTAGTATATTCTATTGTTTCAGGCTTCACTTCGTGGAAGTATTTAATATTCATACTAAAAAGAAAGACTCATACTTTTCCACAGATTTTATTATACGGTACAATGCGGTTCACTGACTTGCGGCATCATCAGTACCTGATGATGCCGCAAGTCAGTGAAACTCGTTGTACCGTATAATAAAATCTGTGGAAAAGTGTCTTTCTTTTTAGTATGGATAAAAGGGTCTAGGTCGGAGGTGATGAACCTGTGCCACATGTGCCCAAAGTGGCTCATGGATTAATTATTCTGGCATGCCGAGCTGGGAGGGCGCTACAGGCAATGCCGTGGTGAGTTAGATTATGGGGGTTGAAATAGAAACTGGACTTAATCCGGCTAATTTGCAGCAACAAAGAAGAAAGTCTTATGCATTAGTGCCATTTGCCATTCAACAATCCCTTTGACTTCAATTTGTCCAGCCTCCTCTGCACGCACACTGTTCCCATTCACATCGAGGTACGCTAAGTATTGTTCTCATAAGTCACCAAGAGCAAGAATAATAGATTGTCTGAATCAGTCAGAATATGTCCATTGCTTTGGTACCACCACTGGATTGCTCTCTCTCTTTCAGTATGCTCGTTTTATTTACTAATAGCGTGTGTTACCACAGGGAATAGTTGATCAATTTTTCTCTGAACTCAAGGATAATCGACTATATTAATTCTAAATATTACTTAATTCCTCGCACATAAGACAATTTACATCCCAAGAAGAAGTTCTTATAGATAACAGATTGAGATTTTCTAAGATGTTTGGTTCATACAATTACCTTTGTTTTAATTTCTCTTTTAATATTTAAACTTCTAAACTAATAATAGTTAATCCCTTAAAAAATTGTTTTTTTTATAAAAACACTATAATTTGATAGTAATGAAAATTGATACCTCTATCTCACTTGATGGGTTGGCATGCTAGTCAAGTGTGTAGTTGGCTGTGTAATTTCACATATTTGTGTGCACACCAACAGATGACTCCCTGAAGTTTGTATCAGTGAATATCCCACCCTTGTTCTAAGTTTTTCTCAGCTTTTTGCCAACTCCCAACATTGAAGAACTTGTCTCTGCAAAGATTATCTAATCCTTGGGGATCCACTAATTTCCAAAACTCATTGTTTCATGTTGTTTCATTGTCATCCAATAAAAGATATTGCATTTGTAGTCATACATTTGAATATCAGGGACAAAAGGCCAGTTTCAGTTTTAACCCATCTTGAAATGATCAATATGTCTCAAAATGTATGGAAAGGTAGAGTTTGGAAAATATTGTAAAGCATTCACATTTGCTGGCATTGGAGATGCTTAGTAAAAATGTGAAGGTTTAAATTCATGTGATCCTCGGGGAAAGAAAGTATTTTATTCTGTTGAGACCAGTCACTTGCTTTACATGATCAAAATTCATATGTTTGTGAAAAATTATTCTTTTACAAATGTGTTAATTATGTATTCATTATCCATCGGATAATTGGGCCATTTACCAACTTTGGGAGTTGGTTAAAAAGTAAACAGCTTAACTTTGGAGTAATGGATCCCAACCCTGAAAACACTGGCGCAGCCTTCATTCCTTTAACTCAGTGTAGCTGATGGCTCATACACTCTAATTAGTTTTAGTTTTCATCATAATGGGGATGAATTGATAGTATAGACAAGAATGAGAAATTTTTGTATCTTAGCTGCCAAGAGTAAAGTTAGCAAAAACTCTTAATTCACTATTGAAATGTCACAAAAGCTAATACAAGGGGGGGTCAGCCATTCTTGAGGAACCAGTAATTGGATCTCTCTAGAAAATAAGTAAAATTATACAGTATACTATTTTAAAGTTGTAGGAGGGACATTGACTTCATTTATAAGCTACCTGGCCAATATTTGTCCCATTATTTTATTAAATAGATCCCTTGAGATATGAATTTGATGGTTTGAGGCTCTACTTTGTGAAAACTCTTGATTGCTGAATGAATAAACTTGGTATTTTTTCTCTCACGCAACTTTTATATTACTACCGGTTTCAGTGCAAATCTGATAATGTGGCCTACATGTCTTATGGCATTAAGAAGTGTTTCTGTTTGAAAAAATACCAAGTTTATTTATTCAGAGACCTTAGATTTACATTCAGGGAAAAATTCCTCTGGGGTGACCTACATTTTTTAGTCTGAAGGAAACAAGAATTATTCAAATGTGATCTTGAGTATCAGAATTAATTTTCTTGAATATTTGTGGACAGAATCATGGACCATATTAATTGGCCTATTAATTCCCAAGCATTATGGATTGCTGGTCAACTTCTACAGTTCCATTTTAGGAAACCCTTTGATCAGAGCTTTGTTGGAAGTGTCATGCTTCAGAATCATTTAAATCACTTCGTTTTATTATTCTATTATAATAGTTCTACATATGCCGTAGCTGAAATGTACTGAATGGTGAATCTAGATTTGTTTCATTTGATTTGAAATTTCAATTCAGAGTTCAAAGGTAGCAATTTGCATGTCTTTAGAAATTTGGTTGCCTCTTACTTGGCCATTTTTTAGGTAATTTATTCTGAGAATTTTAATCTTCAAGTTGAAATATGTTTACTGAACATGAGAGAGTGGTTAGTGTCAAACAGTAAGATAGATTTATGGAAAAATGCAGTCTTTCATAACGGTATTCTGTTATGTAAAGGTTATTCATCTGAGTTTGTTCTAGTTAAATCTTATCTCCACGTTATTTCATGATTAAATTTGCTTTTAAAATGGTTGATATTGGTATTTAAGGTTTTTACATCTGCGGTATGTTTTGATCCTTAGTGGAGTATGCTGAATTGAAGGATTCACGAGGATTTACTTGTTAATAGTAGGTATCATAACTATAATTACATAATATTTTATATATTCATCAGAAAAACTGCATTGGCCATTGACACCATCATTAATCAGAGGCGATTCAATGAGGGCACTGATGAGAAGAAGAAGCTGTACTGCATTTATGTGGCCATTGGACAGAAGCGCTCCACTGTTGCTCAGATTGTGAAGAGGCTGACTGATAGTGGTAAGTGGCCCTGAAATTACTTAGTTTGATGTCACGCATCCGCAACATAATTTTAGCCGTGGAGGTGATGGGGATGTTTTGACACTTAGTTATTGGATCTGTAGTTGAGTTGGTGGGGTTAAAAGTATTCTATTTGAAAGTTAGCTCTTTGAAGATCAGGACTGTATTCATGTCACTCTCTGATGAAATTAAGTGGAATAAACGGCGAGCTGAATCTAAAACTTTGTTTCTCCATCAGTCATAACAGTAGTATATTGCTGGAAAGACTTGACACTTATTGTGTGGAAATTGAAAAGTATCCCTCACTTACCAGAATGACTGCTTTGCTCTCGTGAAAATGGAAGGCATTGGAGGAAATGCTCTGAAGAAATATTATGCAATCCATTTTTATATGTAACAGTAATCATTCCTTGTCATTTATACTTTTCTAAATTAATAATTAATGCACTTTCTTGAAAATAACACTTGGGACAATACATTTTTTGTCATCTTGTCCCCACAACATTTTTTGAAATGGTTGGGAACTCCACTTTCTACAGTAATTTACTTTCATTGATGATCTTTTGAAATGAGGAATCTTCAACTCCTGTAACCGCTTACATTTCTCATAATGTGATACATATTTCCATTCTATTCCAAAAGATCTACTTTCTTTGTGCTGAACTGTAATTATTACTTCAAAATCTCTTTCTTTCACCTGACTTTGAAATGACCTTTCACATTTGAAGGACAATTTGAAATAGCATTTTCATTTTGGCAAGAGAGACACTTTTGTAAAAATGACAAAGCTGTAGTAAAATGGGACTAAATATTTCTTTTGTGCCCAGAATCATATCATTTTCATATCTGACAACTGTTAATTAAATTATTTTAATTAAATTATTTTGGCTACTCAATATTGAATATTGGAGAGAGGGATTTAAATGCAAGCAAACTACCTATTGAAATAACTTGTTTTTCATGACAACTCTATTTCTATAGTAAATAATCATTCCTACTCTGAGCTTCTGTTAACATACACTTAATATGATGTATCCTATGGTTTAAGTAGAAGTTGATTCTCTGACATAATTTTTTTTTCTTTTCGTGGAGATAATGCTGGACAATCATATTTAACAGCCCTGAAAAAACAGGGAAAGAGAGGGAGCCCAAATTCCCTGTCAAATGCCCATGGCCAAAAGTAAAGTTTGCTTAAATTTCCCAGCACATCTGGGAAACGGTTTGATCATGGAGATGGTCAAATGTGAAGAAGATCCCTTGATAATAATTGTGACAGCCCTGCTGACTGCTTCACTGTTCATCCTTTTGAACCAATTTATTTGTTGGGAGTTGGTAAAATATTGATGAAGTTGTGATGGTTCATTGTTAGAGATAAGGGATAGTTTTTTAAATTTTATTTCTGGGTTAAAAATGAACAGGCATTGCTGTGTAGCCAACCTGGTGAATCCGCCAAATATGTTGTTCTTGATAGAAGATCACTTTTCTCGGGACAATTAGCAAAATGACATGTTGTCCATGCTAGAAGTATTGACTTTGACTCATCTGCCTTTAGTTCAGTTTTTAGCCATACTATTTAGGCATGTATGTATGAGAGGTCTAGCTATTGAATCTTATGTACATCTTGCTGTCAATGGTAATTTTTATCGCATTCATTAATGTATACCTTTCATGCCATTCCCAGGGTTGTTTAAGTCAAACCTGATTTGATATTATTTCATGAATTCACTCTTAATTTTCTATGCATTTCCTGTCCTTACTACATCCACCTCTGCCACATTCCTATATTTCTTTATGCATACTCTTATGTTCCTGAGACTAGTATTCTTTGTCTATTATATTCACCCTTGACTTCTCAGTCTACCTCAACCTCTGCTATCATTTAATACCGTTACTTATCATATATGTTAGAAATTTGACACTAGTCCATTCTCTTAACATGTACAAACCAATGTAGTGCTCTTCTTTTATGCCTATCTATCAGTTGTGAACCCAATTCACATTCATTCATTATGCACTCATTTTTCACCTTATCACACCTATTTGCAGTAAATCTCGTCCTTAATCCATCCTAGTCTACCATAGTCGCTATGGTTAGTTGGCATTTGTTTATGGCATGTCCATGCATTACGTCCAGGCCATACATCATCAATAATGTGGGGGAAATACCCTTTTAAACACTTCCTTGGCAAATTAATTCTTTTGCATATTCCTACTTCTCTAATCTTTCTCAAAAATACTGCCAAGATATGCAAAGCCATTGACTAGTTCAATTCTTTTGCTGTTTATGTTGATCTGCTGCGATCATTCTTCCTGTGTATCCTTATGAAACACAGTTGTTGTTGTTTTGGATAAATCTACCCTGAAATTCATTCACACTGTTACCTCAAAAACATATTTATGGATACCCCCTTATCTTTTACATTCCCAGCAGTCAGAATTGCATCAAGGGCTTATAAGATGGGTACGTTTACATCTCCAGTCTGTGCGTGTGTGTGTTTGTATATATTTATATTATATTATACATTCCTCTGAGAAAAAATTAGATATACATGTCGAAATTACGCATCCTTGTTTCATGCCATACTTAATTTCAACCGGGTCACTGTGTACTCCAACACCAACCATACGTGTTTCCTTAAATTTCTTTTGCAGCATTTTAGAAATGGTTATATTCACTCTACTCCCTCAAACCCTTCCACAATTTTCCTCTGCCCTACCATTCTTTCTGAAGTCTACAGATACACAATTAACATTCTTTTTTCTTCTGTCCATGCATTTCTCTAGTATGAAGTGGAAACAAACATGATCTGTCCAACCCTCATCATATTGCACTCCCCAGATTTTGTTCAATGTTTCAATATGTACTCTTAAAGTCAACACTTAACTAAACAACACTTGGTGTACCACTAAAAAATCCAAATATGTCTTAATCTTCATTCCATCTTATTTCCCAATCTAGTTTTGATTGCCACTAAGTAAACTGTCTTGAAAATAATTGCTTCTTACTTAGACAAATAACTTGCCTTAAGAAATGTTTTTATTCTGATTTTAATTTTCACCTCTACAGGAGCAATGCAGTACACCATTATTGTGTCTGCCACTGCCTCTGATGCCGCCCCACTGCAGTATTTGGCCCCATACTCTGGTTGTGCCATGGGTGAATTTTTCCGTGACAATGGCAAGCATGCCCTCATTATCTATGATGACTTGTCAAAGCAGGCTGTTGCATACAGACAGGTGATTTTTACTTGTCTATTTTCTAGTTCTATTTTTAAATTATCTGTACAAATTTGAATATCCTCAAAAAATTATCAAATTTGACTGTGGTTAGAACTCAGCTAATTATTATATGAATGTTTATCATGGCAAATGTAGGGTAGTGAATCTGGAAAAAAAATTCTGTACTTAAATGAATTTTGCACAATAGCACGCATTCATTGTTATAGTGTTATCATTGTATATTGAACTTAATTATCTGTGGAAAGTCCTAGGATTATAGGATTATGATATTAATTCATTACAAAACATTTTGAAAATGTTGCCAGTTATTGTAATGTACGGTGAAATCTCAGTATAAGAAGAGGTAATGTAATTGCTTGCGATGTTAAGTTTGCAATCAACTAATGGTGAGTTAATAATCACTTTTTTTTCAATAAGTACTGACAATTTCACGTGCAGACTGAAATGGTGACTCATGTAAAACAAACCAGGAAAAGCACATTCACCTGTAAATAATTAACACGCAGCCTGTGATGGCTGAAAATGTGTGCTTTGCCATTAAGAAAAGATGCAATGTTGCAGTATCCATGTCTATGCATGTGTTAATCTCTTTTAGATTACTTGTAATATAAATTTGCCATTCAGAATGCCTTGCCTGATTTATTACATAATGAAGTTATAGGGTGATCAAGTTCCCTAGGTATTGGGTGTTATACTGAGTTCTAGTTGGTTCCTGGCTTGCAGTGTGTGAAATTGAAGGACCATTGATTTTATATTGACCTTTAAATGGATTTTAAACAATATTTTGCAATAATAATTTTGTTAATATTTGCAGATGTCTCTGTTGCTTAGGCGACCACCAGGCCGAGAGGCTTATCCTGGTGATGTGTTCTATCTTCATTCTCGCTTGCTCGAGAGAGCAGCCAAAATGAATGACACCAATGGAGGTGGCTCCCTGACTGCCCTCCCCGTCATTGAAACTCAAGCTGGTGATGTGTCAGCTTACATTCCAACCAATGTCATCTCAATTACTGATGGACAGATCTTTTTGGAGACAGAGTTGTTCTACAAGGGTATTCGTCCAGCTATTAACGTGGGGTTGTCAGTGTCCCGTGTAGGATCTGCTGCCCAGACAAGAGCAATGAAGCAGGTACATAAATAGGTTCTTGGGTTATATTATTGTTCTCAGAAAAGCAATGGTTCAATTTGCGACCAAAGGTGGACGGAAATGGTATCAAAAGTTTGATGATTATAGGTATTTAATTTATTTTTGTGCACATTTGTAATCATATAATGTAAAAATTCTTATGTTTGATGTAATATTTTAAATTTTAATTTAATGCTTCACAATTTTAGCACTCTTCAAGTTTTGAGGAAGAAATCTATCTGTCACCCTGGGGAGAGAATAGTTTTATTTCCCACTTGGCAAGCAATGGCATTTTTTACTCTCTCTCTCTTTAGATCCTGATCAGTCTCAGAGGAATGGTAATAAATGATATTCTTGGAAGTGGCCGTTGGGCCCTCGCCTTAAAGATGGTCTGCAACAAGCACTCCCTCTTATGTGGCCTCTTAAATGGGTCAATACTTTGCATGATGTCTAATTCTCCAAGGGAATGAATTCTGAGTGAGGATTGCTCGGACAAAGGTTCATAAATTATTTAAATGACAAAATGTCAAGATGTCAATATTTTTGCCAGCATCCAGATTTTGATCACCAAAAGTTTTATAAGAATTTTCTTTGTGATATTAGCGATGTGCTTATTTTTCGGGTTTTGAATGAATAGAAATACTTGGGGATTAGTCGTCATTGTTAATGAATAATGGGATAATTAATGAGCACATCAGTGAAAGGAGGATTTCAACTTCAGAGCAATCCCAACACATCCCTCTGTGAATCAGTGTCAGGCTGTATATGTTTGGTGATTCTGAGATGCTTCCCTTTGAACACCTAAATTATTTAATGGAATGTGTGTGTTTATGCCAGAAAGGCAACAAGTCAAGGAAGTAGGTCAATTGCTTGTCATAAATTTTATCCATTGGAACATCAGCAATAACTGGCGATTTTGAGAAAAGTAAAATAATAGTGGCACTAATGATTTATTTGAAGAATTAACATTGTATGCAAACAAAAAACTACTACTAGGGATGAGGGGAGTGCAATTGTTTTTATCTCTGTGAAGTATAGAGGTGTCGAATACTACAATTTGCCAGCCAGTTCTGGCTAAATGCCCATTTTTAAACAAACATGTATTGTTCATTCATTTTAGTAATTAACTTGGATTTTTCCAGCATTTGGGAATTAAAATTTTGCTACTTACTCAATAACCTAGGTTGCTGGTTCCATGAAGCTTGAGTTGGCTCAGTACCGTGAAGTGGCTGCCTTTGCTCAGTTCGGCTCAGACTTGGACGCTGCCACCCAGCAGCTGCTGAACCGTGGTGTCAGACTGACAGAATTGCTTAAACAGGGACAGTATGGTTAGTTGGCTGTTAATTTGCAATTTTTTGCACTTTTTCCCGATATTATTGTAGAATCTTAAACCAGTTGAGAACCATTAGTGTCTTGTGAAATTTCACTTCAAAACTTGGTCTAGAATTTGTGATGCAATAAATTTTTCTTGTCTTTTCCTCACCCAATCAGTGCCAATGGCTATTGAGGAACAGGTTGCTGTCATCTACTGTGGTGTTAGAGGGTATCTAGACAAAATGGACCCCTCCAAAATTACTGCCTTTGAGAAGGAATTCTTGCAGCACATTAAGTAAGTGCCTTATTCATCTTTTTGTGAACCTATTTTATTTCATTGTGGTTAGCATGAAAATCTTTGAGTTTTTGCGGCTTACTCCTTGGAAAAGTATAATTTAAAAATGAGCAGTTCAGATTCATCAAGCACTGGTACATTTTTCTCCCGCATTTGTAAAAAATTAACAAAACTAACCAACGATTGAGGAAAAACAATGCCAGAACCAGTAAAACCTTCAGTTAAAAACATTCCTGGATGTTTCATTGAGTATTATAATTTAATTGAATTTTTCATAACAACTATCCCAATCAGTGACAATATTTTACATTAAACTCATTTTAATTGTGGAGTAAACAACAAATGGCATGCATTTTTCTTGTGCTCTGTAATTTTCTTAAACCAAATGAGTATTTCTTTATTTTGTCAAATTTGGACGTACAGTCTTGAAAATTGATGTGGAATAAATCTCACAGAATTAAGTAAATAAAATGATTGATATAAAAACAATGTCAGATTGGAAAAATATTTTCCTATATTTTAGTCTTGTATGTAAAACGTTTTTGTTTGATAAATGGGAAGCATTCCAGGGCATGAATTAGCATACCATAATGCACAAACTGCTTTATCTGAACATTTTCAAAATCTGTCTTCATCATAATTTCAATTATTAAATTTCTTTGTAGATAAGATATTAAGTAATCGCAAATTATTTATTTTTCTAATTTATTGTGTAAATATTTAATATTAGAATGTTACATAGTACCTGATGATGCCGCAAGTCGGTGAAACGCAGTGTACGTACAATAAAATCTGTGGAAAAGTAAATCTTTCTTTTTAGTATGGATATTAAATACTTCCACAAAGTGAAGCCTGAAACAATAGAATATATGCTACATAATAATTTTGTCACCAGAACAAGTCATCATATGAGGTCTATGTAATGTTAGGGGGCTAATGGAGTGTTACTCTGTATTGCACATCTAGGTGGTGGTTTGACATGTTATAGAAAGGGGAGATGATTTCCAAGGAAGGACATAGAGCTCAATTTACTTCTCATATGACATTCATTGTTAACACTACTGCTTCCTTTGAGGGAGAGTTTTTAAGTTTTAATATTCCCCAAACACTATTTTAGCAACAACTGTGTATTTTGAAATTCAGAAATTCTTTTGCTTGAATTTTAGTTAAATGGAGACTGATCAACTAAATTGTCTTCCTCAAGGGTTTTCATTTGTAATTTCATTCTACATAGTTATATGGTGAATGGTTTTCTCCTAAAAATTAAAAAAAAATTAAAAAAATCTCAAGTAGCATTGAGAGTTCACGAATCACCAAGAACAACTATCTGTTTGATAGTGAAGACAAACATTGTCCTATTTACCTTAATGATAAACTTCTGCCTAACTTGGAAATCAGTATTTTCATACACTTTTTCATTTTTCAGGACCAATGAAACTGCACTTCTGAGTAACATTGCCAAGGATGGAAAAATTACTGATGAATCAGATGCTAAGCTGAAGAAAGTGGTGACAGACTTTATTGCGGCTTTCAATCCATCAAAGTAAATTAATGCCTGCAATCACATCTTGTAGTTTTGTGTGTTGAGTTGTTGAAGTGCAATTTTCTGCTCTTCAACTGTGTACATGATAGAAAGTCAAAGACTTCTACTGTAAGTGCAAAGTCCACAGCTGGGGCATCTGTATATAAAGATTTTTAATAACTTGGTGTCATGAAGAGATGCTGTCAGGTTCCTTTCATGGGAAGGAGTATGGTCCAACTGGTGTCTTGTAGAGCAATGAGTGTACTCTGTTAATAATAAAAACTGCTATAGACCCTTAAAATATTTTATCTCTCTATGTTACTGCACTTTCTCGTGCATATTGATAATACTAATATTATGTAATTAGACAAGACGAGGGGGCCATGGTTGTCCTTGGCGGTAGAGAATGGGATTACTGACTTAAGGGCCCAGGTTCGATACCTGGGCATGCCTCTCTGGGCACCCTCAGTTCAACTAAGATGCGTGATTATCTGGGTACCTGATCATCCTAGTAAACCACAGGCGGAACAAGGAAAAGAGCTGGCCGCCCTACCCTGTTGAAAGGTGAATTTCACATGCCATTGGGTGAACTTCCTTACCTAACAAACAGACAGACTTTCAGGTTGATGTTTATGGTGGCTGGCTCTTTATGGTTTTGTGAAAATAAAATACATAAAGAAAAGAAAATAATCATATATAGGAAACCTTTCTCATCTAGTTTTAAGTCTTAGGTGACTGGATCATTTTTTTTGCGATATCTTTCAAAAGCTATTAAACTAGGAGAAATCACGTGTGCCATCTAAGCATTGATGCCACTGCATAAAAATTTCAAGGCAGTGCAGATGTACTGTGATTTGCATTTGGATGTGTTGGTGTTTTTAACTTTGTTCATTGCATCACTTAATTTAGTAATAGGCTTTTTCATTCTTTAAAATTGAGAAATTTTTATCTCCATATATTTCTAGTTATGTTCTATCCCAGTTAAATGATTTTACATAGTGCTTGAATGGGCTAATTATGGATTGCAATGAAACCTGCATTGTTTCTAGCGGCTTAAAACTGTTAGTTTAACATTTTTAAAAGTGCAACTTCAGGAATACTTAATTATGATAAATTTGTGCAAGCACCATACTTTTTCAAAATATAATTTAGAACAGAGTATTTTTAGTGTACATATTATTAGTAACAGTCGCATGGGAAAATTTGGAGGTAGTAATGAAAGTTAATGTGAAATTCTTTGTCAGTTAGGTTTGATCAAGCTCTAGTTTCGCAATCATTTAAGGAGATGTTGGAATTGATGAGCCTAATAATGTCACAATAGAAGAATGAGAAACTAGGTGGAACAGTTAACCTATTTTGTTCCATAAAGGTCTCTTTAAGTTAATAACAAAGGAAGGAAGTTGACTTGGATTAGTGAAAATTGCAAGGAATTCAAGATTGCCTGGCATTTGATGTGCATAAATGACATTGATTTTAAACAGCTGAGATAGTTTTATATACATAGGAAAGTGAGAATTAGTATATAATAATATCAATTTCATTGCCAGTGAAATAACATTTTGTGTGGAGCTTTTCAAAGCTTGTTCATTCCGTAAAAACTGATAAGGATAACCATCAATGAAAAAAGAAGTCTTAGAGGCAGATAAATCAACTAGAAAGGAAAACGGCATATTTTTTCCTTCACCGGCGCTGGCCATGACGAAAAGATGGTGTAGTACTAAAGCTACGTCCGGACTCATTTAGTCGCCTTATTCCCTAGAATACGGTGGATGACATCTTGAAACTTTAGAAGGGGCGCCTGTTTCGGCATCCAGATTTACGACGGATTTTGATGCAATTTAATCTTAAATACGCCATATTGCAACCCCATAATTCCAAGTGCTAGAAGCGAGACAACTGGAAGAATAATCGTCTTGTCGGGAGCGTTGTTAATATCTTGGTCACATCTGATTGGTTCTTCGAGAGTACACTTACGTTCCGTGAAAAAATGACGGTTTTTATTAACGTGAGATGGAAAAAGACGGATCTTTCTATAGGCAGAAGAAATTTGGCACCTTCCGCATATATACAGTTTAATTCTTGTGATAACTTGATTTTGTCAAGTTATTGGCTACAGATGTTTGAAATATAGAGGTAAGAATATATTTTTTGTGTGCTTAATTTCATGACAAATAACATCGTGTGTGTATCCTTGCCTCGTTTGTGTGCCTGTTAAATGTTATTTTGGTACGTAAATATTACGGAAAATAATCTTCAACCGTAAGTATGTGTTTGGAAAATGTAAGCAGCTGTCTGCATGAATCCAACAGGGTAGTCATAGGACGTTCGCCAAACCTTTGCAAAAGGAGTCACTGTTTGACTAGTAAGCCCAAAAAGTATTGAAACCAACGAAGACGAATTGTGGGATAAATATTTAATTGATACCTAGTGTAACAAAATAAAACAGCTAGAAAAGTACGCCTAAATGTAAATGAACTACACGCGACAGAAAGCATATTTTAAAACTGACAGAGAAATTGCCCTGGAGTAAAATACCATAAAAGGAGATAAAGGTTTAAAACTATTGAAATTTAATGCTATCTTACCTAATTATCAAATAATGTAAAACGCGGATAATCTGTAGATTTAAATGTAACCCGAGAGGAGAAAATTAATGCAAAACTAGTATCAGAAATCGCCCAAATCACTTATTTAAAAGAAACAAATGGGAAAATTTAATAGAGACTGCTGAATGAATTGTAAAGTGAACTCGGGATTACGCAAAAACCATCATGAGGTTTCACATCGTCACAAATGTTTGTAGAAGCAATTTCATGTATCAAAATATTTACATTCGGACATCATCTCTTTAATCCTTATCCGTAGCTACGTAGATGACCGTACTGCTGCGTACGGTGTCCTAACCCGAGCTGCCTTAACATTAGGCACCTAAAGGCATGCTCCCGAATGGCTGATGAGTCTAGACACAGATGAAATCATCATTTTCATTTAGCCCGTCGGCAGATGTGATTAAAGTATGAACTGCGTCCCTGTCACTCGCTCAGTATTTGCCAAACCCTGTGATGGGTTTAGTGGTAGGTAATAAGAGCTCTCCGAGCCATCGTCATTTTTGGGCTCAGGGGCCCACTAGAAGAATTTTCCATTAGAAAGGTAGATGAGAAAAGAAAATGGAAAAATTTAAACAGAGCTAGGCTAAAGGAAGTAGAAAGAGTTAAATATTAATTAAGATGGGTAACAAATAGACAGCAGAATTGGCGAGCTCTACAAGCAGGTTAAAAAAACATCCCGGAATAAAAACGGAAGCTCTGTGTTCACAGTTAGAGATAAGTCGGGTAAGATAACAGTTGAAACAGAAAAGATCCAAGAGAGATGGAAGGAATATATGTGAGAACTGTATGATGAACGACTTAGGCCAACAAGCCTAGATAAAAAGAGAATATGACGTAGATGAAGATAGCTTAGGTCCAGGCATTAAGAGAAATAAAATAAGGGTGTGGGGGTAGACAACATTCCTGCGGAACTATTATAAGGTTTCTGGACTGATTCTTAGAATCTTTGAGGGAGGAATCTGGCCGGGAGACTTCGTGAGTTCGTCGTTAGTTCCTATTCCGAAAAAAGGTAAAGTCTACGTCATGTGAGGACTACAGAGCAATAAGTTTGACTCCCCATGTGGCTAAAGTTGTTCTCAGGATCATCAACAAAAGGATAGAGAGTAGGGCAAATGAAGGCTGACTCTGCCATCGTCTTCGGGGTGAAGTCAGGGACTTCACCCTGAAGACGATGGCAGAGTCAGCCTTCGAAACGTCGGTGTACTGCAACCTGACCCGGTGGGAAACCCAAGAGAACTTGTTAAATACCATACGCCGGGAAAACCTGAGATCCTTTACTACAGAAGAGTATTCAGGTTGAGAGGTTTTGGTTGGTCACTGTCATGGAATTTCTTTTTTTACAAACCATCACAACATAATTTGTTTTCATTGCAGGATGAGTGTTGTTAACTTATTACGGCTATGGCAGTTCTCCTTTTATTTGTTTAATAAAAGGAGAACTCCCATAATTAAAAAATTAAAGTTTAATTAAAAATATTGATCCTAACACTGCTTCACACTTCAGCAATTTAAGGCATACCACCTATCACAACTTTAAATGCGTAAATGCGCCTAATAAAACAATTCCATAGCATATACTAAATTGCAACGTTATCACCACATAAGATTATTTGATACCCATTATTATACAAAATTAGATTGCATTATTGGACGAAATATAGCTATATGTAATCATTTGATATTTTTGCGGGATGAATTTTGAATTCAAATATTATTTGATAAATTTAACAAAATAGTATTTTGTAAACAAGCTAATTTTGCTCGGATTATAATTTATGGCTGAAGATCGAGTGCCTGCGAATTGTTAGAGAGAAATTCCATGCCAGTAAGCTATTCATTAACTTTTAAAAAGGTAATAATATTATTTCTATTGTTCACTTATAATGCCTATCATGTTAGTAAGGGAGTCGTCAAACACAAGGATAAGTACAAAATACAGGTACAATTCAATGCTATGAAAATGCTTCAAAAGGAAATTAAAAATTAGAGTTTGTGATAAACACAGAATGCACTACAATTTCTTGTCATTTAAAAATCCATTCAATGAATAGTAACACTTCATTAGAAGGTTACCAAGTTTTTATTTGAAAGAAAATGACTATAGTTCAAATTTACTTATCTAAAGTCGATTTTACTTTTTAATGCAATTCCGTACCCAAATCTTATTTATTTAATGATATGTGTAACTAGTGATGACTGCAGCAACAAATGGATATGCATGGCCAATGATAATACTTTATTGAATAGCACCAAAGATTTCTTCTTTCACAATTTTATGCAAGAGTGTATTACCCACTACTAGCTATCCATGATAAAAAATAATAACTATAAAATTTTTATTCATCAGATAACCTACCAGTTAAGGTAGGTTTTGGATGGACACAACTACCAAATAAATATCTTGTTTCTCCAAACAAAACACACCCCAACATTCACCCTGAAGACGATGGCAGAGTCAGCCTTCGAAACGTCGGTGTACTGCAACCTGAAACACGAGAGAACTTCTTGAATCTTCTGTTGCAGTTTGCGGGAAAGTTACTTCCTTGCCAGTGACCAACTACAGATACACACACTCAAGCCCAATTGGGATCCTTCACAGGAATAAAGGGACTCCGTAAAGGATACCACATACACACACTACAAGTGGCTGTTTACTGGAATAAATTCCATGCCATTGACAATCCCTGAGCTGACACACTCACGAGCATTCAGGGAAACACTCGCACATTCAAAAAAGGAACTCACTGCTGGGAGAATATTACTCAAATTGAGCAACGTAAAGAGATAACAACGAATAGCCAAAGACAAAAGTGTGCGTCGGATACGCGTATTTCGGCTACAAAGTAGCCCTCCTCGGCAAAACGAAGGAAAAAAACCAATTGCACAGAAGTTGTGAGTTAATCAGGAAACGTGTTCCACAGCTGGACTGCATCGGTCCGTTGTGAGACCGCTGCCAATCTCCTTTCCAGCCGCTAAGGCTACGACGGCGAAGAGAAATCTTCCGCGTTGTCAGGGCGATCCAATGCCTCCCCGGTCAGGACAGCCTTCTTCTGCGCTGGAAGGGCGCTCTCAGTGTCCTATGCGGCGCTTGTGGCGGTCCCACGGCCAGACTTGGATGTCGGCGACCCTCCGGATGGGAGACGTCTCCGACTCCGCTACTCTCTCGAAGAAGGTTCCCGAGATTCTCGGCAGAAGGATGTCAAAGCGCTTCAACTTCCCGTCTTCGTACATTTCGGAGACGCGGGCATAACGACCGCGCCCCAAGATGCAGCAAAGAGCCGAATTCTGCCCCTCCTGGATTCGAGCGATACTCGTTCGCGACACTCCTGATCATACAAGCGCTACTTACGTGATGACGGCCAACACGCACACGCAGTACAGTCGACGCTTCGTATCCATGCCCTGGACAGGCGGGCGAATAATCGGCCGGAGTCGGCAAAGCGCCGCGAATGCCTTCGCACGAACACGAAGCGCTTAAGAATTCCAAAGTAGTTTCCGTCAGCACTGCGAGGTAGAGAACCTCGGATTCCCACGGTAGGACGACATCATTCACCGACAGGTCCACTCCTAGCGGCCCTCCACGTCCCGTGTGGAAGACCATCAATTTCGTCTTCTGTGCATTGACTGCAATGCGCCATCGACGATACTACATCAGCAGTTCGTCGACAAGGCCCCGCTGTCTCCTTCCTCCAGGATCTGCACAGGAGCACCGCGTTATTCTGCGTAAAGGGACAGGATTTAATGATTCCAACGCCGTGTGGGAACGTCGCAGGAATGGATGTTAAAAAACAATGGCCATAATACGGACCCTTGAGGTATGCCAGCGGAGATCCGTCGTAACCCAGAGGCCACATCGAGCCATCGCACCATGAAGGTCCTGTCCCGCTGGTAGGAGTGGAGCAACTTGATTACCTAAGTCGGGAAGTGGAGTCGTCTCATATTCCACGGGAGAACCGGATTCCAGACGTGGTCAAACGCCTTGCTAATGTTGAAGAACGCTCCGGCAACTGCTATCTTCCTGTTGAAGGTGTCGGTAATAAAAGCTGCTCTTCTCACTAGCTGATGGACCGTGGAATGATGGTCGCGCAAGCCAAACTGTTCCACCAGGATAATGTCACCCTCGCGCATGAAGTCAGCCAGTGGCCGCTGCATCAGTCCCTCGAATATCTTGCCGCAGCAGCCGAGAAGAGAAAAGGGCCGGAATTCTCCGGGACCCACATCCGATCTCTGTGTGTTCGGCAGAGACGATTCTCCCTCTCTCCCAAGTGGTCGGGAAGTGAGATATCCTGACGCTGGGTAAGTACACCCCTACCATCTTTGAAAGCTCCTTGATGACCACATTGGGAATGTTGTCAGAGCCGCTCGACACTGATCCGATGTCTTCCCTGCCATCAACCGAAAGGAACTCCTTCCGCAAGTGCACCTTCCAGTTCTTGGAGGGTATTCTGCACCGCGATATTCAGCTCAGAGCGCTGTCGCCAGACGTCATCAATCCGGTACACTGCCACCGAACGCTGTTACGGCAAGTGATGACCCCGCAGATCGCTGAAGGAAGAGGAATCCGAAGGTGCAAGTTCCGCGTGTCCTTCAGCGAGATCTGGGCCTCCATGGCAGCATTGACAGTCCGAGAGAGATGGCTGACCATTCGATCGGCCATCTTTGGCGATTTTGTTAGCGGCGGCTCCCTTGGCAGTTCCCCGGCGAAGTAACGAGCTGCAATTGGCGAATGATAAGTCCAGGCAGCGCATTGGAGGCACTAAAGAAACCATCGTCCCTACCATCAGCAGTGTCGGGTTATGGTCTGACGACAGCTCCACACATGAGTACATGCTCAGGGACGTCCTGACATTGCGAGCGATCGCGACATCGAGAACATCGCCCCGTACATGCGTGGGTGTCACCAGGCCCAAAACCGTCAACCAATCTTCATCTGCCAGCTCACGCAGTCCCTCTCCTCTCCGGTTTGGGGACTCTGAATGCCAAGTGGGATGTTTAGCATTCAAGAACCCCAAAATGATGGCATGGCCGCCATCTCTTATGAGCTCCATGACGAGAACCGAATCCCATGGCTTCCCAGTGAAAGGTACAGGGATGATACCCGGAGGCACCCCCCCCCCCCCCGTGTCCGGACGTCCACCGAGACAGCCTCTGCGTGCGGGTGCTGAATCACGCGACTCGCTCGATGTCTATGGACCTTTGGACGAGGATGGCCGCACTCCCAGATGGTCTCCCACGCTGGAGATCCCAGTCTGACCGGAAGATGGTCCAATCCGGTATTCGCTAGTCATCAGAGGGGTGGAGGTGCGTCTCGTCAGCATTTTTATCCTATTTGAATGTCCGAAGCTCTTCACGCCGGTGAAGAACTCCGTTATCGTTCCACTGGGCAAGCAGGAGGGTCCGTTCAGCCATGGGGTGCTGATTGAACCGTTCTATTGGCCACTAGTCCCTCCAGGAGCGAGAGGAGTAGCTGGACTGGAAGGATCCTGGCGATCGATGCGATAGTCTCCCAGAGCTCGCGGTCCCCCCCGTCCGTCGCGGAGAGGGAAACTACGCACTCCAGAGACAGCCCTGGCCACAGCTAGTAGCCTGGATCTAGTGGGTTTGCATCCCGCGGCGGTGGCGAGTGTTTCAGGGGCTGAGTTTTCTTTTTATTTAGCTTCCCATTCTTGGATTTCACGGATGGCGTTAGGAGGGCTTCAACTGGGGTGACCAGTCCCCAGGGGAAGTCTCCCGGCGCGACGGGCGGGTTCTGGGCGTCTGCCACGTGGGCAGACAGGGTGACTGCAGGTGGAGGCGAAGGAGTCATCGGCGCCTCAATAGCGACTCAGGAGCCCGCTGGTTGATCAGACTGCTGCTCCAAGTGGCCATGAGTATGTTCCTGCAGCGCTAAGGAGGAGGTGGGCTTTTCGACAGGACGCGAGGGATCCCTCACAGGGGCCGGATTTCTGGACGCTTGCCTCGTTTGCGTCCCCGGCGCAGGTTTAGACGGTGCGGATGGTATCTGCTGTTGCTTCAAGCGTTCTGCCTCCTGACCAACGAGACACTTCCGTGAGATAGCTGGCTGGGACCCACCGCAGTTAGCGCAAGTTGCGACGTCGCCTCTTCCTCGGGAGCACTCCTCAACCGCATGCGTCCCAGCGCATGGCATGTAGCGCCTGGTGCACCAGCAGGTCGATGCCTAAGTGACCAAAGCGCATGCAATCGTTGCACTGCAGCGGGTCCCGGACTCCGTGGACACTCCACCACCACGAAGCACATCAGGTAAATCTGTTTGATGTCCCCCCGAGAGACGGCGGATTGATCTCGACTACATTCTCCTCGTGACGGTCAATCTTGATTGGTTTCCCAGCCTCCATGGCCGACAGCCGGCGAATTCTGCGCACCATGTATCCGAGGGAGTTTAGTTCCTCGGATAGCCTCTCCTCCGCAATCCTCCGAGAGACGCTCTTGATGAAGAGTTTCATCCCTGTCACTCGCTCGGAGGGCTGCGTGTGGTACCACATTTTTCTGTCCCGCAGCAGGTCGAGGGTCTTCGCGTGTTGCTCCCTGGTGGTGGTGATGAGTTTGAAGGAGGCCCGGCGGACCTCCAAACCAAACCCATCCCCCGGGGAAGGCTCAAGGGCGTTGATTTGGCTCTGGACCTCCGTGAGGCCGTATATTACGACAGGAGACGGCTTCGCTTTCTTCCCTACTGGAGAGCCACCCGCAGCGGCAGCAGGATGGCGGAGGCACGTTGCATGCCTTTGACGACAGGATGGAGTCACCCAGGGAACTCATACGGCGGTGTCCTTTCCTCGTTACCTGGCCCACCGGAAACACGGAGTTACTAGACTGCATCTTACCAGACAGCATCGTTCGTTCTCCTTGATCCTCAGGAAACAGACAAACTTTCAATGAGAACATTAAGCTGAAGAGGGGGAGTGGAAAAGGCAAAAATTGAAGGAACCAATGACAGTAAAGGGGGGGGGGCTAAGTGAGGTGATTTAAGAGGGGTACTTAAAAGGGGGAGCTGAAAGCAAAATTAGAAGATCCAATGACGGTGAATAGGGGGGGCGTTGCAGTGGGCGAGGGGTGGGGGGGAATGAAAGGAAGTGCGGTGATTTAAAGAGAGGAATTTAAAAAAAAAATGACAGAATTTGAAATACTAATCAAAATATGTCCCCTGTCACATACAAATAACGTTCGTTTTAAATATGTGAACAAAGAGACTTCCTTAAGCGTCAAGTGAATAATCAGGTTGAAATGAAATTATTGACTTTGTAATTCCACACATTTTATTTAAAAACACGACTCATGTTTCGACGATGAACGTCATCATCAGGCCTGATTTGATTTCAAGATGCAAATTCCATGAAGTTACGCCGGAGACAGCAATTTTTTTAACTAGACAGGTGTTCCCTTTGATGAGATGAAGATTGTTTTCTGAGGTATTATGTCCTGCGTTGAGTAAGTGTTGAGCAGTGCTGGATTTTTCCGATCTGTTATATTTAAAATGGGCCATGTGTTCCTTTGATATCGTCTTAATGTTTCTACGTGTTTGTCCCATGTAGGGAACATCGCATGAGGAACAAGATATTTGGTAAATTCCTGATTTATTGGCTGTGTCGATCTCGTATTTTGTGTTCTCCAACAAATGCTGAAGGTTTTATTTTATTTTTATTTATATTTATACCCTGCAAGCCACCGGGTGTGTGGCAGGGGGTGAATACACACCAGAATAATTTTACCTGAACATACCCTACCGTGGACGAATAATGTTATTATGGTTACCTAACGTTCGTGGCAAAAATGAAATTTCAAATCTATCTGTTCTACTCTTAATCTCTCTAATTTTACTAGCATTATCTTTCCTACCGTAGTGCGATGGGGGTAATGATACATTTTCAACATCACTGCTAAAGAGATGTCCTTCTAATTTATGCAAGAGATTTAATCTGTAATTTAACCTTCGCTCCTGCTCGAGTGATTCCCAGCCTAGTTGCTCTAATATTTTGGATACACTCCTAGTTTTATCATAACAATGTTTTACAAATCTAGCTCCTTTACGCTGCATGCGATTCTATTCGGCAATTAATCCAACTTCCATAGGATCCCATGTACTTGCAGCACATTCTAAATGAGGCATAACCAATCGCAGATAACATTTCTCTTTGACTTTTTTATCACATTGACCAAATACTCTTATAATAAATCCTGATTTTTCTTATTTCATAAGCTTATTATTGCTAATGAAAGAAATCTTTGTACTAACTGTTTTGAATACCTTTAGTGAAATGAGGATGGTAAGGAAGATCAATGTAGCGGAGGGGCTCTGGTGAGCGTGGGTGTAGGAGTTCTTTATGAGTCTCTTAAAGTTGTGTTTTTAAATTTAATTATCTATTATGCTCCCATTAAAGCCGTTCTGTATGGCGATACGTTTAATATTATATACCTATTTCAAATAATTAATTTTATCAAATGGGATATTAACTAGTCTGTGGACTAGTACATGAAGAGAAGCGAGTTTGGAGTAATGGATCGTAGCACTTTTCTACTAGATAAAATTTATTTTACGACCGGGTTTCGATGTGTTACATCATCATCACCAGGCAACAAAATGAAGTTGTATGCTGTCTTTAAGGCTAATACTCACTGGCATTCTTTGTTTGGACTCTTAGTCGCGCGAACTGCGTCTGGGATTCATTTCTAGCATCCGGGACGCTCCGCAACTATGAATCTTGCATCTCATGTGATGCGTTCTAGTATTTTTTGAATCCCATCCGTTATGGAGTTCTTTACACATTGTTGCACAACATTGAGTCAGTGCATACGTGAATCTCAAACAAGGTGAACCTCTCTACCATTTTCGCACTTTCCTGATTGTTTTTTTCCACTTTTCTGTTGATAGCAGTGATGATGTGGACAACAGATTTCACTTTACAATTAATTGAGAAGTGGAAAGTACGGACGGCCTACCAGAGAGGCCGATTTTTCTACCACCCAAGCGCAATAGATTATGCAAAACTCCTGATGATATCTGCGCTGAGGCTTTGCAATGCATGAAATCGTTGACCCACGCGGTTGCGAATAGGTATGGTCATTCAATTTTTGCCGATTTTTTAAGTGGTTCTTTACGAACCGCCAACAGACCACAATACGAAGTTAATTTGGCAACACAGAATATAACTCAGATTATTTTTAATTGGCAAAACGGTTTATCCGCTGATAATTCGCATTCATACCCACTACCCCTTCTCACTCCACCGCATCCTACTCTGATGGCCCTATATTATTATTGCAGTTCCTTCACCAAGTGGGAGTGATAGCACACTCGACTACGGAACGCATTCATTGTCCTCCCACATGAAGAATTATATGTCAATGTGAACTTAGTTTTAAATCTCCTATTTTTATATTTCTAAAAATTACATTTATTTTTTTATGAAAATTGAGAAATAAATAATTACAAAGAAAAAAATTTTTTTACTTTTTTATTGCAAATTGAGCAATAATTAAACATGTACCTACTCCATACAATAAAAAAGAGTTAACTTTATACACATTCTCAACGCGATGGTGATGGCTGTGCAGACTTCAGGAACAAACTCGGATATTGTCTGTTTAGAAATTTTGAAAGTATACATGAGGCTTGTATATGAGTCTCCACTTGCGAGGAAACGACGGAGAGTGACTGAAAGCCTCTTCGTAGCAGAAACTGCCACCCTAATATTCGTCTCCTTTTTCGAAATACGTGGTCCGACCATTTCAAGAAGACATTCAAAATCGACTGGGCTCATACGAACAAAATTTCTAAATCCCATTTCATCCTCCCAATCTAAGAGCGTCGAGAAGATTGCGCCCATGCTTATTCCGATCCTTGAATGAACCACGCATCCACGAACGTTTACAGTGCTACTGCAAGAGTGATGTACAGAGCTACTGCAATCCCTGAAAGCGCGATCTCGTTCGACATGGCTCAGATTCAAACTAGATGCGCACACGATTTCCAGAGCGACAATGTTGCGGGGCAAACAGTCTGTGACATGAATCCGAGCGTCTGCGAAAAAGTGTCCGAACAAAGAATCCCAGGGCGTACTAGCCTCATACATTAACATTCCGGAAGGAGAGGAGCGGATGTGGCAGGAAAAGAGGGGAGGGAGAGAGAGGGGGGAAAGAGAAGGGAAACGTTTGCAAATGATAGCGGAATACAAAGTTTCGACCCTGTTAAAAACAGTAGAGTCTTGGTACAAAGTGCGAAGTGGACAACTTAGGTGAATGGCGGCAGTCACAATTACCCATCGGTAGCCGGAACGACGCCGGTATGCGGGCCGAGGGTTGGAGTCCAGGCCAGGGGATAAGGCCATTCTGGGAGAGTGGGGGCGCAATACCCCACACTTAACAAGAATTCCTGGAGGACATTTTGTTCCTTTTGGAAGGTGATTCAGACAAGGGGTTAGAAGTTGATGACTCAGATGCCTGAAAATTCAGAAGATGTTCTAATTCTTCAAAAATTGAACTTGTTATTTCGACAATTTGTAATATGTTAATATCTGAAGACGCACTTTAAACGGCTCTCGAGAGAATTAAGATGTTCTGCACTATTCCTTTTTTCGCAAGCCTGGCAGAAGCTTTTGACGTGAATTAAATCTTCGCGGACGGTACCCACGCGCTCTGTACCTCTGTAATGGAGTGGGTCGGTGGAGATTAGCAGCGCGAGCGCAACCACCGCCTTATCATGGGTATTACCGAGTTGTCGCTGATTGTGGCAATGGTTGATAAAGGAAAGTGCATGGTAAAGTAGTTCCCAGGAGTTGCAGTTGGTGTCTGAACATGCCACGAGAAAAAGAAATAGTAAAGTCTAATAGAGCTTAACAGGAAATTTCTTGTTTGATGCACAGGTTTTCGCAATGGCTTTGTTTCCCTAGGTGAAAAATCGATTTGGTCTGTCAATAGATTGACTCTAGGGAAACTTTTTGTTGGTCAAGCAACAAACCTATGTTTTTCAAAGCGATAACGGGAATAATTGGAATAATAATTCAAAATTCAATCGGACAAACTCAATAACCTGCTCAACTCCATGTAAAGCATGACGGTTACTTCTGGGTGGTGTATTCACAGGGGCCGAGGTGTTAGCTGGATATACCACGGCTATCTTCTGCTAGCACCTGGCATCTGTTGGAGAAAAAGTTTGCCTTCGCAACTCCTATCCCTCACAGTAGAGCTATAACTTACCACCGTCTATGCGCGGGACAATCTTCCGGTTTGCGCCTATATTATCTCGATATTGCCCACTTTTCTCCACTTCTGAGGAAATTAAAGTGTGCGATTGGAAATCAACGGTCTTGCGCGCAGTATGGTTTCATATTAATAAAAACCGTCAGATTAACCCAACCGGAGAAAATCGCCAAAATTAGCCTGATATGCAATCTTCTTCTGCCACAAACCAAAAGCGGTGGCTTGCAGGGAAACATGTCTAGCATATAGCATAGTACCTTTTACACATAGAGAAGTCTCCATACCTCTGAAAGATTACGCCGCGGTAACCAAGCCCGGTTTCCTCCATTTATTAGTATTTCATTTACAGCCATTATCACAAATTGATAACCAAAAATTTAAAAATAAAATTTCGGCAGTTTTCCAAATATAAAATTTCCCGTTCTTGAGTCATGGTGGTTCCAAAGATTCAAGATGCCGTTTTATTCTCAATTCATAAGGGGTCATAATAACTCTGACTGCTGGTAGTTGGAAAAGTACTTTTTCATTCTTAGTGAACAATATGCTGTCTTTATATCATCTAGATTTAGCTATTGTCCTTGTCAGCTACAGCGTATGCGTAGGGACGTGTACCTCACTTAGACACCGTTTTTCCTGTAACTGTAGTAATCATGATTTTCCTCATTTGAATGGCTTTACATAAATATTTTGTGATTAAAAATTGAGTAAAACTTAATTTTAGATGTTTTAAGGCTAGTGTGTAATCACCCATTGCCACATATCCTAGCTAACAGGGTACGATGTAGATACACAACCTAACAATTTCCATGGGTCTAATTTGGCGGCAAAAATATGATGTTTGAATATCATAAAATGGTTATGACCGAAGTGTAACACAAATAATATTTATGATGATTATTTAGTTGTTAAATTACTCATCTAATTGTAGTAATTGCAAATTTTCGTTCATTTATTTCATTGTAGCAGGGATTGGCTCTTTTGTGAAGTTTAGCGGGAAAAGATTTCATAGTCGATATCTTATTAATTTATAAAATTGAAAGATTACATATTAATGAGAAATTAAGCCCTTAATCTAATGATAAAAATATATTTGTCATTATCATATTAGTTTATAATTGTATATTTTCTAAATAAATGAAAATTCTACATTATGTTGACTACCAGCTATCGAATAATCGCTTTCAAATGTTGATATCGATTAGTTTCGAATTTCATCAAGCAATGGTCTGATTTCGCAGTTATCAGAATTAGTTGGGATTTCAAATAGGGAGGGAATTGTGGTTTTCTTAATAGATCCCTGTGGAGGACATTTTTACCAAGCTGTAAGGTAATTACTATTCTGTTTTTCGCAATGAAATGGATGTCTATGTTTGGAATGTCGTTTTAACAATAAATATAGCAGTCATCTTTTGCTTGTACATGAAGTTAAGACCACGTGCTTTCTTGATTATTTTATCGTTGACAGTGAATGTCAGCTCTGGAAAGGCGATGCCTTTAAGTGGCATGGTCTTATATTATCTCTTGGCAGTGATACAGGTGTACTAATACTTCGTATTTTTTTCGTCAAGGTTTGTCAAACTATAATGGATGACGATTGGAATGATTACTCGCCTCCAGTCCAGATGAATATGGTAAAACCTTGAAATGGTGTTACAGCTTTGAAACCATAGCTTAAAATTAATGTAATTTGCTTCGTATGATTTTATTTTTTAGGGTTCCTTTTCCCCGGAGGTTGTTGACAGAGGTACCGGGTTTGGCCGGGGTCGAGGACTGAGCATATTGAAAAATGATTATTCGTCGCCGAGTTCTAATTCATACGGTGGGAATGACAATGAAAATGGCTTTGGCGATTCAAGTAACAATAATTTTGGACGCGGCTCATATGGGTCCAGACGATCTCGGGGTTCCCGAGGTGGTGAACGAGGAGGTCGTGGAAGCAGCAGAGGTCGAGGGTCCTTCAGAGGTGGACGAGGCCGAGATGACGACGATGGAGATGGTGATAATGGAGGTAATGGATCGTAATTTATCATACCAATAAAAAATGTAATTATTCGACTCCATTTGATGAAACATTGAATTTATATGTTGGGTAATCATTTATAATTTCAGCAGAAGGTGGATATGCAGAATGGGGCAATAATGATGGATTCCGTGGAGGTGGGAGGGGTGGAAGAGGTGGTGGATATCAGCGAGGTGACCGAGCTGATTTTTCACAAGGCAGTGGAGATGGTGGTAAGCATACGCTCCATATTGTTAACTTCTTTATCTCTTGGTTTTGAAAAATGTTCGTTTATTGTCACCTACGAAATATAATTTTTTCAGTCACCTATTGACATATCAATATTCTTGCAAATTTATCTCACGCTGCTGTCACTTTTATGACGCCCCCCTTAATTCCGGCTTAGTCAATTCCCAAGTAATAAGCCCCAGCTTATCCGTCAATTGATATAATAGAAATTTTGATGGTCAATTACTTCCCATTCTGATAGAAAAACTAATATAAATGCCCAATAACTCTGAAAAATATTCCTGATTAATGTGATATTAGCCATTTTCTGATTATCACAATTTCTTTACCCGTGTAACCAAAGTATTTAAAATCTTGCATCAGTGGTATTGCTTTTAATGTAATTTATTTGTTGCCAGTGTAATTGTGCAGGTGAACCAATGTTTAATTAACTGACAAATAATACTCCATATGTCCCTTTTAATATGCTCAGTCATCTGGATGACATATTCGGGAGGTTCTTACTAATGCTATTTGCATTGTAACATTAATATAGAGGATTGAGAAGTGCCCTTAGTGTTTTATTCAGTTATTTAAGAACTCATGTGGGTGCTACGCAACGATTGATAATTGAAGAAATGTATGCCTCTGAACTGCTTTAAGAACATCCTTGATATTACACGATAAATTGAAAAATATTAGGAATAATCTTGCAGCATATATATTGTATTGAAATATCAAATTATTGGTACACCAATAGGTATTTTAAGGTTCCTTACATCCCTTGGTAAATAGTATTAATTAATGCTCTTCAAAACAGTGTCAGCGGTAACAGTCCTTTCCAATTGAACCTTTTTTGTTATGCATGCTGTACTTGTATAACAATATCATAGTTCTGCTTTGTTGTAAAATATTGTTCGTCAGTGGTTAACAATTAATTCTACTGAAATTCATTGAGTCTCATTTCATTGCACAGTGGCATACATTGTAGGACTTGTTACATATTCATCTGAGCTTAACAGTGACCATTATAATGATTTGTGCTCTGTGGGTTTTACATGAAATGGGCTCAAGCAAATTAATCACCACTCTCTCTGAATTTCAACCATTCATGTAGAGAGAAATTCTAATTATCTTGGAAATTCATTTTAACTACCAAAAAAATAACATTATGAGAAGTGTAAATAAACCATCTGAAACTTGCCTAATAATTTCTGTCACTTGTTGTGGTGTGTTATTAACTCTTGCCTTTGGTTTGGGTGGTCTTACAACTATTTCCTAAAATTCCTAATAGAGCAGATAAATATCTACAAAATTATACTTCCAATATTGCAATGCATCAATCGATGCCAAAAGAATTAACTTGCATAACTGCTTTTTCACTTGTTTAGAACTTGTCAAATTTAAATCTGCAAATGTTCTCAAATTAGTTCTCACTTGATGACTTAAATCTTTAGTCCAAGTACTATCAATCCTGAAAATATGAATGTAGTCAGTGACTTGAAGGCAGTGAACTCCCATTTTCAATGCCAAAGTAAATCATAATTAATTTTCAACATAAATTAATCGTTATTTTGGACCTCTTGCAACTATGCCCTTTCTCGTTTGCAGCCGCAGAGGAGAAACCCAGAGAGAACTATATCCCACCCGACCCATCGAATGATGAGACTGAAATATTTGGAGGTGGCATCACCTCTGGAATTAATTTTAGTAAATATGACAATATAAATGTGAAGGTGAGCACCGAAATTGGAATATTATTGTTACTTACTTGGCTGTCATCCTTAATGCATTCACTATTTGGAAGATTGAATGGAATCTATTTTTATTCAGTCTTTATTCAAGATGAGATTTTGGAAGTTGTTTTATTATATTTTTTTTCGGGTATCCAGGTGACCGGAGAAAATCCACCTCGAAAAATAGAAAGTTTTAGAGAAAGTGGTTTGAGACCTATAGTAATAGAGAACATTGAAAAATGCAAGTATCAAAAACCAACTCCGGTCCAGAAGAATGCGGTTCCCATTATCATGGCTGGGCGTGATTTAATGGCTTGTGCCCAAACTGGTTCTGGGAAAACTGTGAGTAATCATCATTTCTGTCATTTAAGCAGGTCTTACCACCTTCTGTGTGATCCCCTTCCACGTGTTTGCATATGTTTCCTCATGGTATCAGGGAAAACTATTGTATATCCACTGTTATTTCTTACAAAAAATGTTGAAAATGAAAGGGTACCTTTAACAGGCTTACTGGAAATTTTCTGGGTTGGTGGGAAACATGCGAAACTTGAAATGTCCACCCTTGTTCTCATTCAATTCACTTCGACTGTTGCATTGATCTCTCTACTCAATCCTTGATCTACACAATCCTGGATAATATGAGGGGTGTTTATTGCAATAGCAACAATATTGGATATTTAACAAGATACTGCATGTATTGTCATCTGAATAAAATAAGTGTACCACTCTGTCCAATAAATACGCGAACTGAGGCCATAAAAACTTAATTTTGCAAAATTTAGTCTATACATCGATTTTGTCCCCTTCAAAGTCCTCTCCATTCATTTGCGATGTGATGCACTTATTCCATCTTCTTATCCACTGTTTAAAGCACCCTTGGAAGTCCTCGGCATATAGGCTTTTTAGTTTTCTCGTCGTTTCTTGCTTTATTGTATCCACATCTTCCCAGTGGTGTCCCCTCATCACATTTTTGCATGTTGAGAATAGGGAAGAGTCGCAGGGGGGCGAGATCAGGCGAATAAGTAGGATGATCAAGGATGGTGGTTGAATTTTTTTGCCATAAACTGGCGGACAAACAATACTAAATGTGCAGGTGCATTGTCATGGTGAAGGATACATCTATCATGTTTGATTAAAATAGTATGCCCTGTCAATTTTCCTAAATTCAGTTCATCAGCTATCATTTGGACAGTTTGTTTACAATCGGTGAAGACAAGGGACCGCACACGATCAATGTTGTCGTCAAACACAGGTGGTTGAAGGTCATTCCGGCCTTGCATCATCCGTGGCGTCTTGTCGGTCATCTTTAAGATGCTTAATCCACTTGGAAACAGATGTGTTCTTTGGAGTATTATGTCAGTGTAAGCAGCTGTCAACATTTCAGTAATATTTTGATAACTTTTACTGCATTTCACCAAATACTTGATCTTGATTAGTTGCTCTGTGATTTCGTCGATTTCCATTTTCGAGAAACAGTAAAAACAAGAACAACAGAAACTAACATAACTAGTACCATGTGCAGAATTCGACGATCCGCCAAACACAGCGGACTGCTCATTGGGTCTCAGGCAACTAGCACCGCTACTGGGGGGGGGGGGGTCTGGGGGCTATAGTCCACGTCATGGCCGCCAGATTGCACCAGTTCGCACAATTTATTGCACAGACCACGCATGTATTAACTTTAAGATTGCGTTGCTACATCATTCTTTTCAATGATATTTTGTCAAATTGTCTGAAAAATGCTCAATTTTAAATCCTTCATGTTTATGTGCATAAGAAATATTGACTCATTTCAAATGCTTTTTCCTTCTTTTCTTAATGTACGTGGTTTCATGAAGCACTTGGTATTTACTACTTGAGAATCTTGTTGGAAGACTTCAATGTAGGTGCAGTGTGTCGCCTTAGACAGTGTCAATACCCAAGGTGTCAATAAAATATTTAGAAATGGAGGTACAAATTGTTGAACTAATCCAAAATTGCTCCTGCAAAGCAATGTTAGAAATAACGTAATTTGTGAATGTAATTTTTGTAAAAAAATCTAAGTAAATGTAACATTAAAATAGCTGAACCGTGGAATAAAAATTGCATGGTTCAGCTATTATATTGGGTGGGTGGGTGATGAGTGAGAACCCATCACTAATGGTTGCCATTATTTATTTAATTTTTTGACAGGATCCAGACATTGGCCCGATTCTGATTTTTTTTTTTAATACTTTTGAAATATTAATTTCTTATTCTCTGATTGGGCAATGAGCTGTAGTCTACCTTTGTCCAAAGACTGCAAATCTGAGATTAATTTGAATGAGCTGATTAGAAGTATTTCAATGTGGATTCCTTTGCCTTTTTTTATTGTTAGTAGAACAGAACGTTTTCAATAAAATATTTTAAATATTCACTTGTTCCTGTTGTTGGGCCATAAATTGATATTTTTCTGTTTTTATAAAGGCTGCATTTCTGTTGCCAATCATCCACAATATTCTGGAAGATCCCACTGGCCAATCCTCTGGTGATGATGGATACCGAGCGAGTGTGAACCCATTAGCAGTCATAGTATCTCCAACGCGAGAGCTATCAATTCAGATATTCAACGAAGCCAGGAAGTTTGCTCATTCCTCTCTCATTCGCTGCTGTGTGGTATATGGAGGAACATCCAGAATGCATCAGATAAATCAAGTTCGGGTAAGTAGGATGCTATTTCAGTTGAAGAACAACTCGCTTAGGTTCACAACACCCAGCTAGGATGGGGTGAAAATGAAGTGAAGAATTTATTGGGGTGAAAATGTCCACACCAGGCATATATTTGAATGAATGTCTTGTGATGAGGTCATCCTTTTGATGGGCCCTTGTCCCTCGTAATAATGCTGTTCTCTTGCCGAAGCGTTAAAATTAAACTAAAATTTTTCTTTGGAAGATAGTAATTTTTTATAAACTATGGATTCAGATGTCATATGGGGATTAAGTTTTAATGTTAGAGGCTAAATAGTTTGAAGAGAAAGAGTGCACATACAGTATGCATGAGCTTGGGACATAGTAGAAAAAATTTTGTTGCTAGTTTGTGACATTTCTGTACGAAACATCCATAAACCTATGAATCCTCTGTTCCCCCCGAATATTAATGAATATGAACCTTGTGAGTATTTGCCAGAGTGATTTGATCAATCTTGTGATTTTCTACTTCCTTGCTATTGATTTTCTCTAATTCTTATTTGGTGTCTTAATTTTTCAAGTTTGATGGTTTCATTCATTTTGCAGAAAGGATGTCATGTCCTTGTGGCAACTCCTGGAAGGCTTCAGGATTTGGTAGACCAGGGAGTTATAGCTTTTAGTGCGGTTAGGTTCTTTGTCTTGGATGAAGCAGATCGAATGTTAGACATGGGTTTTATGCCAGCTGTGGAAAAGTTATTGGAACACCCATCGATGGTTCAAACAGTAAGTTTGTCGAGAAATAACATTATTTTCCATTATTATGTACTATGTAAAGCATAATAAAAATGTATGCAAAATAGGATCTTTTCAAAATGTGGTGAACAAATTGTTTTTTTCCAATTGTCGTTGATAATTTTTCTTAATATTAATACATTTAAATAAACTTGGAAAAAAGTAATGCAATGAGAATTCCAAATATTAATAGAAACTGCTAACTCAACCTGCAAAGAAATTCTGTAATTTATTTTTAAACTGAAAATTCACTTAAAAGAAACAGTCCTGGCATTTGACTTGGAATGCAGTCTCAGATAATCTGGCAACTCTGGGGCTTATGTTTATAAATAAATTAAAACCAATATTCAATTCATTGAAATTAATGGCTAGAAATTGACCATGCGTTCCCTGGGATTTACAAACTTTTTGAGTTCCAGATTGATTGAAGATTGTACCCTCCCAAGCAAATTTGATTTGAAGGGTGGTTATTTAGATTTTATTTATATAAATTTGGTGAATAATTTATTTAATGGTGCTTGCTTTTCTATTAACGGATAGTGTGAAGTGAATAATTCATTTTTTCACTTGTGTATTTTAAGGGAGAGAGGCAGACCGTTATGTTTTCAGCTACATTTCCAGAAGAAATACAGAAGCTAGCGGGGAAATTTTTATATAATTATCTTTTCCTTACCGTGGGAATTGTGGGTGGTGCCTGTTCTGATGTGGAGCAGAAATTTTATGAAGTCACAAAGTTTGAGAAACGAAAGAAGCTCGTGGAAATGCTAAGAGAAAGTTCAGGTACCGTGATCTTCTCTCATAAATTCCACTAATAATATTGGAAGCAACTGTTTTGGAGGAGTCTGTTGTTGCATTTCATTTAAAATTTCAAATAACTGAAGGGTGTGCTTTTCCGAACGTAATTCTAATTTAATCCATTTTTCATTTCCCCATGAAATAGTGTTCCACAATTAAAAATAGCAACATGATTAATTTTCAGTGTCTACTATATTTTATCTAGAAGGGTCAGTTCATGTCAAATCAACTAGTTCAATGTTTTCAACATGAAGCCAAACGAATCCTAATTCCGTGAGATTCACTGTGCCCCTGCACCCCTTATTGAGGGCAGACCATGTAACTTCCTTGATGGAACAATTTCTGGAATATGGATGTTTGAATTTTCTTTTAATGAATGGAAAAAATGTTTCAGGGACATTTTCTGTGCATGTAATTTCATTCCAGTCATGAAATAGTCTCATGATTTTTAATTTACAGAATTGGAGAGGACGTTAGTTTTTGTTGAGCAGAAGAGGCTTGCAGACTTCATTGCTTCATATCTTTCGGACCAGGAGTTTCCCACTACCAGTATTCATGGTGACAGGTTGCAGAGTCAGCGAGAGTGTGCTCTCTCGGACTTCAAAAATGGTACAATGCCAATTCTTGTGGCCACAGCCGTTGCTGCACGTGGTCTAGGTAAGTTTATGGAATGAAGTTTTACCAGTGTCTACATCTACATTTTTCAAAATTAGGTTAATGTATTACCAGCAATGTTCGTTATGGTTAGAAGTGGATGGTCTTGAAGTGGTTTTCAAAATTTTGTGTTTCTTTATTTTATTTATATTGTACTTTTTGACTAGTGAGCCACGGTATCCTAAATTATCTGAGTTTAGGGTGTTTGTTATTCCTGTTGGGATTCTTGCAGTATTCCTTCCTTCTGTAAGCGACAAGACTGAAAAGGTAGGCATTCATATCTTGTAAGTGGCCTTGCCAGCCAGTTTGTGGTCCACCCATGCTTGGAGACCCACCAGGGGAGAAGTGGATCATGGGGCATAAGTTCCCTGGCACGCAGCCAGGTGTCGGATGATTGGCATGGACCAGAGAACATATTGGTCCTAGATTCTGCATTAATGGGCAGCTGGGAGTCCTGGTCGATTGGCTTCCTTCTCAAATTCCAAGAAATTGTGGTAGATTCTGCAACAGTAAATTTTAACGAAG
This sequence comes from Hetaerina americana, assembly GCF_022747635.1. Taxonomy (NCBI): domain Eukaryota; kingdom Metazoa; phylum Arthropoda; class Insecta; order Odonata; family Calopterygidae; genus Hetaerina; species Hetaerina americana. The sequence continues at coordinate 1,095,327 of NW_027286069.1, read as the reverse complement.
TCATCTGCTAATATGCCATTCAGTGCAACTATTTCAGGGTGTAAAAATCATGAGGCAATTGATTTTTACATTCCGAAATTGTTGCATTAGGATTCCTTCTCATTTGTATGATTTGGTGGTGGAGTGCTCTGGTGGTGGCCAAAGGTGTTTGGGTTGGGAGAGCTGGAAGGCACCCACGTGAATTTGGCCCCCTACAAGTGGCGTCTTAAATATGTGGTTCAATGGTAGATGGAAAGGGGAACCCATGAGAGGTATAAATTGGACTCAATTGGATGCAATTTTGCTAAAATGCAACAGTTTCAAAGTGTAAAAATCACTCGCATTGACCGAAATGGGTCCTTTGCCTCTGATCTGGTGGTTGATTTTTACACTTTGAAATTGCTGCATTTTAACGCTCATTAGTGGATGGCCCTTTGTCTGTTGTGCCTTCTCCTGCTGCTCTTGGAATTTGTCAGATAATTTTATCAGTATCTTTTGTTTTAGACATATTGTAAATACTAAATGTTTGGCACTCCCTTTGGCTGGGCATTGAGAAAAATCTTGTCACATATTGTAACATAGATTCGTGGCGGGGATCATGTGTATCTCAAGTGAATCCAAAACTTAAGTGAGGTTTCTGTATTTTGCTATGATGTGTTTTAAATATTCACTCAATGATATCTTCTTTCCAGATATAAAGGATGTAGCACACGTGGTCAACTTTGACTTACCAAAATCAATTGATGAATATGTTCATCGTATTGGAAGAACTGGACGAGTGGGTAACCGTGGAAAAGCGACCAGCTTCTATGACCCTCAACAGGATGGTGCGTTAGCCAAAGACTTAGTCAAAATTCTGCAGCAGGTATGTAACAGAAGTCACCTTGTGAATCTCGTGAATCTCCCTCTTTTTCAGTCTACATTTGATGAATTTTTCTGCTATTTAATTGTTTTGTTCCATTTTTAAGGCAAATCAAGAAATTCCCCCATGGCTTCTAACAGCTGCATCTGCCGGTGGATTTTCATCAGGAGGAAATTCTCATGGTGGAAGGTTTGGTGGCAGAGATTTTCGAAGGGTATGTAATACTTAAATGAAAACATTTGAGCAGAGTGGCCATTTAATTAGAAACGATTGAAAGTAATCCTTTGGGATACTTGATTACAGGGGGGGGTGAGGGATTGTCAAAAGTTTAGGGAGATAGATGTGGGCAATATTCATGCTGAGGCATTTCAATGTAATGAAATGCAATGTAGTTTTTGCCTTTTGTTTCTAATGCCTCCTTTAATTCTCAATGCCTTCTAATGACTTTTATGATCGAGGAAAATCAAGGATAAAGAAATCATTTCATAATATGACGCAGGATGACCAGCAATAATTGATTGAGGGTTTGGAAACTGGAAAGGGAAAAAATCTTAGAATACACTTAAAATTAATTATTCTGGAAGATAGTTGATGGAAAATGGCTTCTGTACTGTCTTCATTTGAGGTTAACGTGAACGACTAAGCTCATGATATTCTTTAAAACATACAACTTTCAATGTGCTATGTATTCCACCAGTAGGTAAACAGTTGTCACTTTTGGCCTGCGGGTAATTTGTTGAAGTCTGTGATGCTTAACTGCCTACCTACCTCACCACTGCAACTGAGTAGTAAGGTTTAGGTATTGCTTTGAGTGAGAATGGCACTATAGGTGAATTTTTACAGAATAGGAATGATATTCTTCAAAAGCACTCAGTGCCTGATGATATTCGCAATAATTTATGCCCAAATTTCTATATTGATATAAAGCATTGCCTACTTTAGTGTAATTTGTTTTTTTTTTGTTAATCCCCATGAAAGTACCAATTCCAGGTGGGCTTTTATTCAAAATCAAAATGGGCTCCAGTAAATAGTCATTCGTGTATTCGTATTCCCTAACTTCTAGCAAAAAAAGCACAGAAGGATCTCATGGACTGATAACATTCATCTAGATTCTTAAAAATCTGCAAAATCCCAATGTAGGGCTCAGAAGATAATCTATGCAGGATTTTTATTTAAGCAACCCATCACATTTTCAAAATTTTATCTACTCATGAATGTCCATGCTGGGGGAAAATGCTGAAATATGTGCAAGTTAAAAATATAATTTGTTTTATCTAAAAATTAAGTTTCTGTCAGTGTATTTTGTGTAAGTTTGTTGGTAATGTAGTGTGGAAGTTTGATAGAATCAGAAGAAACTCTAGAAAAACACCATGGTATATGTGGACAGGAAAAATTAAAACACTGCCCTAATCTTCCTCGTTAGTGGAAAAACACAATTTTTTAGTCAATCTATTTATATGTTGGTAGAAATCATTTTTTCACTAAGGCAATATAAAATAATGGGGTATGAGGGTTTTACTGGCTTCCCTGGATTTGGACCCTGGCTGTGGCAGTGTTTTGTATGGTACTGCTATCCTTAATTTGGGGTGCCACATGGAGAAAGCTTGAGTGGAACATGCCATCCTTCGGTTGGGACAAAATTGTGAATCCTTTTACATCCTTTCATTGTGAATAGGCTAATTCTGATGCTTTCTCTCATTTCTCTTCATGCTTCCCACATTCCTTGAACATCTGTATCTATCTAATTAGCCCTTATTCCCGATGAGACAAATGATGTCTCCCCTAATGACTACCACTTCAATTAAATGATCATTCTAAATTACTTGATCAATGAGTTCTATTCAGAAGAAAAGCTTTTACTGGCATTTGCCCAAAAAGTTCACCTAATTTAGCTGGGCTTAATGTAATTTCTTTCATTCCAGTTTGGACAAAATGAGACCGCTAGCAATCCAGAACCAGTTGTTGAAGAGGAGGAGGAGGTGTGGTAATTCTTCCTGGATTTGTAATGGAGGATGATTATATGAGGTTTTATTTTGAGATAGCAGTGTAACTTGCTAGACTTAAGTGCATAGACAATTGAGCTATAAAAGCAGTCATTCCAAAACTATTCACTTCATTAACACATTCCCACCATCTATAACACTATTTGTGACTGTTGTCATCACAATCTAAGGCTGTGCATTTTGTATGACTATTTGTGTGCATCTATAAGTATTTGTGCATTCAAAAATATGTACGACACGAACGTTGTGACAATGCTTGCAGTTCTTGGTGTTGGGGGAGCATTATTGAAAGTTAGGCATCATTCCGTTGTTTCAACTTGTGCTTTCTCTATCAATAAATTTCTTGTTGTGAATAGTATGTAAAGCATTCCACTCTGTAGACAAGGAATGCCCCATAGCCCTTTGATTTTTCTCATTCAAGCAATGAAATATCACTTCGTATGCTACTAATTACATGTATTTTTGTATTTCATGGCTCTCTTGGTATGAAATCCTCTGCATCGTAAGAGATTAATATAAACTATGACCATTTGGTGAACTGGTTCAATAATGTCTGATGCTCAACAGTGTTCCTCTTTGCCTTTTTGTAAGCTTTTTTGTGATAGGGTTAAGAATAAAGGCTCACATAACCACATTTTGTATTGAATTTGTTTTTAGTATGAGGAAATTTAAATACTTTTTCCTTATTGTTGATAAAACATCTACCAGGTTGTAGTTCATAATTTATTTTACTTTGAGCAGAGGTCATCTTACTTTTTTCTTTGCTATGAGGTCTGCATTTACTGATATCTTATAGTTTTTATGAACAAGTTTAATGACATTTTTGTGACTTTGAAACCAACATCTCAGCATTATTCACCTCCTAGTCGAAGTGCGCAAAAGTGTTGATTCCAGTTTTTGGTGCGGATAGTGCGCGGACAATTACCATTGGTGTCTAGTTCTGTCAATGGTATTTTAATGAGTGAATTATTTTACTTTGTTGTATTCACATTTGCTCAATGAGAATTTAAGCAATGAGTTCTACTTCAGTTTTGATTTTTTTTTTAACTTTAATGGAGTTCAAAGACAGTTCTCCATGCAGAGTCTAGGTTTTTGTGCTTTCTCGTAATGTTGCCCATTATATCATGATAGTACAATTTTTTTTGATGTTCCTAATTGTTCTGAGAATAACTTTGCTGTAATAAAGTATTTAATACAAGATTCTTTGCTATCATTTTTTTAAATTCCTTGTGCCAATTGTATAGTAAAATTTAATATAAGTTTTGAATCATGAAAATCTGGATTGTTGGGAGAAGGCCTTTCATGGTTGACCTATTTGTAATTTGGTTAACTCGGAAATAACTACCGTTATCTATTTCCCCACTTGCGTTTAAGGGGTTAAAAATTGGCCCAAGGATGATTCCTGACCTTATGCCTCATCAGTGGGTATAAGTAATGCTTATTCATTATGTCAACATATGAGTATGGTCCCAGAAGTACCTGTCCTGACCTAGAGATGGTGGTAGTTGTTTGAAAAATATCACTATTAGGAAGTACGCAATCCATAAAGCATATGTTTCAAGTGTGAAGATGCCACGTTGTTTAGTTTTTGTTTGGCAGCCATCAATAGTGAACGTGTTCAGTGAAATTGTGAAAATTGAGGAAATTGGTCATCGTTCTGTGGTACAGTACTTTTATTTGAAAGGCCTCAACCCAACCAATGTAAAAGCTGAACTGGATTCTACTCTTGAGTGAGTCTGTTCCTTTGTTTACTACGATAATGTAGGGTTAGGTGGAAGAAGGGACTATTAGTCTCAACCTCGCCCAATTAAGTCGATAAATAAATAAAAAAAATAAAAATAAAATATTGGGTAGCTGAGTAAATGAGGCCGTATGAGCTGTCAAGACAAGCATCGCATTGGTTGACCGAGTGAGGTGGCGACTTCAGAAATGGTGAAGAAAATCCATTAAGTGATACTGGATAATCGTTGACTGAAAGTATGCGAGCCAGTGGACATTGCTCAGACATTTTGGGCATGATGTGTGTCGCATCAAAATTCGTCCCGCGGGTGCCGACTGATGAACAGAGACAAAAACGTGTGGACAGTTGTCAGAAACTCTTGGATTCAGCCAATGCTGACCCGGTTTCTTAAAACGATCATAACTGATGACGAAACCTGGGTTTATGGTTATGTTGTTGAGACCAAGGCCCAGTCTTCTCAGTGGAAAGATCCTCATTCTCTGCGACCAAAGAAAGCTCACATGTCCCGGTCCCATTTGAAGGTCATGCTGGTGTGCTTCTTCGATTGGCAAGGGCTCATTCATTACGAATACGTCCCTCAAGGTCAAACCATCAACAAAGATTTCTACTAAAAGGTTCTGAAGAGGCTGAGGGTCATAGTGAGCCAAAAGAGGCTGGACATGTGGAGAAATGATGCATTGCGTTTCCACCTTGATAATACGCCAGCTCACACGGTGCTGATTATGACAAATTTTTTCACCAGAACCAGAAGATACGTGATCCTGCAGCCACCCTACTCTGCAGATATGGCTCCATAAGGCTTTTTTGGTTTCCAAAGTTAAAATCAACCCTGAAAGGGCGCTGATTTGACTCTATTGCGGACATTCAAACTAATTGTAGGGCGGTCCTAAGGCAGCTTACCAGGTAGGGTTCGAGAGCTGTAAGAAATGTTGGCAAAGGTGTGTCATCAGCCAAGGTATTCACTTTTAGGGCAACAAGTTCGATTAAGCTCTATCCGTTGAAATAAAAATTTATAAAATTAGTCCTATCTTTTTTGATCATACCTTGTACGTATAAAATGGTTGTGTATGATGTATTAATAGATATTATATGTAACCATTATATATATAGTCAAGCTTATGTTGGGTTTAATAGTTGTGCCGTGAGAAATAGTACTGTGAGTAGCAATATGGTATAGTGTAACAACTCAACTGCATTGTGAAGAACTAACTCAAAAAGTAATATTAGCATTTTGAAACATCTCATCAATTACTTTTTTTCAATTCGAATAGTACCTTCCGACTGTGGGGAGGTTATAAGTTTTGATGAAACTGTTTAAAAAACATTTTAGATGCATGCCAATCATACATGTTCTTTTGGCAAGAGAAATTCCACACATGATGTTGCTGATCATTGGTCATCAGATGCTGGATTTACCCTTGTTTTTGTCCTTGTTTAGCAAATATAATAATTGTAGTTGCATAATCCACTCATGGCTATAAACTTCATAATTCTCCGGAATGCCTTTGTGCAATGTATTACATACTTTACCATAGTGTAAACTCAGTGGCAGGGGGCTGTCCTTGAATTCTGTAAGGCTTTAGGGTGTACTGTTCTATTTCATTTCCTTTTTGAATGAAGAGGGTTGGTTTGGCAGGGAATGTATGTAAGGTTTGTTTTCACATTGTTTCAGCTGTTTTATAGAAAAAGAATTTTCACTATCCTTGAACCGTAAGGAACACATTGTCAAAAGTCACACTAATGAAACACCTTAGAATTTAAGCATCTAGCAACCTGTAGAAAGGGTTATGAACTGTTTGTTTAATTGCACTATTATATGAATTCTGAAACCACGAAAATAAATTCTATCTTCAAGAGTAGTGGCCACATTTTCAGTTTTTAACACGTAGTTGAAATGGTCAGTCGATAACCAGTTGTGGTAAAAATGCTTCTGTCAAAACTAAATGTGCATTTTTTGTTACGTAATAAAAGCACTGATTTGATATAATAAGGATAGTGCTGATTATTAGGTAAAATAAGGGAAGATGTTTTCATATTTTTGGATCCTTAAACGGAAGGGTTGGGATGAAAAGAGTGGAAAATGACCTTGCTTAATTTGAGGTAAACCCCTAGGCACAATTTTTCGTAGTTAACAAGGCTAATTTGGAGCATCTAAATAATGAGTAAGGGCCTATGAATGAAATGCAATAATCTATTAATGCTTGTAGAGACTTCCAATATATTATTAATTTTTCTGATTTTCATTGGTATTTTTGTACCTTGTGAGTGTGTTCTGATTATTACATCAAAAGCTCTAAAATCCTAGTACATCAGATTGCCAATCTGTTTTTGCATCCTTGTTTGAGACATGCATGTAGCAGTTCAGCCTCAGGGCTGGAGTGTGGATGGGAAGGTGTATGCTTGCTGTGTGGCCGTATCAGGAGAGTAATGACTAGCATTGATGTGAAAACCTGGGCAGCAACAAAACTTGTTAATTCACATGAAGCAAGAATTTGATTGCACCCCAAAATAATACACCTTTTAATTATTAATATTACATTGAGGGTTCACTATATGCAACCAAAAAAAATTTTAATTCAATTAATGAATTAAAGTTCTGAAAGCATGTGATCTGGGATAGAGAAGATGCAATTTAAAGGTCTGATCATGAAAAGCTCTGTTTTTTACTGCACTGAAATGTATTGACCTTTCTTTCTATGCAATTATTGATATTATATCATTCATTGGCAATGCGGATTTTGTCATTTATAAATATTTAAGTTGCATATTTATTTTTTAATTAAAAGTCACCCTGTCTTGTCTCTATTGATACCAAGAATAATCTTCAAATGAAATATGGAATTGCATCTTACAATAATACCAATATTTACTATAGTGGTGTGATACCTGGCAGTCTCAATACAAACAAATGTTGACAAAAGTCACAACTTTAAACATAAATTGGTAAGTCCTAGCCTTTTGTAGCTAAATGTATAAAATTTCATTAATAATTATATTGTGCTGATGTTATTCACTTTATATTTTAACAAATTTTCTTTATCATTGGCATTCATGTCCTGTGAGCAGTATTGACTGACACGAGTGACCCTATCCCATGAAATGTGATGACTTTGCATGACTTCTTGCAGAGTTCCATGATACATGTGTATGTTGGCAAATTGAATAGGTAATACCTCAATGGTCAGCTGCCTTTAGGTGACAAGTACAAACATACTTTTCTGTTGGTTGAATCTCATTAAAAAAATTAATGGTGCTACAACTTTTTTCTATAAAATTGTTTTTGAAAACATTTTGGCATTAATTGATTACATCTTTCTACATTAAACTACATTAAATAAGTACATATATAAATTATACATATGATATTTTTGTTGGCTTTGCAGCTTCCTGCACTAAAACTGAAAAAGTTTGGTTTAACATTTTGGTTTCGACCAGTAGGGCAGAATGTGAAAGACCTTACTCTTTTTTTTCTTTTTTTAGCAATATTGACTGTTATTAGCATAGTAAAGAGATTTAAATTGGAAAGCTAAATAAAATAAATGTTTCTTGTAACACAAACAGTTAACCACTCCCACCCTCTAATCTACTGTATAATCATAGTTTAAATTAAAGGAGTTTTTACATTTTTGACAATTATTTTCCCAAATGAGTGAAAATTGTTGTTAAACAATTCTTAACTTTTTTCAGGTCATGATGTGGATTCCACCTGAGATTCAACTGGTTGTCCTTCCCCGTCAGGTACAGGAGTTGAAGATTCTTCAGGAGGAGATCGGGAGGGAAGAACTAGGTTGGTTTTTTCTAGTTCTGTTAGTTTTTCTTCAATGATTTTTTCCAAATCCATTGTGTCCAATACTTCCTGAGCTTTTTGCTTCAATGGCTCTTCCAGCGCATCAACTATTTGGAATCTCAACATATTTGGCAGGACATTTACCACGTATTCAACAACATAATCAAGCGTTCCTGCCCCATCCATTCGAACTTGAATGTTTCCCAATTCTATATCAAGTTCTTCCAAAACTGCCTTTTTCTTGACATTTAAGGGCTGACTTACCACCATCCGAACCTGTTTAAATAAATTCAAAAATCTGCAATGAGTGCAATGAAAATTAAAAGAGTATTTGTTTTCTCCATTTTGAATTATAATTTATGATAGCAGATATACTCTTTGTTTGTATAATTGAAACACTTTCATCCAGAGCTAGTGCCAGAAATCCTAGACAGAAATGCTCCTGGAAATCCTGGGATAAAAAATCCCGGTCCTTGAATTCTGTGATTAATTTTCAAGTTATGAAAATATTTACTGGGCAAGAAACTTCACCAGAATTGCTCAAAATGTTGCCTTCTTATAGATAATGCATGGTGGCTGCATGAAATGAAAACATATTGTTTGAGTGTCTCCTGAAATGGGTAACCTTGAAAACCTGGAAAATGCAGATAATTTCAATCTTCTGGGAATCTAAGGGAATTTGATGCAGGAAAAATCTGTATTTGACTTATTTTACTTAGGAAAGTTCCCAATGTGTCATTTTAAGGTGCATTCAACAGACGTTAATGATTTGTACCTAGGTAGTAGTAGTAGTAGTATGTAGGGGAGGCAATGGACTGCTGAGGTCATTTGTGCCATAGGGGATGGAAAGGATGAAGGGTGGAGAGAAACCCGGTCGGCTTTAGCCTACTCTTTACAAAAGGCACCAAGGGGTCCGCAGGTTAACGTCCCATCCGACGGACGGCGTACTCACTGAAAGTGTTCTCCACAAAGCACCTCGAGTAGGGATCGAGATGCCTCTGAAAAATATTCAACACCGCTGGGATTTGAACACAAGCCCTCTGGGTGGGAAGCCAGTATGATAGCCACTGCACCAATCCCAATCCTCCTTTATGCCTAGACATTTAATATCTACTTCGCAGTGTTTGTCCTTCTTAATCACACATTGATAGACCCTGCATTGAGATCACAGAAGTTGAGGCAGTGCTTCATATTTTATGTGAAAATAAGGGGCCGGCATTTTACTGTCTAAATATCCTTCTGTGATATTCATTTTTACTACGAGGGTCATCCGGAAAGTAGTACCCGTTCGTGCCGCATGAAGTGCTGACGACGCGAGTAGCCGCTGGACGAGGTCAGATAGCTTCAGTGGCTTGTCTGCCTTCTCTGAGCCAAGTTGCGTGACGCTAGCCTATGTTGTTTCTGTGATTGTTTACAATGTTTAAAAAAATTGAGAACGCCGCCAGTTGTGAAGTGAGGGCAGTGATTAAATTCCTCAATGCAAGAAACGTTCGCCCATGTGATATTCATCGCCAATTAAAGGAGGTGTATGGAGACAATGTAATGGACGAGTCGTCTGTTCGGCGGTGGTGTCGCAACTTCAACATGGGGAGGGGGAACACACACGACGATGAGCGTTCGGAGAGACCGTCTGTCATTACAGACCAACTGGTGAGCTCAGTTGACGAATTCGTGAGGAACGATCGGCGCGTCACAATTGATGACATCTGTGAGCATTTTCCCAATGTTTCTCGAACAATTGTTCATGAAATTGTTAAACACCATCTGCATTATGCAAAAATTTGTGCAAGATGGGTCCCTCGCGTATCTCAATGAGCTGGCGGCGAAGGACTATGCAGCAGGAATACAGAAACTTGTCACACGTTATGACAAATGCCTTAATTTGCTTGGAGATTATGTTGAGAAGTAGTTTAAAGTATCCTCTTTCAAATAAAATTTTTTATGTTTGTTAATATTTACTTTTGTGTCTTTATTTCACGAACGGGTACTACTTTCCGGATGACCCTCGTATAATTTCTGTATATTTATGATTTTGGTTATCTACCAGAGACATTTAATTTTTTCCCTCTGCCATTTAGTTGTCAAAAAATGCTTTTCTTTTGCTAGTGAATTTTCAGGCTTCCTGTTGATGGACAATAATGATACGTTTTTTTATTGATATGAGCTTAAATATTGGGTTTCGTCTTCCAGGAAATCTATGTTCATTCAAAGGATATTCTTTACAAATGTTACTGGTGCACAGTGGTATATATTAGGCTATGCATCTGATACCACGATGAGATTATCAATCATTCATTGCCATTTCCAACATCTGCAGTCAGTAATTATTTGCACATGACCAATGTTTGTCTAAATATAAGCTAGTTTTTGGATGTTCACCTGCCCTGATAAACTCAGGGTATTTTTTGACAGTTGGATAGGTTTTAGTAGTAGTTTTAAGGGTTTTAGGGTGCATCGACAGCTAAGGTCATTTTGCACCACTCATGACGACTAAAACTACAACTCCTTTTTAATTAGGAATAAATAAATAAATACGATTAAATATATAAATAAATAATTGTTAAAATCAAAAGGCATTAAAATTATGAGATCCAAAACTATAGCTGCCTCATTAAACCAGTGCCCTTAAAAAAGTTAAGACTCGATTTATAAACTTCTGTTAGTTTAGCTTATATCTAATTGTCATGGAAAACCCTGAATTTTCCATGAAAAAACCAAAGGAGAGATAGAGTGAGAAAATATGGACCTATTAATGCTATGCAAGGTTAATGGAAAGATACTAGGGCTTATTGGGACAATATCTAAAGAGTAATGTATAGCAAAGGGCTGGAGAGTTCACATGGGGTAGACATAACACTGATTACAAAACAGGAGAAGGATAGTGAGCATGGAACTTGTGAATTACAGCATATTAATATTAGAAATAAGAGGAGACGCTGTCAATCTATTGATAATCCAAGTGTGCATGCCACAAGCAGTCATAGGTAGAAAGAAATAGTTAATATGATCAGTTGGACAAAATACTTGGTAATTTCCTTGGGAGATAACACTTAATAGAGATGGACTGGTATGAGATGGGAGATCAAGGGAGAGTCAGGAATGAGGTATTTGAGTACAGTTTAGAAGAAAGGAATGACTGTTGGCAGAAAACTAGTTATGCCGGATAAATGGGTTAATTATAACTGACACCTGGTTGAAACACTAAGGTAAATGTAGATATTTATTTAATCGACTCACCCAATCCTGAAGTGAATTGTTAAATTTAAGAGAATGAAGAAGGAAACCTTATTAGAAAATGGACTGTAAATGACTAAACTTAAGTAGCAGGGAAGGTGTATCTGGAGAAGTTGATAAAATACGGGGATGGGTGCAGTTGAAGAGAGTTGGGAATATCTCAAAAAAGGAATAAATAAAGTGCCATAGGAAACAATAGTAACAGTAAATAGAAAAAGTGTTTAGAATCCATATATTACAAAGATATGAGTAGGCAAATGGATTAGAGGGTAATGGAAGAATCTAAACAATAATTAGCAAGAAATAAGTACAACACAGACATATTAGGGAACAGTCAGGGTTTAAGAGAGAAAATCCATTTACAGGCTTAGGAACATAACAGAAAGAAAACATTAATTAAAGAAGAAGAGGCTCTGGCCAGATGGAGAGATATATATGGAGGAATTATATGATGAAGACAATAGGTCAGGTAGTTGGTATAAAGAAAATTAATTTGATGTTGAAAGAGGAAGCTTAGGATCAGGAATACTTGTATGCAAGTTAGAGAAGGGATTATCGGAAGTGAATTTGAAGAAGGCTATAGGAATGGTTAGATGCTGGCATTAAGAAATAGCAGTAGTAGTTTTTATGGGAGGCAAAGGGCATCTAAGGTCATATGTGCCATTAGGGATGGATGGGAAAGTGAGAGGAGTGGAGAGAAACCCGGTGTTAGCATTAGCCTACTCTTGTCAAAAGGCACCAAGGGGTCAAAAAGTTTAACGTCCCATCTGATGGACATCGTACTCACTCAAAGTGCTCTCCACAAAGTACCCAAAATTGGGCTTGGGATACTACTGAAAAATATTTGTTATCTCCAGGACTTGAATCCAGGCCCTCTCGGTGGGAAGTCTGTACGTTAGCCACCGCACTATGCCGAGATATCATTGTAATACTGAATACTAATGCAAAAGTGCCTAGGTAAAGTTTCATTTCAGAAACCCATCACCAATTTAAAATATAGTCCACTGTTATTCGTAGCTTGCAATTTTCCTAGTTTCATATTACTTTGAGAGTCCATAAATGTTACTTAAAAGGCATTCAATTTCGATAATGAATAATAATGGTCCATATAGTAGGAATATGAAAATAAATGATTTTCACAGCATGTGTAATTGCCTGAATCATCTACAATCTCCTATTATTGCATTAATTTTGAAAAATTGTACATAATTATTAGGGAAATATAAATGGTCTTATTGACTTTGTAAACATTATTGTTCATTTGAAATGAATGCTTAATTAATTATTTTGAATTACCTGAAGGGAGTCCAGGGCAAACCTTGCCCTTCCTGGCTTTGTGAGGAGTCCCAATGCAGAGAATTCCCAGTGACAGAAGCCTTCAATTCTTTTCGTTCCAACATGTATTCCAGCGCTAATGACATTGTCTTCGATGGTCACTGTTGCATTACCAACTCTGTGGAAAGTAGATGCTCCAGTAGCCCAAGCCCTTGTAACCTGCAGGAATAATTTTTTTTTTAATATTCACTATGAAGTTCAATACTGAGCGTACTCTGTAGTTGCACGTCGCGGGACTCCAAAATGATCCTTTAAAGGGCACAATATTATTTAGGAAACTTGCATCCCAAAAAATCAGTCATACATGAGCACACTTTCTATATATCTTCATAGTGATCAAATATATATGAATGGGGAAGGAAATGACATCTAAGTGCATAGCTTTTCCTTTGTGGATTATGGTGCCTTCCTGGTGAAGTCGGGAAAGTATCTGTGTCACATGAAAGATATATTAATGTAGTAAAAGAGTTTTTGGTATAACACAGATGTATGCTGATTAATGAATGAAAGGTAAGATAAAACTGAAATTTTATGAGGCTGCACAGGTTTCACAAATGTTAAAAGTATCTAGTGACTAGAAAGTATGAACAAATAAAGGAGTATCAGTGCAAAGACCATTACCTACGTCTGGTTTTTAATGTTACTTATGTATGTTTCTTTAAATAATTTTCATTTAATCAAACCCAAACCCCATCCCTCTCCCACCGATTTCCTACTCCTACTTCCAGCAATGCAGTTTACCTACTGAAGTGCCAACTATGCCCTGCCTTTTATATTGGACAGTGTATCACACCCTTAAATATTAGAATCAATAATCACTGTGCCTCATGCAAGAATTCTTCCCTGATTGGGATGTTCCCAATCCGAAAACATGCCTTTAAACATAATACTCCTGTGATAAATGCTATAATCTCTCCATTATAGCATATCCATCTCTGACCCTCCACTCAAACTCAAAACAATAGAACAAGCACGTATCTGGCTCCTTGATTCCTGGAATGAACCAGGTATTAATATTAGACACTAATTACCCCAATCTTCAGATATTTTCATCCCCCCTTTGCTCCCAAAACCTTCCATACTTCCAAAAATTTCCCTCCTAACTCTTCCCCTTGCAAACCTTTCCCTACCTTCCCCTTCCATCCAGCGTCCCCAACCTCTACTGTTAAAACCTTCTTCTCAGTTCCTTCCTTCTCTCCCTTGAGAAAGGTGGCAGCACCACCAAAAATTCTATTATATTTTTCCAGGATAAAGCTGATGCATAATTTTGCTGTGATGATCTGGGATGTTAAAGGGAGAAATTGGGAGCAGAACATTCAGAAAAATGGCACATGAAAGACTGGATCATCCATGGCAATGATGTACCTCTACATACTGACCTTGCTATTCAGCAGCTTTTGGGTCTACAGGCAATCAGCTGTAAGTTACATGATAGTGTCATTCAATACGTAATACATTCCTTTTTATTTAGTGTCCATATCTGCTTTTACACACAATAACTAAGTTGACATTAAAAGTTAAATTTAGAATGACTGAATGAGATGAAAAGAGAGAAGATTGTGATACAATTATTATTTGGTAATCTACCGGTTAAGGTAGGTTCTTGGATGGATACAACCACCAAATAAATATTTTGTGACCCCCTTAAGACACAATCCGGCAACCTACTGTACATCACGACCCTCTTCATCGCTGTGTACTTCCTTCCTCTCTTTATCCCGTCCAACATCCCTATTCTGTTCCTGCCCTTTCTTCATTTGCCTAACATTCTCCCCTCTATTACAATCTTCAACATCCCACTACCAATCAAATATGCCCTTCATCCATTTTTCCTGCCTCCATATGATTTCTCTTCAACAAACCCCTCTCTTTGCCCACCATACCAAGTACTTCCTCATTTGCTTTCTTCTCTGTCCATTTCACCTTCTCCATTCTTCTCCACACCCACATTTCAAAAGCCTCCAATCTACATCTATCCTCCCGCTTCAATGACCACGTTTCCGCGCCGTACATAGCCACGCTCCACATCAAAGTTTTTACGAGTCTTATCTTAACATCCTTACTCAATGTCCCTGTCATCAACTCCCTCCTCCTTGTGAAAGCCTCTTTGCCTAGCGCAATTCCTCTCCTTACGTCCCTACTACTTTGACCGTGTTGGTCCAAAACACTACCGAGATATGTAAACTGTTCTACCTGCTCTAGTTTTTGCTCTCTTATTTTAATATTTAGCTTATCCCTTTTCTTTCTGGAAAATCGCATAACCTTTATTTTTTGTTGATTCTCATCCCATACCTGTCGCACTGAATTCGGAGGCAAAGCTTCAGTCTCAACTATGACAGAAAATTTATGGTATTTAGATAAAAAGAACAGTGAAAAAAATACTGAAATGGCAATTGCAATGGATTTTTTCATATGAAAACATTATAAAATTTCCCTTTTGTGTTTTGATGTATATTTAAAAACCTTATATTAAAATAATTCATTGTTTTCGTTACCTACTCGTTAGATCTATGAATATGGTGTTAGACTTTTTGGCAATAATTAACCAACAAGTCATTATGTCATTCATGATTTATTGATACAGACTGATATTAGAGGAAGTCAGCCACTCACAAGGTGACAAAACCAAAGACTCATTTCCATTTAGTTTAAAAATAATCCAAATTTAATTGCAAGACTCACCTCAACTCTGACGCCAGCATACTCAAAAGCCCGGTCAGGCAAGTGCAGTGGGTCCCAGCCCTGCTCTCTTACCCATCGCCTTCCCTCAGCCACAGCCATATCTAATGGAGCAATGTTGTTAGGGAACCGTTGAGGGATAAGGAGGAGTTGCTTATTTACATCTCCCCGAATATTAGAATTCACCTCCGATAATATAAACGGTTTGATGCTGTCAAACAGAAAACTCCCCACTGAATTCACTATGTTCTGAAAAGGAAATTGTCAAACAGTTGAGCACAATTTATTCAATAAAATATTTAAAAAAATGATCTGTCAATAATGGCTTGATATGTTGTACCTGGTTAAATTAGTCCCTCAAAATTTAGAATGCACTTATAATTTTAGGTAAATATTTTTATCCACCAAGAAAATTATTCCTTAACTTTAATTTGCATGAATGACAGGAATTTCATTGTAAACCTCACACTTGTATTTTAAATCAAATGATGTGCTATTTAAACTTAATGCAAATATTACGATGAAGGGTCAACACCATTGATGGATCAAAACTTTCATGCGCTGATTACCGGAAAGACATACAGCCAATCTATGTATAATAGGAAGTTTTCTATAATTGAAGATCGACAAATAACAGTTTGTTTCTCTAGAAAGTTATGCACCTCATTATCCAATTGTTTTTCAATAATGTACTGTGATTCTGGCTGTTGTGAGGATTTTTGGCCACAAATTGTGAAGCTTGCTGAAGGAGTCGGGAATGAGGTAAATTATGAAGCTCCACTTGATTGCAGCCAAAAGGTTCTTTTCTATTCAAACGAGCAATGATTCTGTGAAACTTTCCTCTGAGTTTATTGGTCTTTGAAATCTACTGATTCAGTAGCATACACATCAGAATGAAAGGAATCAATCTGTTATTGTATGTTATAATTATTTTTCACTATAAATTCCTTATTTTTCTATGAAAAAAGGGTCTTAGAATAAATAGAATATACTTAGAATAGAAAAATGTTATAATTCAAGAATGGGTACCAATAGAAGATTTTTAGTTGAGTAAATAAATATGTATTTTGACCTTCCGAATATTTCGAATTTAAGAGGTAATAATGTAGATTTTACAATGAAAAGTAAAACAATTGTTATGCTCATAACAATTTTCAATGTACATAAGTCACGCTGGTAGAAATCATATTTATTCCAAACACTTACCTGGAATATGCTGCCCATCATCCCTAGATTTTCAAAATTCATCAAAATGTCATCAAAAGTTACGTCCATTATTATTTCTTGGGCTTGAAGATGGCCTTCTTCATCAACTTCAAGCTGTGCATGCCCTGTCACACTGACATCCAATAGGGTCACAGTAAAATTTCCCCGTGAACTTCTCAAGAATGTGGACAGAGTGTATAATCCCACAATGTCTAGGGTGTCTAAGGTCAGCCAGACTGTGAGCTGTTGAAAAAGTGCATATCATACAAAGAGTTCAGCATTTAAAGTTATGAAATATGTAAACCTTATTTTCATGAATTTGTATCAAACTTTATTGCATGAAGAGGAAATGTGATAAGTAGACTATGATTTTAAGAGGGTTTTGATGACATAGGACACATAAAGCAACCTCAAACCTTCCCTGTTGTAGGGTCAGTTGATTAATCTACCCCCCAAAATTTGAACTAAAAATAAATTAATGTGATGCCACTAATTAAAAGCTACAAAAATGAGCTTATGATTATGGTATACATATAACTTGTAAACTTATTCTCAGTGAAATCTCATAAATGGATTTCAAAAATATTTTATCTTGTATATGTATAATTTTGCCAGGCCCCCAACAAACTTGGTATTCAGGCACTGTTTGGACATAGGAATGTGAAATCATCCTTAATTTATGTTATTGATGATAGCAGTGATGTTTATGGGCAATTACTGTCTTTGGAACTGCAGACATTATTGAAGGATTCATTGTAAGGTCTCCATAGAGCTGATTATATTTTTTTTGGAGAATGATAACTTAAATTTTCACTGCTTCTTCTTTGTTACCAACATACGGAAACCAATTTTGAAATATCCAATGCAATAGAGCCTGTGGCGTACAATGATGGCCATCATATGCTTACAGGATCACTTGAGAACTCCAGCCTTCATCATTGTCATCAGTCATCATGCTGATGGCATTTGCTTATTGCGCAGGATGTATTAGTTTCATTATGGATATCAATAAGGTATTTGAAAGAGTGAATTGTGTGGTATGAATGAATGCATTGTAGAATACTAGAGGCTTATCCTGAAGTATACAAGTCTCAAACTGCAGAGGTTTGGGTAGGAAATATAGAGTTGGGATGGGCAGTGTTAGACAGGGGGTCAAAGCAGGACTATCTGTCATCATCCATGTGTCACAACATATACATGGAGGACATGGCAAAAGAGGGGAAGAGCTAAAGATAGTAATGAAAGAAGGTAGGGAATTCATAAAATCAGTTAGATTACTGAATGAATGAGCTTTCGCTAGTCAGCCAGGCAAGAATTTTCTTCGATGCAGGATGCATTACAGAAGTCATGTGAAAGTAAAGCACGAGAAGAAAATCCAAATAAAAAAGTAATTAGAATCTTGATAAATTAGGAAGTTAAACATTAAAATGGGAGGTCATAAACTGGAGTGTGTAAAACAGTTCAACTATTTATTGTTGAAAATTATGTATATACATTTATGTTTGATGTTTTGTTTTCAGAAAATTTAAAAGCTGTTTTCAAAATATTCATGTCACCTCTTTTTCTCCTATTATTCATATTTCTATTCATCATCATCAGTATTTCAATCATCAGATTGGTTTATTCCATTCTCTATTCAATATTAATTCCCTAACCTCTGATTTTTTTTCTATTTAATGTCCATTTCAATTTGTCTTCGTCATAGGATCTTCACTTCAATTTTGCCTTCTATTGTGTTTCCAGCTTATCAATCATGTCCTCATGGTGTGTCCAGTCCATCTAGTTCTTCTTTAGCCTCAGAGTTCTCCATATGGACCTTTCCTCTTCTGCTCTTCCATATACTTCCTCATTCCTCACCTTGTCTCTCCAATTAATATTCAGCATTCTCCTCTAGCACCCTGTTTCAAAGGCTTCTTTTCCATGCTGGTACAATGTGGCTGGCTGATTCTTCTTCTGCTGAATAGGGGGCTGCCTCCTGGCCCTGAAATATGTGAGTTTCCCTAAGCCCCTCTTTATTCCTTTTAATGGCTTTCTAATGAAACTGATAATATGTGTGTGTGTGTGATTGTGTATATACACACATGCAGACACACAAGTCCCCTCTCTCCTTCCCACACCAACCCTTTCCTCTTGCCTGTCAACCATGCTAGCTAGTCTAATCCTTGCCCTTAAGAAAGTAGCTGTACCATTAAAGTTGAAACCAACTTATTTTTTCTCTGTTGTATTCCATCTTCAAGCCTGTGACCATACTTAAAATTCAATTTTGTGAACACTTTTACTAAGTATCACTTCGCTTGTGTGTGTGTTTAAGTGACCATCAGAAGTAAGCAATGCGAATGCAGAAGCTCTTTCTGGGCATAGTGAAAAATTTCCATAATGGAGTTGAAATCAGAGGCTTCCTTCTTTCTTTGCCACTAGAGAAGTAAAAAATCATTATATATTCCATTAATTTTGCTCATTGATCTGTGTATTGTTAGGAATATAACTGTGTCCACTTCATCAATTGCTCACCTGCATCTCAGCCAGGTCTGTGTGGACATGCTGAACACGAAATTTTGAAAGACCCAGGACACTGATATTTCTGAAATACAGGACTCCCAGAGAGAGAGATTGCTTCTGGTCAGGAATTGGCATGGGGTCAGGGATTTTTGCTCCTGGAATGCCAACTGGATCATCCTGTTTATAGTGCTCCAGGATGGCACGGACTTGTTGACTCAACTCCACTTCTGAATCACCTCGCTTCTTTCTGCTGTATTCTTCCAGTGAGATCGGTCTATCATCTTCTACAGAATCAAACACCAATGCTGGTAAACTTGGAGCTGCTTCTCCTAAAAATTAAACAGTTGACATGTATTTTTTTGGTGCTGCCCTAGACAGGTGTGACAGTTGAAGAATAATGCTATTAATGGAGGATATCTTGAAAAGAGAGTAAGTTAGGAATGATTTTAGGTAACAGATTCAAAATTTGCTAATATATATATATATATATATATATATATATATATATATATATATATATATATATATATATATATAAAATATCTTCGAAATGGAACGCTCTTCGGCGACACACAAATATATAAAAAACACAGATGTAGATTTTTAGAATATAGAGACACAAAGAAAGGACACTCACAATTTGTTATTTTACGTTTCGACAGCACGGCTGTCGTCTTCAGAATGGCGTTCTCGGGGAAGAGCGGAGAGGATGTGCGGGGGAGAGGTGGGGGAAGGAGAGGTAAAGGGACCAATAGGAAATGAACAAGGGGTGGGGGGGATATGTAGGCAGCCAATTGATGCATTCAGTGGGCTTGGTTCAGCCCGGGCGGTTTGAATGATTGGGCCACCCAGATATGCGCCATCTCGCGGGTTCTCACTTCTATTATACTCGCAGATTTGGGAAGGATTTCAATAACCGAAACAGAGAAGCAGTCGTCAAAAGATTGGTTGTGGGAAGCGGTGTGAGTAGGGATGGGGTAATTAAGAAAGGTGGGAGATTTGGTGGAATATCGGTGGTTATTCATGCGGAGGGAAAGTGCGGTCGTGCATTCGCCCACGTAGAAGGCAGGGCAGAAGTTACAGGAGAGGCGATATATAATATTTTTTGAGGTACAGGTGGCGAGTGGTTGGGAATTGGTACTGAGTGAGGGGGAGGGTCTTAAAAGATGACAGCATTTGCAGCGTGGGCGGTTGCATGGTGCGGATAGGGGCGGGGGAGAGACGGGGGTGCTTGAAGTTGGATTTGTGGACTTAAAGATGTCTCGCAGGTTCGAAGGGCGTTTAAATGAAACAGAGGGACAGTGTGGGAACAAAAGTGATGTGGACTGAGTGTTATTGATAATTGGGAAGAGGTCACGGATGTGGGTACCCTGAAAAACTGCTAAACAGTAAAATCCCCAAACCGTCAACACAATACACTCCCCTCCCCAAACCAAACCGCCCAAAATGCCCTAATCTTATCACCACTTTCTTCCCCGGAACACACAAAATTAAACATCTAATCCGTGACCTCTTCCCAATTATCAATAACACTCAGTCCACATCACTTTTGTTCCCACACTGTCCCTCTGTTTCATTTAAACGCCCGTCGAACCTGCGAGACATCTTTAAGTCCACAAATCCAACTTCAAGCACCCCCGTCTCTCCCCCGCCCCTATCCGCACCATGCAACCGCCCACGCTGCAAATGCTGTCATCTTTTAAGACCCTCCCCCTCACTCAGTACCAATTCCCAACCACTCGCCACCTGTACCTCAAAAAATATTATGTATCGCCTCTCCTGTAACTTCTGCCCTGCCTTCTACGTGGGCGAATGCACGACCGCACTTTCCCTCCGCATGAATAACCACCGATATTCCACCAAATCTCCCACCTTTCTTAATTACCCCATCCCTACTCACACCGCTTCCCACAACCAATCTTTTGACGACTGCTTCTCTGTTTCGGTTATTGAAATCCTTCCCAAATCTGCGAGTATAATAGAAGTGAGAACCCGCGAGATGGCGCATATCTGGGTGGCCCAATCATTCAAACCGCCCGGGCTGAACCAAGCCCACTGAATGCATCAATTGGCTGCCTACATATCCCCCCCACCCCCTTGTTCATTTCCTATTGGTCCCTTTACCTCTCCTTCCCCCACCTCTCCCCCGCACATCCTCTCCGCTCTTCCCCGAGAACGCCATTCTGAAGACGACAGCCGTGCTGTCGAAACGTAAAATAACAAATTGTGAGTGTCCTTTCTTTGTGTCTCTATATTCTAAAAATCTACATCTGTGTTTTTTATATATTTGTATATATATATATATATATATATATATATATATATATATATATATATATATATATATATATATATATATATATATATATATATATATATATATATAGTTCATGATTGTTATAGTTCATGTTAGAGGCTATGTTTGCATAGTTAATAGATTATAGTCTATTGTTAATAAAGTATGCTTCCACTTGTTTGTCTTATATATATATATATTATATATATATAATATATAAGGCAAACAAGTGGAAGAGGCAAGCCATTTTCTTCTTTGGAGAGTTTTGCCGGGAGATCTATGATTCGCATGATTGTTATAGTTCATGTTTGAGGCAATGTTTGCATAGTTAATATTGTTAATAGATTATAGTCTATTGTTAATAAAGTATGCTTGGAATGTTAATATTGCCGGAATAGCTACCCGTTAAATCCCAAGTGCATCTCATGAGAGATACAAATTATTAATAGTTCATTATGAACAATTATTATTAATGAAGCAAACCCAATGGGAGTATATTTATTTCATTTTTTAATTTTCTTCATCTATTTTTTGATTTTTTTTTGTTTTGCCTACACTTGCTCTGTAACTCTTCCCCTAGTCTCTATGTGTGTTTAGAATATCATGTCCCTGGCTCCGATCTCTTCATTTGCCCTAATTAGGGAATAATTTAAAATAATTTTGTTCATGCATCTGTGAGCCTGTATGAAATCATATAGATATCAAAATGAAGGGCTAGTTGTAGCATCTCATGAGAGTAAAATTATGTCCACTCCAAGTCTTTCTTCCTTTTCTTCCCACTTATAATTAGGCACTTGAATTCCCAGTGAGGTAAATTTGCCTTCACTCACACCTTGACATTGTGCCATATATTGAGACAGGACAAAAGGTCCTTGGGCTTCTTTTTTTCCTTTATACACTTTTCAACAAAAGTATGTGCATCTAAATAGTCAAAAGACAGAACTTGACAGATTTTAAAAAACTTTCTTGGCATTAAGTGACATTTTCTTTGAATAAATCATGCCTTTAGAATCCAATTATAATGTATTTGACACATTAAAAATAACTAAATATTTCTAAATAATTTCTAAGTAAACAAATTCTTACATTGTTAAATTTTTTTCAGCTTTTTAGAAACAATGTCACCTAATACTCATCCAGTTTTGAAACAGTATTTAAGGGAAAGTAGTCTTTAGTAAATAGTTTCAGACTGTATTTAGAAAACAATGTACAAAGTTGCCGCGTATATGCAAGATTGCAACCTTAAATACTATTATTATTTACACTCATTGTTAAAGAGAGCCTATTTTTTGCCCGTCTTCAAGGTTGATTTGCTAGTCTGCCCTCTAAGGTAGATTTAGGATAGATGCAAAATTGACACCCCTATATCTATAAGCTTTGCCTAACAAGATGCAACCTGGTATCTCACTCTACAACAAATCTTCTTCAATTCCACATGCATTCTAAATCTCTCTTCATTCCATTCAATATTCCTGTCTTCCTTCTCCAGCTTGCCTACGTTCTACCTTTTATCTCAGGCTTTAACATTTCAGAGTGCTGGTGTTCTCTGTGCACCCATTGATACTAAAAAAATGCCATTTTGGTTTGAGGGACATTTACCTTATGTGTAATAGTGTTTTTGAAGAGTTAATATCTTTACTTCTTTGTTCCTTCTATGCATGAGAGATGGAATCATCTCGGATGGGGGACAGGTTTAAATGTTAACCACTTGCGCAAAAGACAAATGCTGATTGGAAGAGAAAAATCTTGAGAAGGTAGCCTTTTTTATTGGTACTAAAATGTGTGGATTACATTTTATATATGTACATTAAGTCAGTAATGAAGACTAGGCGGTGCTAGTTTGTAAATCGGTGCGCAAAATAGCACACATATGTCATCTTCTCATTCGTTTGATTTTTAAGAGAGCCATGAAATGTTTAGATATATTTTATAGCTCTGATAAAAATTAAATTATAGCCAAAATAGCTGTCACAAAACTACATCTATTACAAATTACGATAAATTGCACTATTTTGCATAGCAAAATGATGGATATTTTGTGACTTCGCGTATTTATACCTTTTTGTGCTATCTATTCATAAGTCTAATCGATATGGAGAAAACAACGATATGAAAAAATCTCTCATAATTTGTAAGCGGGAACGAGTCCCCCTACGACAATGTGAAGTGCATGGTTTCGGGAAATATATAGCCATACCCCAAAGATTGAGCCCGAGTTGTAAGCCACAAAGAATAACAGGAGTTCCACGCCATTCCCTTCAACCATTTGTTTAAAGTTCCGAATTCAATTTAAATGTCCCTCAACATAAATATTAAAATTCTAATTAAACTTTCAAAATACTGTTCATATATATTAATCGAGTTTCTTACGAGCCTAATTACGGTATGAGTTGCTGAGTATTAAATAGATTTTGATAATTTCTCATTGATGACTAATTTATTCTACATTGATTCCCGATTGACTCAGTAAATATATTTGAAATGTCCTTCTTTGAAGCTACTCTAGAGAATATCAGAATTAAGCCTATCAAATCAATAAGGTAGATCATTATCATGGATTATTTTAATATATAATTTAATCTTAATCACATTCTATAATACTGGCTTCGAATCACGTATTTACTCCACATTATCCTCTCAAGCGAAGTAATTCTAGGTAGTTGTAAGACCAGAAGTTAAACCGTTACGAACGGCGCCGTATTTAAAAACTATACTCATAGGTATCATAGCCGATATATATAAATGCGACTTTTAAATCATTTCGTCATCTTATATGTGGATTGCATAATAATTTGGCATTACGGCGAAAAAACTTAATAGTTCACTATTGGAATATACAAAAACAAGACTGGATCACAATCCTACCTTGGAAAAGAACCTGACTTTTGAGTCAATTAAATTCTAGAAATGCATTGTTTAATGTATTCGAATCAACATAGGCTTTATTTTTTTCTTAGAGGCATTAATCTTTCATGGTCAAAATATCGAGCTGCGCAATATCTTTATCCATTCACTCTTTTACGCACGTTATTGGCAAAGGAAGATATTTCGAAACTGAAAATGCCATCCCGAGATACTGCTGGAAGTTGACTAAGATTACTAAGTTTCATTCAAATAAGTATCACAACTCCGTCCAATCGCAATACTGCGCTTCATTGAAGGTCATTTTATCTTATTATGTCCCCATTTACTGGACCGTCTCAACGACCTATCAGAGAAGAACTACGGACCTGAGTGGCATCCGAATGATCTCCGTACCATACAGAGTTAATGCGAATAAATAGCTCGTTTCACTTACCATATTAATTGGCCATGGCGAATCATATCCAACCACTTAAATTACTCTTTCTGAAATTGGATACTTGGATGACTTCTACCACCATTTTCCTCTACCTTTGATCATTAATCATTCGTCCAAATACCTTCACAACTATTTTAAGATGAACTTTTCTCTTTTAACAGCCCGTTCGCACCTGAGGAAAATAACCTTCATACTATTTTCTTATATACCTTAATTATAATTATATGGTAGTATATCGTTGCCATTTATAATTTGTTGATATCCTTATCTGATGATTCACCCACATCTATTACGCTGTCTTTCTTATACACAAGCACTGGTCTGAGAGCAGTGAACATCAAAAGCAGTAGCGCATCCAGTCATTTCATGCAACTTTACGGAAAATAGAGATAATGTTAGGGTACATTCAGATGCAAGGAAACTTAAATATGTGAACAATCTGAGATTCTTGGAACACTCACCACACCACATTAGTCCGTGAATCAGAAGGAATAAACACGACACAGATAAAACGCACCACGTCCCCATGTTGAACCCGTTGTGCCTGTTCAATTTCCGATGATTATGGGCACTGTTTGAGAAGGCCTCTTACTTGACCTCTGGGCGCTTGGTGGCAGCAAGATCGGCCTCTTCCTAACTCACTCGATCATTCACTGAAGCACCCTAACGCACAACCATTCATTTTCAATATGTATTCGTCTTGCCCTTCAGTAATGGGGTCAAAGGCCAAAGAGAGTGGCGCCTCCTACGACAGCATCGCGATCAGAGATCACTTAGGGTTATCACATGTTTGCTTCCGTAAGTCTGTTTAGTTAAAAAAATCAAATTCCGGCTTGCATCCGCCACTTATAGTAATGCACGCAGAATCGAGGTCTCAGGAGGGACCGGATAACGATCTCATTGCTTCAAGCAGGCGAAATTTTTTCTCATGGCGATCGTTTCCCTGGGATCAGCAGCCTATTTCACGACAAAACCCTAAGGAAGAGCACCCCAGGAACGAGATGAAAGTTAGTGGAATGCAATTTTGTTCACATTTACTTCAGTAATGCATTTCACATATGTAAATATCATTTTGATATTGAAGATCGTAAAAAGTACCAAAGCGGTAGGGATCGAAATCTAGCAACCCACGAACGCCTATCAGTGACTTACCAGATACGGCTTGTGGTATAGAGGTTCGGTTATTCCTGGTCGCGCCCGGGTGAAGGAAAGCTGGTGGATACCTACATTCTGGGGTTGGTTTTTCAAATTTATCATTAAATTGAAGTTATTTAAAAAAATTCGTCCGCATGTGTGTATATGCGTATAGATGTTTTGTATTACATTTATTGAAATATAAACCACCGACTTGATAATTTACTTCTACCTAGCTCATTAAGGGTGTATACCTCAGCTTCTAGTGTGTACTAATTGAAATGTTATCATTCAACGTTAGTCCTATGCATGAGCGCCCTCAGGAAGACAGCTGGTTAAGTGTACTTACGCGATGAAAAAATATATCGAATGACAGACGAGCTGGAAAACCTCGCTTCAAGGGTAAAAAGAAGTACCTGAGAAAATAGACAATCTCGAACTGAATCATATCCAAAGGTTTGTGAGAGACAGGAAGAGTCCAACGGAATTTTATCTTGCAGGTGAATTTATTCCGGGAAATAGATTTTTTTAAAATGATGTCAAAATATTATATCTACGTATTTGCTAGCGACTTGCAACAAGGAAACGTTTCCCCGTCTCCCAATGATGCAACTTGTGCTTACCATATTACGCTTAGGTTAAAGTCGACATAATGCACATTTTTTTATAGATCAAACTCAATGGTCTCGGGCGAAACTTGGTTCAAATGCTTGATCACTGAATAAGTAAACATTATTTTTTCACAGTAAATTAATTTCGGAGCGGTTTCGACGCATAGGCGACATTATTAGCTACACATTGACGATGTCGTTAATGCAAAACCGATAATACCGAAATTCATTCACTGTAACAATATAGTTTACTCATTCAGTGGCAGTGATATTGTGTTTCGAATATTTGATGCTTACTCCCAGTGCATTTTAACGATGAAATCTTTGTGTAAAATCCGCCCTCTGTAACCGATGGGTTCATAGAATCAATTTAGTATCCAACCGAGATTGTTTTACTAAAGTAACAAAAAGATATTCATTGCTGTACCCATAGTTTCCGTGTAAGATTTCATCGAACTCTTGTCCATTCTTAATTACTCAATTAAAAGTTAAACTCCACTGCGATGAATCATCGCCATTTTTCTGCGTTTTAGTCTTTAATTATTATGTACCCAATATTCCAGGAAAATTTCAGTAAGTGGCCAAACTTATCGCGGAGGATGGGAACTGAGGTCAGTCACTATCTAACTAATTTTAAGTCTAAGGCTCTAAGGCAGTTTATACCGAGATGTCTCATTGCCCAAGGCTGAACGTGGCTATTCCAGTTTGTAAAACGCTGACCAAGTACGAATGTTACTGCGTAGAATAATTTTTATTCATAATGACCTTAAGAAAATTAACTTCTGATATCGAAGGATGGCATGCATATAATTATTTTCTTCGAATGCAATAATAATGGACTTAGAATTAAATAATATAATTATAACAATGTTTATCTCAAAAATAAAAATTCGGGAGGCTTTCACACTCAATGATAAAAATGTCTTGATAATCAGTAAGCTGTACCAATGGCCAAAATATGACACACGTTATTAGTTTAGTTCAATACTTAAGAGATTTTCTGAAGTGTAAATTTTTCTCGGTTTCATAATTCGCGGTCTTTTCCGTCAGTTACGATCGCTGAACCAAGACCAACTAACTGAACACAAAATTTTCACCGTGGCAATTTCCGTAAAGTTTAGAAGACAGGACGTTCATGTGTATATGATAAGTATAATAACTTAATTTACCGGTTTACACTAGGTTTTTGATGGACTCAGAGAGGGAATAAGTAGTGCTACACTTCTTTGCATCTCGTACATAACCCACCCTGACACTATAGCTACATTACAAACAACCATTTCTAAATAATACATCAAATGCCAAATATTTCCCTTTCTCTTTCTCATTCAACATTCTCCACTAGATCAGTCACAAGCATTCTGTTTCCCATCATTACCTGTGTCCTGCATCCACTTAACTTTTTTGATTAGAATTTCCTCCAATAACCCTCTCATTCCCTACTAAGACTAGCATGTCTCCACTTAGTTTCTGTCTATATAATTATTTATATATCTGTGGAGGAAATGATTAAAGAGGCATCGGAAGAACTGGAGGTAGGAATGAAAGTCGGCGGGGAATTCGTAGAATAAATTAAGTGTGCTGATTACCAAGATCTAGTTTGTCAGTCATCCAAGGGGTTACGAGCATTGCTGAGTCAATTAGAAATTCACGACCAAAGTAGTAGGGACGTAAGGAGTAGACTTACATTAGGCAAAGAGGCTTTCATAAGGAGGAGAAAGTTGATGACAGGGATGCTGAGTAAGGATATGAAGAAAAGGCTCGTGAATACTTTGATATGGAGTGTAGCTATGCACGGTGTGGGAACAGAGTCACTGAATCAGGAGGATAGACGTAGACTGGAGGCTTTTGAAATGTGGGTGTGGAGAAGAATGGAGAAGGTGAAATGGACAGAGAAGAAAACAAATGAGGAAGTGCAGGGTATGGTAGGTAAGGCAAGGGTTTGTAGGGAGAAATCCTAAGGAGGTATGAAAAATGGATGAAGGGCATATTGATCAGCAGTGGGATGTTGAAGATTTATAAAAAGGAGGAAATTAGGTAAACGAGGAAAGGGCAGGAATAGGATAGGGATGTTAGACGGGATGAAGGGAGGAAGGAAGCACACAGAGATGAAGAGGGTCTTGTTGTAGAATATGATGTTGGGTTGTGTTTTGTAAGGAGGGTAAAATATTTATTTGGTGGTTTTGTCCATCCAAAACCTACTGTAACCCGTAGATCAACTAATAAATAAAGAATTATTTATATTCTTCTCTACATTCACATTTCAAAAGTTTCCAGTCTAAACTCATCCTTCTACCTCATTAACCTCAAGTGTTGAAGTTATACTAAACGGTGTTCAATTTCAGTTTGCAATATTTCTTTACAGTTAACATACTACCCTTGATATCAGCTAACTTCTCTTTCCATAAGTTTTTCACCTCAGCAATACATGTCTAATCATTACAACTCAAGTGAAAGAAAATTCTTCTGAATAAATTAAGTGCTCTTTGTGCTAAGTTAATTTTCTCCAAATTCAGTATTTAACCTATAGCAACCCTTTTTATTGACCAAACTCATTAAGTTAGATTTAGGTACATTTATTTTCATCCAGTGGCTTTCACAAAATTAATGGTATGTATTCAATAATGATTGAAATCCTTTGTATGAATGGCTAATTAAAGTTTGATATTTCATCAATCTGATCTAATTTTATGAATTTCCGTTGTACTTTAATTTCTATTTTCAGCTCTCCCTGGACTTCTCTTACAATTTCCTTTGTGTATCCTTTTATTGATGATCCTCAGCGGTGCCTGTAGTGCATTTGAAAACAAATGATTATGTAGTGATTGCCAGTTTTCTCTAATTTGGAATCAATATTGACTAAAGTTTTAGAGTTAGCCACATCCCACCCTCATAAGTTACAAATCAACACATGAACAAACTTAAGTTCTTCCTTCCACTTCTTCATATACCCTTATGTAGTTCAGCAGGAATGTTACCTATTCCTACAAATCTCAAATTCAACATAATCATAATCTTCATTTATCCTTAGAATATTTCATGCCACAATAGAGATGATCAATACTATTAAAAGGCAGAGTAGGAATATACATATATTTTACTTGAATACCTAGTCACTAATGTTTAGGAAATCATTGACTTGAGTAAAGAGAGTTGGTTCATAGCCAATAATATTTTGGTTTGGAAATGATGGCTGAAATGTTGGTAGTATATGCAGTAGCTGGTAGTTGGCTGAATTACTTGATGACCATGAATTTCAATGAGTCTGAGGTCTTAGCCAAATGAGAATATGATGTATTTAATCTACGACTGTTTCTTGTGTCATAATTATGTACATTGGATTGCCAAGAGATAGATAACATAAACATATAAACTAACATAATGCTATCAGCTTTGTACAGCGGCTTGTAGTAACCTGTAGAATCTGCATTATTTTTTTTACTGCAGTATTCACTCATTGGTGACTCATGAGAAAAAGATGGTGGTTTACTGAGAAATTTCTAACCAGTAGCAATGAATATTGCTGAATTGATAATTTTTTCACTATCAAAAAAGCATTTTTTATGATTAAATATGAATAATCACAAATTCATATCAATGAAATAGAACTTTTATGATCATCATTTTATAGATTCCAGTATCTATTCAAAATATTCTCATTAGAGTTTCACATGTGTTTGTAATTGTGAGTTAAGTGACCCTTAAGACCCAAATAATTGTTAACTCCTACTCCATTGCATTCAGCTCTTCACCACTCATTGTGTGAACATTTTTACCCATATCCAAAAAGAGCTTTCAATTTTCTTTAAAGTCAATGACCTTTTCTTTTCCTGCCACTCATACTCTTTACTTTCTAAACCTTTTTCACATTTTTTTTTTTTTTAAACATCATGTGCTTTCTTCCTAGCTTCCATACCCTCAGGCCCAGTCATCATCTTACATGCCTCTTTCTCTGGCACTCATTTAATCTTACACTCCTTTGTTCTTCCATCAGGTATCATCACCCTCCTTCCATACACATTACAACATACTTTCCATCAGGTATCATCACCCTCCTTCCATACACATTACAACATACTTTATTTCATCACATTCAATGACAATACCTTTCAAGCTGTCCCTAGCATCACTTACACATTCATATTTCTGTTCATTTGTCCCAACCCACCTGATTTTGAGTTATGTATTTATACCACATTGCTCAATTTTGTACTTGAGAAAATCCTTTTCCCTACCAACCAATCATTCAATGACTTTTTACCATTATTATTCACTTGGGCATCACCACATGACCCTGCCACCTTCTCAGAAGCATAGTGTTTTTAAACTCAAACTCAACAATTCATGCCTCCAAATAGGTCCTGTTATTTCTTCACCAGGAACACAATCATATAAAAACCTTGCTCAACTTTCCACAGAACTCAGCCTTTACCCTTTCAGACTCCTCATTCACTGTTTCATAGAAAGTTACCATTACAACTCTTCTAATGCTAACTTTTATTTGAACCCAGAACAATTTGGGACACACTGGTATTTCCTCGCATGCTCCTAAGTGTCTGACTAAGAAATCACTGTGGGAAATGCCTCAAAAGTTACTATAACAAAGTAGTTTGCAAATGTTCACCAAAATGGATGACTCAGTTCAAGGAACTATTATAGCATTTTCTGCAGTTCTTTGAATTTTTCAAAGGAAAACACTTTTGTGTTTGACATCATGGACTGCGGCACTATGTGCACAACTACGCTCACTTGGCAATGTGTGTTCATCACAACAGCTTTATCCTTGAAAGCCTCAAGAAATGCAATGTAGGAGGATGCCTCGGTAGGTTAACTGGCTTAAGTACTCGACCTGACACAGAGGGATCAGAGTTCAAATCCAGGTCAAGGTGAATGCCTTTTACATTGTGGAATTCCACATCTTTTCGGTGCACATCAATGTTATCATGTACAATGAAGCCCACCCCTGACTTACATGTTCACTATTTTCAAACTACAATGATAAATCATTCCCTTAAATTGTAACAACATTAACTCCCTCATATGTATGTTGTTTTACATACACACAGGACATCCATAATTTAAAATCATTTCATAAATCAAATTCTGTTCTCTCCCATGCACACACATCATACTCCTAAGTACCAATGTTCAGGTATTGCTAAGTTCATTTCCAAATGGGCTGATATTATTTCAGCAATTATTTTCACCCATGCTACCATCATGACCTCAGTCATCCAATGTTTTTTGAAATTTATAAGTAAAGGAAGATAGGACTCGGAAGGTTACTATTCTTTACAGTACATATGGCATAAGCTGCATTCTTTGGTTTTGGTTACGCCATAGAACTAGTCATTTTGCTAATTTTACCAGCGTGATGCAAGCAAAACAAAGTCTTGTACATAATATTCCAAGTGTGCTTCTTCCACATTCTTACCTAGCTAGTACCCTTTTTGAAGGGGCCCACATAATTGCATACCTTTGTCTGCAACCCACTACGGGGTATATACAATGCAAACACATATCAGACTGCTAGAGTACAATTAATAATATTATAAGTAATGGTAGTACAGCACTTCTAACCTCGCCTCGGCTCTTTTAACCCTAATTGATAATCCTGTACATAATCCTTTGCCCTAATATCCATTATTATTATTATTTATTCATGCTAGGCGATCAGGATACAATACAACAAGAGGTAAATTGTACATGATATAAGGCACATGTGAGTAATCACATACCAACTAGAAAGAGTTAAAAATTACAACTAACTACATAGCAATATGTAAAAATCACATCCAACCATAAAGAAATATGTAAAAATTTACAAAAGGACACACTACAGATTCTTTCTCCGAATAGAACTTCTCCTATAGCAGGTATTCCCTAAGTTTCCCTATAAAATTACCATCACATTCAATTTCTTTCAATGATTGAGGAAAATTATTAAACATTGCACACCAATTTCTTGGGGTCCACCTTGTGAGGCTTCGGTTCTTACACATTTTTAATTCAAATATTTAGTACCTCTTGGGTTATAACCATGCACGTCACTGTTCAGTGATATTTCTTTTATCTTAGTACTTAAGCTTAGAATATAAATCCATGGTAGAGGAAGTGATTTAAGGTCCTTGAAAATTGGCAAGCATAGGGAATTAT
Organism: Hetaerina americana; assembly: GCF_022747635.1. Classification (NCBI taxonomy): domain Eukaryota; kingdom Metazoa; phylum Arthropoda; class Insecta; order Odonata; family Calopterygidae; genus Hetaerina; species Hetaerina americana. The sequence goes on along the minus strand of NW_027286069.1, from coordinate 1,062,504 downwards.
TTGGTTTCCCAGAGACATTTCTCACTGCTCTTATTTGCAGCTTAAAACATGTTGTGATACGTAAGAATATCCCCAGAGGGAATACATACTATTAATAAAGTATGAGTAGAGTTCACCATAATAGACATACAATAGCATTGTTTAGGTAGTTGTTTGTCTAAGTTGTCATAAAAGATAGCATATGGAGTTCAATTTGTTACAAAGAGATAAAATATTTTCTTCGAAAGAGATACTTGAACTTCCTCAACCCTCTCCTACTTCCTTTTCCTATTGTTTCATTCATGGTTTTCTTTTATCCTCTTGAATTTGATTTTACACATCATGAGTACCAAATTTTTATCAGAACCTGCATAAGCTCCTGGAAATCTGTGTGAACTGATGATAACTTTCCTAAATCTGTGACTTACCATAATATACTCTGATAATTCTCTGAATCCATGTCAAGACTGCAGTCCTCGTGGAGGGAGGGGTAAGTGCAATAATAATTTTGAAAAAAATTCAAGTTTATATATTTATCTTTATTTCTACTAGTGTTGGTTTCACAAAATGACAGCCAGGAAAGGTAACTGGCTCTAGAATTGTTCAGTTCCATCACTTGTTCTCACACTGATACACTATTTATGGCTTATATTTAATTATATTCTCTGTAATTATTGCACTTAAGTGTCCGCATCATATGGTACTGTGAAAATGAGCTATAATTACTATCTTGAACAAATATTTCGAAACTGCATAAAAAATTTCATTTCTTTTCCATATCATTTATCAAACCATGTTCCCACTCACAAAGTTGGATTTCAATGGTTCTAATTGAGCTGTAAAATTGGAATACTTATTCTAATTTTCTCATCATCACTTTCAACACTTTTGTCACTCTTAAGACTAGCGTATAACCAAGAAACACTCCAAACATACTAATAAATAGACTTATACTTTCAAAAATGATTTTTGGTGCAAATATCTTCCAAACCATCAAATGGCGACGATGAAGAGCAGCAGCTGCCATGCACAAAAGTACCTGAAAATAGATTAATAAATTGCTTAGGGTTTTTACTGAACAAGCATGGAGTTCCTGGCAATGCTGATGATGGCTATCATTTCTAGAAGGATTAGTAATAGAACTATACAAGGTCAAAGAGCCCTAATAAAGAGTAGGGAAAGGCTGCTGTTAGCCGTGGAGCATGAGGTCTTTCCTGAGCAGGTGATTAATCGAGAAGCTTTTGAATGATGAGTAGATTTTGTAGGTAATGCTTGTATGGTATTTCTAAAGATCTGAACAATTAGAATTTTTTGTATATTTTGTCATTAAAAGTGGAGAACAGATTTAATTAAATGCCCTTGAGTAGCATTTAGATCAGGCAAATTAAGTTGTAAGGAGCGAAGAGCAATGAAAACCGGTTGCATAGCAACTGCAATGCATTGACCATACAGAAACTGAATAGCCACTGAATATTTTGCCAAGTTTATTTTTTCCAACAAATTTCAAAGTACTTCGGGCAGTTGGCAAGAAGAATCTACAGCAACTAAGAAGAAATTAATGCACTTCATTTCACAGGTGAAATCACATAATAGCAGAGAATCCAGTGGACCTCCAGAGATTTCGGAGCACAATGGATGAAGTACTTGAAAGGTATTATATGAAATTGCATGAAGAAGATTAAAATCATAGTTTGCATAAGAGAGATGCGGCCATACGTTTCACAATGAAGGGAGAAATCAGAAGAGGAATATTTCACCTATGTGGGAAGGAAAACATGGGATGGAAGAAGCTTGACAGATATGAAATAGGGATTATTTCAAGCTAAGAAGGGATTTATCGTGAATTACTTTGCTCAAAGTTGCTTACAAAGGAAGAAGCTATAGGTGAAAGCAATAATGTAAAGGATAACACTCTATGGTTGAGAGACATGGACGATTGGAGAGGCAGATGGAGAAGAACATTCTGGAAATATGGGGAGAGGAGCAGGAAAAGAAAAAGGCAAGTAGAATGGGCATAGTTTCAGACATAATGAATGCTAAGAAAATCAAAGGAAAATTAAAAGGTCCAATGAGGAATTACAAGGAACAAAGTAAAGGGGGATGCTAGGTGGGAAATCTATCAGGAAAAGAGGGAAACCATAACGGATGGAAGAGTGCAGGGCTGTAATCAACCAGCTTGTAGAAGTAGAATAGGGATTCTCATGATATTTGACTTGAAACGACAGAAATATGATACTCAATTCTGTTTAGTACTTGCAGATTTTAGCCTCCTTGTTAAAGATGATTCACAAATATATATTATTATGTTGCGGGCATTAGAGGCTACTTTTACAGAATTAATTCCTCTATCAGCATAGCCAAGGTTTTTAGAGGACTGCATTATCTTCAAATGGGGGAATTATTGGGCAACACTTAAATGAAGCAGCCATTTCACATTTCATTAAAAGAGCACCAACAAACATACAGTATTTTGTATTCTATGGTGACATATAAAGTGGCCTAATTCAAGACCAAGTAAAATAAAAAAAGAAATTCCCAAAACCTATCTTGTGGAGATAGCAACCGATGAAGCTACCAAGAATGAGAGCAACATTTTTTTCTGAACATGAAAATTATGAATGGAATTACGATCATTGTTCCAGCTTGAGGCTTAAACAGTTCTTTTTAAAAAGACATTCAATTCAATTTTTTTCCTATTCATATGAAGTGATCCATTCTGATATTTTATTTCAAATGAAGCAAAAAGGTAATGGACATTTCTACTACAATAAGGAACTTAATGACTTTACTTACTTTATAATACTTTACATTTAGAAGTGAAAGAGGGACCTTCATGGTCTAGGAGCAGGTAGACAAGTTCTTAGAGAGGAGATAGAAAGGCATCCTATTGACAATTTACAAAATTATGCATGTATTTAAGCCAGAATATCTCCAATAGACACAGTGATGTTGCAAAACTACAACTCTTGAGCCTTTTAGACCAAACAATTATAACAATTTGAAGTATCTTTCTGAGGACGGCCATATATCTTACTTAAATTAAGCTATTAGGGTTTTCTTGGCATAGGCCATTTAAGGAGTGAACATTTTGTGGCCCACTTTAATCCTCACATGAAGAAAAGTAGTGTTTGAACTCAACCAATATTTATGTTCCCTGAGGCTATGTGACATTTTATTTGTAATGCATACACATGCAAATTACTTCTGAATATTTCCTTATCAAGTTCTTCCGTTCAGGATTTGTTACATTGTAAAAAGAGAATAAGAAATTAACTTTGGATAACCCAAAGCCAATAGATGCTATTTCAACTTAAATTGCTGAATATAGAAATTCACTGCTGAAGACACTTTTAGAAATACAAAAATTTGAGGATGACATATTGATATTCTCACCAAAAAAGGTTGGAGAATTGAGATGTATAATGAGTAGTTAAAACAGATGTACATAGTTCTTACAACTTCCTTAAATGCTTAATTTTAACTAATTTATTTTACTTAAAACTTCTAACAGAGGCTAGGTAACTGATTTTGCCAAGGCTATGAGGATTCCTCGACTACAAAGGGAGAATTTGGTTGAATGCTGGACCACATCCCTTGGTCTCAGAATCATGTCACACATATAATTATTAATTTTTCAACATATTTGGGGTCCTTGTTCCTTTCTACATTGCCTCCACCATGAGAATATGATCATAGACAAGACCAATATTTGTCTCACTTTGTGACCCATGTACAGGCATGTATGTTGCCCTATCATGTGTGTGCAAACTAGGAGTGGTGATTCAACATCTCTTTCCTCTTAAAGAAGTCTAAAAAATGCTTCTTAACAGAGGCATAACAATTTCAACTTTGAGCCCTAATTTACATTTTTATCCCTTCTAACTTCACCTCTAGCCATTGACTGTCACATCTTTGTAGCTTTGGGTGCACACACATAAATGCATACATCCATATGTTGTCCATCTGAATTACTAATGACTAAATTGAAGAAAACTGGAATCAACCTCTTAGTACAAAATGTTATTCATCTATGCAACAATTCCAGAGTGTAAAAATCATTCGCCTTGATCGGGATCCCGGCCAAGGCGAATGATTTTTACACCCTGGAATTGTTGCATTGAAATGCACATTTAGTGGATGACTCTGTTAAAAGTTACTGCTGCGGCACCTCCCGCAGTTTCTTGGAAGTTATTTACCTACTTTGCATTGTCAGTATAAAGTGAATGTCATGTTCATATGGAATACGCACACAACCATACAATTTTCTGATACGTTGGTATGGCCTGGTTACATTGGGATATCATATTACTTTCCAAACAACTGACTGCTACATAATTAGGATTGACATTGCATTTATTTAGAAAAGTTTGGTAAGTCACCATTCAAGATATCATATTAAATGAGAAATTTCTATTGATAAGTAATTGTAAATTACATATTTCAGTTTAGGACTCAGGTCAAGGAAAGCAGTTATTAATTTGCGTTTACTATTACGGTAGTGTAATTTACAGGGTGGTTGCGGTATAATTTTAATCCCTTCGTGGCAGGGTCAGGATAAACAAATTATAAAAATATTGGGTTTTCTGCATTATGAATAACAGCTCTATTTCTAGTCCTCTGGTGGAGACTTGGTCAGGATGCGTGAATCATTGACACCAATGAAGTCTTCAGCAGAGAATTAGAGACACTGGCATGATTCTAATCACAATCCAGAAAACCTAAAAATCTTTAATAAGTATGACATTAAAAAAGATCATATGAATATTTAAACTTTACATTTTCTGAAACACTATACATTGTATGTGCATGCAGTTTCATAGATAATCAAACTTTAACTCACCCTGAGTCCTTGAAACATAACATACTTGGAGCACAATATAAAGAGTCCATGGTGGAATAGGCCTTCTTTCTCATACAAAACCAGCTCTCCACGTTTCATTTCGCCACGAATCCCATCTTTTTTAATAAAATTTGGAAACATAACAACAAGGGTGAATGGAGAAATAATGAGCAAGGGGAGTATTAAGGCAAACCAGAACTGGGAAGCAAAGGTATTCATCACTATTAGGATTGCTGGCACAATGTAACTTCCAAGTTGACCACCAGCTCCCACAAAAGCTGCATCCCACTGGATGGAGGGGAAAGTTGGCTGATGTCCAGTGGCATAGAAGAAGTATGAGCTGAGAAGGGCCCACCACAAAATTGTCGACCATGGAACACTGAAAAGTTGAGCTGAGAGAAGGAGGAGGCAGATCAGAATAATGCAGTGGAGCACTAAGAACAATGGATGACATCCAAGAACTTATATTTATAATTTATAAATAACGTATATATATATTAAAATATATTTAAATATAGAGGAAATATACTCACTGGACATCACAATTCTTTCATGTTGGAAAACTGTCTGGATAGCAAGGACAAGAATGCTAGCCACAAGCATTAGTGCTGTTGATGGTGCAAGGCTGTCTCCAAGTAATAAACTGATGAACAACAAAATGAAGAGGCTAAAAATTATTACTGCAGCACTGTACACAGTGGCTAATCCATACACAACTGGAAAGTCTTTTTGGGAGCTGAGAGATTTCTCTCTGTTCCTTCGGTCCAGAGATTCCTTAATCTGATTGAAAAGGTGAGGTATGATATTATCTTGTCCATAAACTCCATCCATGGTCACTTTTGTCCTTGGAAGCAAATAAACACTGAGTGGATTAACATAGAGTCTAAAAATACTGATTCCAAGAAGGAAAAATATAACTGATGGCCAAACTTGTATTTGCCAGGGTTTCAAGCTGTATTTAGTGTTTTTAGGAAGACCTTGTAGTATCCAAAATGCTGATATGCATATGACAATGACAGTTGGAACATAGCGCACAACAGAAACAGTAAATGAGAATCCGACTAAATTGCCACTGCTTCTAAGCCACATACGAAAAACAGTGACTAACAATGCCAAGTAGATCAATGTGTAAAAGTATTGCAAGCCATAAATGCTGAACACTGCCGAGGTGGGAAATTTCAACCACTCTGAATTAATGCACCACATCTGTTCCTCACGACATCTCCAATAATGGTGTGACAGTCTTATAATTAAAGCAAATAGTAGGGTCAAGAGCATAACTTTTGGTTTTATAGACATTCCCTTATACAACAATCTATTTTTATCAGGTCTCTGTTTTGTTAAATCTTTGATACTACTTGAAAAACATAAAACAATTAATGAAACAGATATAAGATTAAATGACAGTACAGTGGAATCTTCAACCACATAGCTATTGGAAAAATATCCAAAGGACGATGATAGAAATACTAATCTCATTGCCATTGAAAAATTATCTTTTGATTTCAATTTTGCAAAAATGTGGCCAATTGACACTTTTGAAATCATAACCAAAATTGGCAATGTGGACAATAGACATGCTAAATAGCAAAATGCGATTTCAAAACGTTCCACTACTCTTAATTGGTTTAAAAGATAGCTCGAACACAAGGAAACTAGAAATATAAATGCCAAAATTGAGCTACTAGTATTAATAATCGGCTCCATTTTATCCATTGGTACTCCCTCAACTATATACAGTATGGAAAGAACAAAAATTACCATAAAACAGAGACCTGAAACCATCAAGACTTCATCGAATTGAACCCATATTTCAGAACACATATTTCTTGCAAGTAAAAAATATTCTTTAAGAGCTTTGGAAAACAATTGAAATTCTTCAAGATTAGAAACACCATCGACTCGTTGAGACAGCCACTCGAATTTATTTAGGATGGTTTGAAGTTTTTCTTGGGAAAATTGATGTGACTTCTCTGAATAGAAAGTCAAATATTCATTTACTTGAAGTGCGTTTCTCCACAAAGCCACAAGGGCATATTTCCAAATGTCACTGGAATTCCCTCCTTCCGTTAATGGCAGTGTTTCGGTAATGACATTACCCAAGTTGGCGAAAGGAATGGGGACTCCTAATATAATAGAAAGTGTTGGAACTAAGTCTATTTGGCTGACAGAGTCAACCTTTTCCACAAGATCACTTGGGATGAGAGGAGCAGGAGAATACACAAACAGAGCGGCGGTGACTTCATCCCTGCTGTCTCCACCATGATCACCTAAAAAGTTTTTGCAAGATGTAGGGTGTCCATTTATGTTAATATATCATTTAACTGAAGGTATATGGTATGAATTAAAATTAACCCTAACCTGTAGACGTCATCCCATGGTCTCCCATGACAAATAGCACTGTATCTTCATCCATTACATCTACTATACGTCTGAAATTGAACAAAAAAATGAATTTTAAAAGGGCTGATAATATTTAAAATACCAGAACTCCTTAGACAGGGAGATCACCTAATGGCAGAGTTGACTTCTTTTAATTTTCTACTCATCTCTGGGTGATAAGGCCCATACTTGTGACCGCAATGATCCACTCCTAGAAAGTGAGCTATAAGAAGCTTCCAATCCTTACTGTTAATTTCTGGAATTAAATGGTACGTAACTCCGTTGTCCACAGTGTCCAAATCCCACACGTTAAATGATGGATATGCGAACTCCCTCATAAATCTCTTTGGGTAGAGTCCAGTCCAAGTATCATCGCCCATGAAAACGATGCTAAAGTTCTGAGCCACCAGCTGGTCGATTAGATTATCTTCATTTATTTCTGCAGTGGCAAAATTTGAACCAACATCTACAAAAGTTGGTAAACTGCCAGTCGTAATTCCTTTCAGCCTTTGCATAGTGGTAGTAGGTGGGTCAGCCACGAACTTAAAAACTCGTGAATTACGGGGCTTATTCTGAAGAAGTTCATGAATTACAGGAACCTTATTTTGATACGCCAGAGTTTCTGACTCGTTAAGACTTTCGTTAAATTGAATAAAATCATGCCTAAGTGCATCAACTATCATAATAATTACTTTTGAATGAGTAGGTACACACAGGGTAGAATTCTTCAAAATATCTCCAATAAAACCAGAATGGTGCACGATATTATTGTCAAATTTTGGAAGGGGAAACGGCTTTTCTTGCTGAATAGATAATTCGAACGTCTCCGTTGGGACACACATCGCCTTGTCCGTGAAAACATCCCTTTTCAATAGAAATCCCCGTAAAAACAAAAATATTGAGGAAAAAATCAAAAAATAAATCCACAGGGTAATAATGATATATTTCCACGCCCTTGCCATTTTACATTCTGTCCTGCACCACAGTTTAGTCAATTTTAACTATGATCATAAGAATAAATACCCATATCCGGCATTTGTTTATAAAGGGAGGACCTCATTGAGCACTTGCCGTAAGACACCCTTACGCACAGATTTTCAAGGAATATTGAAAATAAATATCTCTCTATCTGTATTACTTCAAATTGGTTTTCAACCATCAATAGAAAACAACCACACTAGTCGTATGTGATGATAGGAGCAGCCGGTTTCACTTCAGTCACACTTCCTCGCACCCTCCACTCCCGATCACTGGTTCGCTGTAACAACAGACTACTAATAAGCGCCAGTCGGTAATACCAACCAGGTAAATTCCTTGGTAAACAATCCTTTTATGACCGGATTTCCACCTCGAGCATAACGAAGCAAGCAAAGTGCAGTTTCAATGGGTTGTATTAGGTGATGATGATTCATCTTGAATAAATAAGGATATCATTTTATGATATGTCTCTTAAGTGGAATGTTACCGCGTGAGAAAATGCTTCGAAATATGTATTGCCTTTAAAAATGTCTAAGTTGGTCAAATATAAGGGAGTCGGAATTGGCAATTGTTTTGGTATTGCCAATCAAGCATGAAATCGATAGATGTAATTCAAATTAGAGCGACAGATATTGTACTTCTGGCAACAATGCTTACACCTGTTCACCTGTTGCAGGTGAGCTTGATATTTTTTATGTTGGCTAAGCTGTGTTGTGTTTTGGCGGTTAAAGTGACGCATGTTTTCAAATATTCCGGCTTTTGTTATGATGAACGGTCGGGAACTAATGAATACCTGCAACTTTTTCTCCTAATACAAATTTTACGACTCGATAATGGAGAAGACTGAATTCAATCACCTGCAGGTGTTTCAAAATGGTGAGTTCTTTTTATTGCTTGAAATGCTTTACTTAATTGAAACGCTTAATCCCGTATCAACAGATGTGCCGTTGTCATATGTAGGCATTCTTGATGTCTTGAATCTAGTTCTGGCCCCACTTTATATATATAATCTCCTTGTTAAACACCATTATTTACTAGTAAATATGGATGATATGAGAAACCGGAAATTAGGAATCCTTGAGTAGAGGAAAACTTATAATCGTTGTGGGCGATAATGTTTACAAAATTAAAGTTTTCCAGCTCGTGGACAAGATTATTAGTAATCTAGGAATGTGATAGAAATTAAATATTTGTATCCAAAATACTTGTCTTTAGGGGACGTCATTTAAATACCGCGACGACATCCAAAGTTGTTAGGAAGATACATATGTAATGTGATAATTCCAACGTGAGCCGTCGAAAACAATTAAATCCAGAATGCGGTCATGCGTGTTGCGGCATACTTCCATAGCGTCTCGAATGAGGTGTAGTAGTGTTAGTTCGTGTAACCTATTGATATAGTTCATCCGAGTATAAAATTACAACAGATTATTACTCCCTGACGTCGAGAAAACTGAAATGTTAGCCATCGGGGAAGTGCACTGAAAACTCTCAATTTTCATAAAAGATGAACCATATTAATGAAATTCTTTCCCTACCTCGCCTTTTCAATGGGGAAAGGCTAATAATTCCCACACAGTATCTTATCCTGTTTCCTCTTTAATACTGTCATAAGTAACTCATTTGTCTTGAAGACTGACATGGCATTACGTAACCATAGCTATCATAAGTATTTCCAATAAAATGTTCGATTTTATTTGTAATTATAATTATTATGTATAACCTTACTGCTACGGAAAGTTCTACTTCTTGGATTGCATCCTTACAATTCCTAAATTTTGCTCATGTTGTCCGAGGGTTACCTTTTTCATATTATTCCTATTACCTAGGCATCTGATATAATCTTCATGTAACAAGATAATTGTTAACTCCATGCGTGTTCTAGAAACGTAGGACTATGGAATAATTTCACTAAGGATGAAAAATATGCCGGAAGAAAAAATTAAATTTATTTTAGCCACAATTTTTAATTTTGGAATTTGTTAACACCTAATAAGGGATGTGGTAGTCCGGTGGGTTGAGCGCTGCGCTACTGACCGGAGGCTCAGGTTTCGATTCTTAGACGTGTCTGAGTACTCTCAGCATCACCAAAGCTTTGAGATTTTTCGGGTGTCACATCCTCCTGGGAAACAAAAGGCAGCTCTGGGAAGGGAAGTGGCCCCCCTACCCTGATATGTGAATTTCACGTACCGTATAGGGCTTAGTATTAGGTGAACTCTACCATCACTACTTTCAGGTTAATAACTGTGGTTGGTGAACACCTAATGAACTATGGCATCCAAAAGATGAAGTTTTATAATCCTTTTTGTACTTATTACATTCCCTACCTGTGTCCTTAGGGGAGGAGACTGTGATATGTTGCATGTTATATGTCCATGTGGCAGTGGAATTTCGCCTTCTTACTATTAAAATTCTTGCTTGCACATTATTGGATAAATTTTTTACTGTATCCTAAGGTGCAATTATTTGTTAGTTGATAGTTTATGCATTTGCATGTGCGTAAGTTGAAAGGATTTTTGCATGAATGCATACGCCACTGTGGGTATAGGTTTGCATGGATGTGTTGATTTTGCGTGTGATTTTGCTCCCTTTTATGGGTGGTGACCTAATACCCCCACCACACGCCATTGCGGTGGCTTGTGGGGTATTATGTAGATGTACTTTTACTTCTATGTTATTTTACTACCGCAATTGATCTCTTATTAGGCACTTCCAATGGTGATCTGCGACAGTCAGCTGAGGAAATGGATGAAGAACGCCAAAAAAATATTGCATATCAGTATTTATGTCACCTAGAGGAAGCCAAGAAGTAAGTCTTGAGTTTGATTTTACACTGTTTGCCAGATATATTATTTAATACTCTTTCATACAGCAAACTGAAACAGATATCCTGCATCTGTGAGTTCAAATTAAAAACATTAAATTACCATGTTGACCTAATTACATTGTACTATTTTCAATGGAACAGTTGTGTAGTGAGTCGAGCATTCAGTAGTAGTAGTTTTGAGGGGAGGCGACCGACAGCTGAGGTCATTTGCGCCATAGGGGATGGACAGGAAAGGATGAAGGGTGGAGAGAAACCCGGCGTCGGCATTAGCCTACTCTTTACGAAAGGCGCCAAGGGGTCCGCAATTTAACGTCCCATCCGACGGACGGCGTACTCACTCAAAGTGCCCTCCACAAAGCACCTCAAGTAGGGATCGAGATACCTCTGAAAAATATTCAACACCGCCGGGATTTGAACCCGCGCCCTCAGGGTGGGAAGCCAGCACGTTAGCCCCCGCACCATCTCGATCCCCTCGAGCATTCAGGCACTGACCCAAGAGCCTGGAATAAAATCTGGTCGATCCTGGTCACCCTCAACATCACTAGGTTGTGTCAATTATTGTATCATAATCTTTCATTCATAATTTGTATTTTATTTCATAAGATAGTACTTCTTAATTACTTTCCATAAGTGAATAAGTGACTTCCTCTGATCCACATCCCTCTCTGATGCATTGGCTAAGTTGCTGGCAAAGAACATTATTTTGAAATTTCACGCAGAGCAAACTAAAGCTTGATTATCTGTTTATTTAACTGATTTTATGAACCACCCATCGACTTTCATTCCGACCTCCAGTTCTTCCCATGCCTCTTTAATCATTTTTTCCACATATATGTTGAACAGTGCAGGTGATAATAAATCCTGCCTTACTCCTCTTAGTAACAAGGCCCATCTGGGCTCTCCATCCCCCGCTATCACCTGAGCAGTCGGAGACATGTACAGACAGGTACAAGTCTCCTATCCCTCCAATGAACTCCCATTTTCTCCAATATGGTCATTAATCCTACCCAATGCACTCTATTAAGCACCGTCTCAGAATCAAAGAATTTAGCAAATGCATCCTGGTTGTATTTATTTATTTAGCCTTAGTCCGGAAACAGTAAATTTTGGTCTTTACATCAGACTATTAACAGTGAAAACAATGGAGACAATTACAAACACGCAAGCCCCTAGGTGGAGGAAAACCCACCCAGTAAGGTTTCAAACTTGCGACCTTTGGATTGGCAGAACATTGGCAGATGTTACCCCACCGCCACCAAGGCTGGCATTTTCTATGTTCCTTTCTATTAGTGACCGCATAATTTCTCTGGCACAGGGTGTTTGTCTGCCCTTTGTGAAACCAAACTGATTAGCCCATAAGATATCATTTTCCTTCCTCTTCATCCTCTTATTGATGATCATAGTACCATATTAACTACGTGTGATATCAAGCTTATTGTTCTATACATTGTTCTCACCTAGGGCTGCCTCTCCCCTTTCTGGGACAGGAGCTGACAATGATCTGACAAAATCTTCCAGTCAAATTTCTCCCCCAAATGCTACAAATTAATCCTTGAAAACAGTATCTTCTATGTTTTCCTAAACCCTAAACTAGTTGTGTGGTGATAACAATGCCGATAGCCTAAGTTGATCTCAATTCCCTTTCCATCTCTCAATTAAATGTGCCTGGACCTAAGCTATCCTCATCCTCTTATTATTCTCTTTCTATGTTTAATGTTCCTCCTGGCATAATTGCTTTAACACCTAAGTCCTTTGTGTGTTCTCTCCATTTCTCCTGAATTTGTGTGGGTTTATTTGATAATTTTCCTTTGGTATCCTTAATAATGTGGACGGATTTTCCCTTCTTATTTCCCAGTAGTGCTTTCACCTTTCTGCATAGCGTGCTGATTTCGCCCTTCCTTTGTAAACTCTCCATATCCTTGAACTGCATCTTCCACCATGCTTCTTTCACACTATTAGTCTCTTGCATCCGTTTATTATTTATTCTTTTTACTTCCTTCTTCCTAACTCTTAGCTTACATTCCTAATCATATTGTAAGTAGTCCATGGTTTTCTTGGCCTTTATACTTATTTAGTTTGCCTTCGGCTTCATTTGCAGCCTTATACATTCCTTTTCTGACATGTTCCCATCATTATTATAATGTACACATCCCCCTGTACTCACACTAATTTTTCCACTGTCTCTTGATTCTCCTTTCTTTTCATTCAGGATACTGTGTTTCTAAGTGCAATCTATTTCCTCATCTGTCTCCCCTGGTTTACCCTTTTGAATCTGATGTTACGTTGCCTTTCTCAATTGTGTTCTTTAACTTGACACCATCACTCAAATGTTTGCCCCACTGGGGTCAGACACCTTGGCAGTTGATTCTCTGAGAAACAAATGCTGCACTGAGTACCTTCCTGACCAGGCCTGTCTCCTAACCTTTGACCTATCTGACATGAGTGACCCGACCAGGAGCAATTGTATTTCCCCAGCCAGTACTACTCTAGGAGTCAACAGAATATGCCAGACCTTCCGACACATTAAGTTTACCTCCCAATGGAGAGGGAGTCAGTTATTTAATGGAAAAAAAATAAAAAAATGCAAGTTGATTAGACTTATTTTAGCAAAGGAATAATATCAAATAATTTAAATAGGAAAATTTTATGTAAAAAAATGGGCCGAGAAGAAATGAAATATGCTATAAAGAGATACAAAAATCGGTATTTTTTATGATATGAAGAACAATGTATTTTTCCTCTGTTCTTTTTTTTGGTACTACTAGTTTCAACACTTAGGCATCATCATCAGGTACAATGAAAAAATAGTAACTTTGTGATTCCACTGAAAATTTATCACCAGATGTCGAAACCCGGGTCGTCTTGTAATGAATTTTCAGTGGAATCACAAAGTTACTATTTTTTCATTTCAACTATGAATCGATTTCATAAAGTTATGCCGGAAACCATCAATTATATCAGGTATAAATGACTCAATTTGAGGTCCATGTACATGTATAAAACCACTCTTGTGGGGAAGGGGTGGGTGAGAGAGGAGGAAGGAGGTGGGGTTGTGATCGGCATTGATGGGAAGGAGAAGAGGAGTGTTAAGCCTCAGGAAAGGCAATTAGTGGGGTTCACAGTAAGGGGGGGAAGGGGTAGTGAGGTTTTCCGCGAAGGAAAGGGATGTTTCCAGGATTGGGGAGAGGGGTTCCATCTATAACTCACTGACCAATTGACCCTTTTTCAAATCCTTTCAATTTCCAGCCCTTCCCACTTGTCCATCCTCCTTCCTTTGTCCATTTGGTGTATCGGTTCCTGGTTGATATTGCTCCCATGATTTTCTTCCCGCAGATGCTTGGCGAAGTGAGATTGTGCGAGGTAACATTTCCTAAAACAGCATTTATGTGCCCCCACTGGTGATTTTAATGATCTCCCTGTTTGGCCCTTGTAGATAGCGCTTCAGTCCTTACATGTTAACTTATAAATGCCACTTTTATTTTGTATTTCCACTTTGTCGTTCGTAGTGTCCATGAATGATTTTAGGATGCTCGCACTGTATAAGTAAAATGCTATCTGAAATTGTTCCCCAGGGAAAAAGTTGGCTTTTCTGGAATCAATCCAAGTGTGGTTGTACCAAAATAAAGAACAGGGGGAAAATACTTTGTATTTTCCCCCTAATGATATCGTCCAGTATAATTTTACATTTTATTGCTTTTCAAGGTTATTAACTGTCACTGCCCTTGGTGGGATCAAAATCCCCTTTGGTACCATATTAGGAAGTAATATTGTCGTTGCCATTCTTGAATGACCTATTTATATTTTTGCAGATGGATGGAAGTCTGTTTGAAGGAGACACTGCCCCAAACAACTGAATTGGAAGAAAACCTTAGGAATGGTGTTTATCTTGCAAAACTTGGGAATTTCATTTCACCTGAAATAGTAAATTTGAGTAAAGTGTATGACATTGAGCAGAAAAGATACAAAATTGCAGGCTTACAGTTCAGACATACTGATAATATCACTTGTTTCATGAAAGCTTTGTGTTCTATCGGTCTTCCTAAGGTAACTATTATATGATAAATTTCTTTTATCAGTTTATTTTGCATCTTAATTTCTTATCCACTTTTAATGTTATTGCAGACTTTCCACCCTGAAACGACTGATGTATATGACAAAAAAAATTTACCTAAACTTATATATTGCCTCCATGCATTGAGTACTCATCTTTTCAAACTTGGGAAAGCTCCACTCATGCAAGATCTGTATGGCAAAGTTAACTTTACAGGTAATTAAATAGTTATTGTTTACTTTTAATCATCTTCAAAAACTATCACCTAATTATAAGTTATAGGTAGGGTTAATGAGTAGTTTCATGCCACATGTTGCAAAATTTTGCATATTTTTCATTGATTTTTGAGGTCGTAAAGAAATTGATGATTGCACAGAATTTATTGATAAACATATACTGCTCTGTAAAATCCTGAATAGCTTTTTACACAGCGAATCATTACTTGTACAATATTCTGAATATCTCTCTCATATGTCCAATATACAAGCATACTTACTCATGACAAATCTCCTTCAGATAGGTTTTTAGTATTAGTCATCATTTGAGTTTGGATAGATAAGCTCATTTCCTCAATGTTTAGATGGTTAAAACTTGGGCAGAATTATTTATTGCCTATATCAGAAATAGTAATAATGTTTATTGGTTCCTATAAGACATGTTTGTAACAAGTATGTAACACGTCAGAGTCAGCATGTATCTCAAAATATTAGTAAGTGTGCAGAGTAAAATCCAAAAGCAGGAGTCAGGAGCAGTAACAAGAACATTTTCGTGGAGTTATTTATGGAGAAAATCATTGACCAAGAGAAAGGGACATGAATTCATCCAATGTAAAGCATTTATTATCATAAAGGAATTGATATAGTTCAGACTTAAATTACAAATTTGTCCTGTATTTCCCTTAATTTTCTCGGTATTGCTTTCAAGAATTTTAAATCAGCATATCCAGGGTTCAGGGCATATTCAGGGCAAACATGAACGAGCTGTGGGCAGTTATTCTAAAGTCGTTACAACCTCTTGTGCTATACCTGTGTACATCAGCAAATGTGCTGCCTACTAAAGTTTGGGAGGTTTGATGCTCGCCTCTAACCTAGGGTTAATAGAATATTAGAACTAAAGCAACAGATATAATTTACCAGTGCAGAAGTTCCTTAGTTGTTGATACAACTTTTGCAAATTGCTATGGGTAATATAAATCATAATTTACCCATTTCATTTGGGATAGGGCTCTTTTATTACAATATCCCTGAAGCACTGACTGCTTAATAAATATTTGTGGCCAAAATTATTTTTTAATTTGGTTGAATTAACCCTCAAACTCTCATGCTCTCTGCTATGATATTATATTGAATGTGCATGGAGATTGTTAAAGGTTTATAATACTTTTTAATGTGTTCATTCATGGTTCATTTAATTTAGATTTTAGGGTAGGATATGGAAAACATGGTTTTTCTCCGGGCAAGGTCTGGGAGTTTTGAAGTCTTAAATAAGTGAATAGATGAGCACAGTTGAATTTTTCAGATTAGTTTAATGTGCTGATTGTTCAGTCTAAATGAATGAGCCTTCCACTGCAAAATTTGTCTAATTAAATCAAAGATGATTGTGTCTTACCATCTGAGGCATCTTCCTTGCTCTGCCATTTTATTAGTCATTATTGTCTTGGCCACTTTATTAATCCTAATATGCTGTTTTTTCCAGATGATGAAATAAATGCAGTGTGCAAGGAGTTAAAAAAATATGGAATCAAAATGCCACCGTTTCAAAAAATCAGTGGAATGCTTGCAAATGACTTAGCTGGAGATGAAGCATCACTTCATGCTGCAGTCATAGCTATCAATGAAGCCATAGAGAAGCAGGTAATTATCATGTTCATGGTGGCCACCCACTCAATAGCAGCGGGAAATCAGAAAATCTTGAGAAAAAACTGGGAAATACATTTTTGGACTCGGGAATAAATGACAATGCATTGAAATGATGTACAGTGGTACCTCACAATGGGTTCTTTGAACGTTCAACTCATTTAATGTGTATGTACTTTGTAATGAAGCTTTTGGTTTCTGATTGAGAACTCATTGTGATTGCGCCAGTATTTTCAATTTTATCATTTTAAGGGGGGTTTAATGTGCTTGGATCTATTATATTTTCTATTTTATGGCACTAAATAGTTATGAATTGACCTCCCAATTTTGTACTCAAGGGATACATAAACTCTAATTACAAGGACCGAATCACCAACATTTTGTAATAAATGTCATGTATTTGGCCTTACTTCAGCAACAGTGTTACCAACAGCCTTCCTAATCCCATAAGACCCATTGCAAATAAGTAATTACAGAGTTGGCTGGTGAGATTTCTGTCCACTTCTCTGAATAAAAGCTGCTGCTGCAAAATATACGTGTTAAAGAGGAATTGTAAAATGACAATAATAATAATATTTATTGTTCACTGACCATGCATATCATGTAGGTATAGGAATCGTCAAATAGAAACAAAAGTACAAAATACAGGTACATATATAGAGCATTTAAATTTAGTGTGTAATAAAAATACAATGCATTAAAACTAACTGCTTGTCATTTAAAAATTCAATGAACAATAGCACTTTATTAGGAGTTTCCTGAATTTCAATTTGTAATTGCATAATTTATCCCTTGTTTTCAATGAGTGTGGTAATTTGTGATGAATTCTGACACCCATTGCCATTGGGCTTTTGAATGAAATTGCTGATTTGTGGTAACTTGGGTGGATGTTGTTATGATGGTAAGTTAAATAAGAGTGAATATCACTATTCGCATGAAAGGAATGGATATTATTTTTGATGAAGACAGGCATGAAAAATGTATACATATATGGAATGGTAAGAATGTTGAATTTTTTGAACGAGGGCCTACATGGTGTCGTATAAGCAGCACCAAGAACATGTTAAATAACTTTTTTTAATTAAGGATACTTTGTTTTCAAAATTCAAATAAACCTCCCAGAGAAAAGTGAAAAGGCTGTATGGTATGAGCTAGGCTTACTGTCAGCATTTTCACTGATGTAATTATGAATCATACCTCTCTATCTCCTCTTCTTTCATGAGATACATGTCTGAAGTGCTCATCATTCCTTCCCTGGACAGGAATGTTTGAATGCATATTCCTCATTAAGTAATGCTCAAGTATTTGACTTCTAATAATTTGATATTCAACTCTATTTTATTCTAGGACCCAAATGAAACCTGGACCACCTTACTAAATCCTGTTGTCGAATTCCGGCATTTGAACAAACAGTTGAAAGTGGATTATCAATTTTCATTGCATGATGCCAAAAGGATCAAAGCTGCAAATGCTCTAAATAGGGTAAGTTTTTCCTTGTTTAGCTGACAGATGATTTTTGTTTGAGTAAAGTGATAAATAGCATGATTAATGGGACCCTTTTCATGACTGAACTCAAATCTTATAAGAATTAGGAATCTCTTTCTGGAAAAGATAGACTTATCGATTGATTCTGCAGTATTCATACAATCCTACATCCTTATATGCTCATACTTACTCATTGAATTGTGTCAGACAGTGTTCACTGTGTTGTTAGTTGATGAGGGATGAAACATGGCAGTTCTTCTGTACTCAGTAGTTCTGTATTCAGCCAGATTTATAATGTTTACCTCAGCTCTCTAGAAACCTTTCATTTAACTCAGTAGCATATTCTTGAGTTTCTCCTTTCTGAAGCCCTCAGCCTTTGGTTGAATTTGTCAGCAGTTGAGCAGAATATTGAACTCAACCCTGGTATACACAGTATGGAAAGAATGTGATAAAAAATCTATTCAATAAGAATATTTTTTCTTCCATTTACTAATATGTACCATTATACATTTGATGTACTGAGATGTTATGTGCTTGGAATTATTTTGTTATATGGATGACTTTATGCATATTCAAAAGACTGAATTTTAATTTGCTTCTAGCACCATATTTTGTATCCCAATTAAGCCTGTATGCATTGTACCCTTTTTGACGTGCCTTATGTCTTGTACATACGTACACCATACATCTGGTATTTTTTTAAAATGATCTTTAGGCAAATAATAAATATATTATTATGTATTATTTATTCTGTAGCTCGTATAACTCTGGGAAGCTACGTTAGCCAAGTCGCTATAATTTGTCTTGAATGCATTACTAATATTGATGTAAATCTGCAGCAGGTATCAATGCATTAAAATAAATAAATAAAAATGTTACTCTCCAGCAATCCAGTATGTAATTGGGCTCAGGTTTTCCGTTTTCATTTAAAATGTCAGATCCTCTAATCTAGCAATAGACAATAAAGTAATTGAAAAATGAGAAGATATTTTTAACTCAAGAAGGGTTCCAGGATATAAATTGTTTATTCATCATAGAATTCATTTCAATTATTATTTCAAAAATTAACAAATTTTTCTTATTTGTTAAAATTCTCTTTTATTATTAATTGTGTGTTAAATGTTTTCTTTCAGTCATTGAATGAAAGCTATATACCAGATGCTTACGATGAACTGCTCACTCATGCTGAAATCCAGGGACACATCTGTTCAGTCAACTGTAAGTAATGACTTATCTTGCGCTAAACACATTTTGCGTGTCTGTGACAGCTCTTTTATTGTAATTTCTAATTGCAATGTTTTCAGTCTCATGGACTTGGAACAAATTAGTGGAGTCAGCAGAAAAAAGCCAGTTTGAATTGTTCAAGCACCTTTTGAATTCTCCTTTTTTGCAGCTTAAGGTAAGGATCTAAATGACATTGGTGTAAAATTAAAGCTGATGAGTACTGCTCATAAATAAAAGTTGACCAGCTCAATAATTTATCTGCATTTTCAAGGGGGCCTATATTTGATGTGGTTTGATGAAAAAGTATTACATTTATGTACCAACTATATATATACACACGCACACATATGTATATGTATGTATGTATATATGTGTATATATGTATATATATATATATATATATATATATATATATATATATATATATATATATATATATATATATATATATATATATATATATGTATATATGTGTATATATGTATATATATATATATATATATATATATATATATATATATATGTATATATATATATGTGTATATATATATATATATATATATATATATATATATATATATATATATATATGTGTATATATATATGTGTATATATATATATATATATATATATATATATATATATATATATATATATGTATATATATGTATATATATATATGTATGTATATATATATATATATATATGTGTATGTATATATATATATATATATATAGTTTGTGTGTGTGTGTATATACATAATTAAATTCAAAGGCATGGCAGGCATAGTATAGTACTTTACCACGCCATTTATTTCAATAAATGTTCTGAAACATGCATCTCAGTGCATGTAGACAAAGTGAGAGCAGGGGAGGGAGGGGTATGGACGAAGGATGCTCATTGCCTCAGAAGTGATTTCAAGTTGTGAATCTTTCTCTTGACCCATCATCAATCAGACTGGGCAACTGGAAGCTCTTATGACTGTGCTTGAGACTCGGATACTTGAGAACTTCCTTGGTCAAGGTCCCCTGGAGGATGGGGGCTTGAGAACGAATGGGAAGTGATAGAGGGGAGAGGGAAGGTTGCTGAGGTGGTGAAATGCTTTGGGGAAAGCAAAGGCAAGGAAGTTGGGAACAATTACTCCTTACAAAGGGAAATATTAGGTACTTTAAGCTTTGGGAAATTTCAATCTGCGCTGATGCAATTATATATTTTTTAAACCTTTTGGTAATGAGTGTAGAACTCTCATTTGGAATTTATTGCTATAAGTATTGTCCAATTTTTGGCAGCCAGGGACATTGGATGGGCATTTTTAAAAAACCGCGTGTGTTCCTTGAAGTTTGCCTGGGCACTTTTTCCACTTTAGCCAATGTAGCATACAGAATAGTTGTCATAAATTAATTTTCGCTTGTGCGATTTCATCTGTCAGCCCAATTTATCTGTTCTGTTGACCAAGGAACTTTCAAGAGTAACCTTAGGGTGTAAAAGGCTGTCTAAGCGGTTAGGGTAGGAGGTTGGAAAGTTAATAGGAAAGGTTACTGGCAAAAGAAAGTGAGTGTCATTTTAGTTTTGATCTTCCTTTGGTGAGGAGAAAACTATCTCTTTAATAGCCTTTAATTTTCCCTTTAGGATTTTGTCCACTTCTAGGGGGTTTTAACCATTGTCCTGGGCGAAGGAAATGGTGATGTTAGGTTCCTCGTAAATTTAGTTGGTGAGGGACATACAGGTAGATTGATGAGGCAATCAATATCAATGAGTGAGAAACAGAATGTTTTTGCAAGTGATGATGGGAGGAGTCATTGGGTACAATGTGTTCTGTTGTGGATAGTTCCCTGTACATAGTGAATGTGCACCTTTCAATTTTGATAGAAACACTAAGGTCCAGAAAATTGATGAAACCTGAAGTACCTTTCTCCATCACACAAGCAATTTTAAATGAATCGAGTTCAGGTTGTTTTGGAATACTTATAAGTAATGGTCCATCTTGGACCAAAGGCAAAGCCCATGTAGTGATACCAATAAGTGACATATTTCAGGATGGGATCATTTACTTTGAGTAACTAATCTTCAGCATTGTTAGGGAAAATTTAAGCTAAGATTGGGCCAATAGGAGGATTTCTAGGCCATCAGATTGTTTATAGTATTTTGACTCAAAAAAATGTTAGCTTTGTTCACTGATTGGACTGTTAAACTGAGGGAGATGGTCTTTAAGAAAGGGCAATTTTTGAATGCATCTTCCACAAAATTTAGTGTCTTAGATGTTGGAAAGGATGGAAGGGAGAAGTTCTGAATGTGCTAGGAAACTAATTTAGCATTATTGGCTGCTCCAAGTGGTCAAAGAGAGTTTGTTAGCTCAATTGAGTTTGTGATGCCAGAATTTAAGTTTGAAATTGTTGTGAGTGCAGAGATGAATGTGTAAATGAATAATGGGAAAATGATGACCTGAAAAAGACAAAAGGTTTAACAGGTATGTATTTTGGGCAAGTGTTGATAGAGGTCCGGTGCTTGGCGCTTCATTTGGACAAGTTTACTCTTCTCCATATTCTGGGAAATCAAAGTTGCAGTGGTGCTTTTCTCTGGACTCTAAAAAAACTGGAGTTGGATCTTTAAACAGGGCCTATAAATAAGTTTTTGAAATAAACTCCACTGGCTGCCTATTGTAATGTATTGTAAAGGATTACAACAGTTACCCATGTTGGCTCTTTGCACAACTGACTTCATGTTGGATGACCTTGCAAAGGTCGTAAGGAAGTGGTGACATTGGGCAGTGAAGTGTGGGTGGTGGAGATGGTGGTTGAGGTGATTTTGGCAAAGAGCTGCTTCATGGCAGTCGATTCTTGTCAAAGTGCCACCTAGCAATTCACAGCAAGGTTTTTTAGTAAGGTGCAGTTTTGCCATAAGTACAGTATGCAGAAAAGGAAACATTGGCAGGAGTCTCTACCTTGGTACACAAATGTCAGCTCTATTAAAAGCTGCTTATAAACCAGCTAACTAAGTTTTTCATTGTATATTAAATAATTGATTGATAAGAATGTTAAAGCACCGTGGGTATGAAATTTTACAAAAAACAAATTATATGACAAGGCTACTAAATGATAATCAGTGGATCACGACCAAATTGGGACGAAAGAAAACCAAGAGTAATATGTCCGCAGCCTGATTTTCTTGAGATATTCACCATTGAAGAAGCAGATGCAGCACAAATGTTGCAGGCAGAGCACATGGTCCTATCTCCCTTTTATTTTCCATTGCCAATTAACATTTGAGATCATCTGCAGAGTGGATGGCTGAGGATATCTTTGTCTCTAAGGCTGATAAATCCTATAAATTGCTCAACAGACATTTAGAATTCATTGGGATGAATGCAATGCTGCAATGGAATTTGTCTACTCTTCGACAAACGTCTAATATTACTCAATGAATCAGTTTATCA
Organism: Hetaerina americana; assembly: GCF_022747635.1. Classification (NCBI taxonomy): domain Eukaryota; kingdom Metazoa; phylum Arthropoda; class Insecta; order Odonata; family Calopterygidae; genus Hetaerina; species Hetaerina americana. The sequence goes on along the minus strand of NW_027286069.1, from coordinate 1,039,449 downwards.
AAATCCCTGCTTAAAGGTTTGTATTTTTTTATTTGTTTCTTTCTAATCTGGTGCCAGTCGGAGGAATAGTTCTAAAACACTCCTATCTAAGGAACATTAAAAAGGATTGCCTCTCAAAAATATAAATGAGTTAATATATTTCAACAGAAAGGAGGCAATTGCCTACAGTTACAGCTAATTACCTGTATGGAATTTGTGAGTTGGCTAGTATGGAGTCATCTTCCATGTATAAAGAGGCATATGCTGACAGTTGATTGTTGATGATATGAGGGATATTCAATGAGTATTTTTAGTGACTTTCAAAATCAGTTAAATTTAATCGATATAAATGAGATTTAAATAAATTGCACAATTCTTCATTTAATCCTTGACAGCATTCAATAACCACCAGTGTATAAATTTCTTAAAGGCTACCGCAAAGAAGTGTGTGGGCAACTCGTGGAAAAGATCTTTAAGATATTTGAAGTGTGTAATTCCTAGAGAAGTGATAACCTTCCTTTGCTAATACAAGGAATTAAAGTCGTCCACCCGAGGAAAGAACAGGACTGTATGAGAGATCATCTTAACTTTATCAACTCTGATTTTCAATCTCCCAGACGTATAAATCTTATTGAATGTAGGTAGTCATCATCTTACATCTTTGGTTAAGCAACCATGGCATTTTTAATGGATTTCAAATTTCATATGTATTAAGATCTCATGATATCTTTCAGAATCAATTTTAGCTCCACTTTTTATAAATACTGTATCCCATATATGGTATCCCAGAACACATTTAGGAAGACCTTTTCAGCAGACTCTGTCTCATTAAACTTTTCCTTCTTGAAATATTTCATTACTTCCATTCTATTGAGTTCTACAGTAAAATGATTTTCCATCTTTCCATACCTGTTATTAGATAGTGGAGGAAGGAATATCTAATATTTTAGTTGTACATGAAAATCACAGGCTGTGAACTATTCTGAAACTGCAATTCCCAGTGATTGATGAGGTATCCAATATCTTACCAGTAGATCAGAAAGGCAACGCTTAGAATATAATGCGTGTAATATGGTGGGCATCACCAATGGAAACATTCTGCCCTCTTAGCAAAGAATGCACTCTATAATGCCTTTTTTCTTGGACAGCTTCATTTCATTTACCCACTTCTTTGAAATGTTCACCTTTTCTACTCTATGATAATGCTAATTTGTTATTTTTCCAGGATATTAAAAATGGATTCATAGTGCAATATTGCAATTACTTTAATGAAATGCTGTGTACAAATAATTTCAAAAACATGAAGAAAAATGCTACTTTCTCAGAGGGCACTTCACTTCTCCAAAATGCTGTTGGGCACTGTAATAAAATATATGAATTGAAGGGAAACCGTGAGTTTTTCATTTGATTAAAGATTATGTGGGCACTTAATTGCATCCTCTTTTAATGAATGAGTGGCAAATCACGAAATTACCTTTCATTGCCTTGAAGGAGAATCTGCCGTCACGGTAATAAATGAGTTGCTTGACTCTGGTAATTGCTGGGATACTCTGAAGGCATTGAAGAGTCCTTTTCTCGGCCTTGAGGGCATTGATGACTTTGCTGCACCATTGTACTTTGAAGAGATGAAGAATGACCGAGCTGATTCAGGTGTAAGTATGAAATAAAAAAATGATCTAATCATTCCAGCATTGGTTAAAAAACGTATCAGAAGCTCAAATAAACAAGATATATAAACAGAAACATGGTGATTTCAAAAGTGGTGACATGACTTCCCTTGTGATGAATGAATTATCCTCCAACGACTCCAATTATGAAGATTGGTGGGTGTTTTACATTATAATTCCAATTCTGAATGCTTTCTTAAACAGTGGAGGATAGGGTACATTAAATATTCCAACAAGATATGTTTGATGTTTTAAACTTCATTAAAATATTTTTGCACGTAGCTTATTTCACCATTTACTCTAAACATAATGAAAAACTAACAGCATCACGATGTAAACTGTAGTAAAACAACTTCACTTTGCAGTGCTGTTGATGTGAAATTGCTGTAATCCAATAGTGTAATTCATAAATTATTTCTTTTTTTGTTGCAGTCAAATATTTCTGAAGCTGAAATTCAAGCATGCGTGAAAGTTTTAACTCTTGTGGCAAATATCACCAAAATGGTGGATACGAAAAACCCTAATGACACTTGGATTGCATTGAGTCACCCATCTATACACTTACGGGTAATATTTCTTTTAGAATTTTACTTTTCTTGAATTCCTTGTTTTTGGTACAAAATAAATACTAATAGTGTGCCATTTTTAGGACCTTGATCCTCTAATGAAAAATGAATATTGGAAAGCTCTTCATGAAAACCGGAGACTGAAAATATCAAATGATGCTGAATGCCCATTACTGACTTATTTGGATATACAAGACTGTGTTTATATGGTTAATCTTCAATTTGAAAAAAATACCCTGAGTGAGTTTTAGTTTCATATTTGTAGAATAAGTTATTAAAATGGCCTTTTAAAATTGAGCCTCTTGCCGTAACTAATGAGTGTTGGGATGATTTATTTCACTCTGATTATGCATTCAAAGTTTACGTGTAAAATTGAACAGAGTTGGTTTATTAATTGCATATTTGTTTCATGCCATAAACTATTAGTTAAACTGGGAGGCCGCATTTATAGGTCTTTATTTTTGAATTTGAGAATCATTGTATTAAATTAGACATTGAAAATGTTCTAACTTGAAATGTTATGGGTGGCATTTTATTGAGTTCACCATCTGCATCATGCATAATAAGAATAAATTTTATAAGAATTCATTTTAAATATCACTGTGTGCATTATGGGGAAGTGGACATATTTCAAGCTACTCTTGTGAGCAAATGAAGTTTCCCTCTTAAGATCATATCTAATTAGAGTTTTCTAGTTAATTGTAATTATTGAGATGTATTTTTGTTGGTGTTTAATAATTATCTATATGGGAATTTCATGATGATTCTTATGAGCATGTTTAACAGTTGATTTAAAAATATATGTATTATTATGCATTTAAGTTTTATTTTAAAATATTAATGTAAACCAGTAAATTTATACCATCATTCTTGAGTCTCTCCCAAGGATTTCAAAATTTTTATATCAAAATGAATATTTATCCTTGGTCATGTATGTACATGCATATATCGTAGTAGGTTGTAAATGATTTTTCTATTTAGTGACATGAAATGTTTCTGCTTTGGTTTTTTCAGAATGCTACATTTTAACTCAAGCAACAGTTTGAATAAATGATTTGGGAATTATAAAATTAACTCATTTTTTAAACATTTAATATCATTAGATAAAGATAATATGCCAGAAGTTTTAGGCATTGGGAGAGAATATGATGTAGATAGGAATGGCATAGGCTTAATTGATTGTAAGATAGAGGAAGCATTAAGGGAATTGAAATCCAATAAGTCTGTGGAGAAAAATCCCGGCAGAACTACATGAGGGTGGAGGAAAACACAACGGGAAGTGTTTGCATGTGTTAATTCTTATCATTTATGGAGAAGGGATTAGATAGGAAGATATCATCTAGTTTGTGTTAGTGCCATCCCAAAAAAGGGAAAGGCATATGTGAAGACAATAGAACAATAAGTTTGATTTCATGTGTGGAAAAAGTGGTACTTGCGGTAATTAATAAGAGTATTGAAAGGAGGACACATGGTTACTTAGGGGATGATCAGTTTGGTTTCAGGAAGGGGTCAGGTATACACAGTGGCATATTGTTAGTGAGGTCACTAATGGAAAGGAGCATAGAATGCAATCAGGGTTTGATTTTTTGTTTTTTAGGTTTCTGAATGGCATCTGATAGGGTAGAATTGGGTGGAGTTTATGAGTGCAATGCAGGAAATAGGTGTAGATTGAAGAGATAGGCGGCTTAACCACAACCTGTATGTATCTCAGACTACTCAGTTGTGTGTGGAGGATGGAGAATCGGGATGGGCAGTGTTAGGAAGAGGAGTAAGACAGGGGTGTCCTTTAACTGCGGACTGTGGCGTTTCGCGCACGACTATGAATGCCTTTGTAGTTGCTTGTATGGTATTTCACCACAACATCTTGTTCCTATAAAGCCCCCAAAATTTCAGAGTTTAAGAGGACGCCTCGATAGCTGAACTGACTAAAGCACTCAGCTGGACATCGAGGCATCCTGGTTCGAATCCCAGTCAAGGGGAATGAATTTTAGACTCTGAAATTGTTGCATTGAAATGCATATTAGCGGATGACTCCATTAAAAGTTACTGTTGCAGCATCTCCCACAGTTTCTTGGAATTTGTCCATTAACTCCTGTGCTTTTCAACATATATGTGGAGAAAATGATAAAAGAGTCTTAGGAAGAACTTGAGATATGAATGGAAATCGGCTGGGAATTCATAAAATTAGTTGTGTTTGCTGAAGACCAAGCTTTAGCTTGTCAGTCAGCCAAGCATTTAGCAATCATTGCAGAGTGCATTGGAAAGTTATTGTTATAGGTATGTGATGAGAATAAATTAAACAAAATGAGGTCATGCAGTTTTCCAGAAAGAGAAAGGCTAAGTGAAATATTCAAATAGGAGTTCATAAATTAGAGCAGGTGGAACAGTTCACCTATCTTTGAAGTGTCATGGACCAAAATTTTCAAAGTATTAAGGGCATCAGCAGAAGAATTTAACGAGGAAAAGAAGGTATCACAAGGAAGAAAAGAGTAGGGAAAACTTTTGAATAGGGATTTATATGGTTTGTAAACTTGGTTGTTGAAGCAAGATACCATAATAGGCATGGATTTGATTACTGAGATGTGGTTGTGGAGAAGAATAGAAAAGGTAAAATGGAGGGATGGAAAATGAAAAGAAGAAGAATAGGCATGGTGGGGGAGGAGAGGGAGTTGTTGGGATACGTTTAAAGAAGGCAGGAAAATTGGATGTAGAGTGTTGGTGATGGAATGCTGAAGACTGTGGTAGAGGGGAGGGGAAAGGATAGGCACGTTGGATGGGATGAAGTAAGGGAGAAAGTGTGTGCAAATGAAGAATAGGTAAATGAAGTGTGGGATGTCAACTGTGTCATGTTGGATGAAGCTAAGAAATGCAACACTGATCATTTTGTGTGTATCCTAAACCAACCTATTACATTAGACTACCACAATAAAATTATCCAACTGAATTTGCCTCTTGTTTACTCTTTGTGATTGATTCTTTGCTCTTTATTCTTTAAGTAAAAATTTCTTTTTAGCATCACAAAATATTTATATTCTCAGGAATTGATAACTTGAAGAAGATTAACGAGGCAGTCATAGCAAATGATCAGGAGGGATTACTTAAATTATTACGAAATCCATCATTAGGAACAATGGAAATTCATGCTTCTTCAGGACCATTATACTTGAAAATACTTAAGGTAATTAGTTTGTTATCTCACATTTTCATGTAATAATATGTTTACTAGACTGTTTCTAAATTATTTTCTCTCAGTTATTAATTGTGACCCTTATTCATATGTTTTTCATTTGAAGGACCTTGTAGCTCATAAAAAGTTAAAAGAAAGTTCTGAACTGTGGCTTGATGATGTTTATGTAGCTGTGGCAATGGCAAATTATGAAGTTGGTGAGATGGAGAAAGGTATGGCTGACTGTTTATTGCAATGATGACATTGTACCCTTATTAGAATAGAGAAATGGATACAAAAATGCTAGTTTGAAATCGAAACGTTTGACGTGAAAAAATTGGTGTTTCTTCTTGCTGACTTTCAAAGTATTTCATTGCAAGTCTCATACTGCTTACACTGTAATATTTTGGTAAACTTTTGTAGCTTTTTGTGTGAGTTGATGTGGATTAATATTAAATGAAATGTTTTCATGTCTCAATCTTCGATGTAATAAATGTCACTGTGTTATATTTTTTTCAGTATGTAGCATATTGAGGGATATTAATTTTGGGCTTGAGCAAAATAAAGCTGAAAACTCAATTAAGGAACTGGCAAATTATTTCTCTTCAGAAAAACTTAAGGATAAACTAATTCCCATATACATCCGTCATTTACAAGAATACCAGAGTAAAAGGGTAAGTGTTTCCTTCATTTAGTCTTAGTGTTTATGCCACAGGCGGTTTCAATGTTAGGAAAAGTTGTGTACTTATATCTTAATGTATTTTCTTGTGAGTAGTTAATAATTTAGTCCTGACCAATGATTTTGCCATAGTGAAGATATGAAAAATAGCATCATTAAAAGAGATACAATTGTATATATTCAGCTTATAGTTGCTTAATCAACTTCACTGGATAATCTAGATTTTGACAATGAGCCCCAAATTGATTGCATCTATGAGATTACTGGTGCCTTCCCTTATAAGGCACATATGAGCCATTAAAGCAGGAATTGTTCCCCATTGGTGGGCATCTGAGCTCTTTTTAAATGTTTTCCTTGGGAGAATAAGGGAAGATGTTATAGAGGTACATGAAAATAAATCACTTTTGGGGTTTGACAGAAAACAGGGTTTACAGGGTCAAAGTATGTAAGCTGGGAATTTTCAGCTTTGAAATTCAATAAGTATTCTTGATAATAATGAAGTTATAGATCTCCCGCAGTTTATTTGAATTTGTCAATGCAATTGATGTTTATTGCATTTTAAGAATTTTAAAAGGTGGTAAATACCTGAGGTTGTATAATTTAATAATCTGTATTTGTCAGTGTGGGTCGTGGTAGTCCAGTGGGTTGGACCAGAGAATTGGACTGCTGACCGGAGGGTCCCAGGTTCGATTCCCGGGCAAGGCACTCTGGGCACCTGCAGCTCCACCCAAGCTAAAGTGATTTTTCGGGTACCAGGTCTTCCTGGGAAACCATAACCAGCACAGGGAAAGGAACTGGCCCCCCTACCCTGATGTGTGAATTTTCACACGCCGGATAGGTCTTAGCACTGGGTGAACTCTACCATCACCTACTAAACCGACCTTCGGGTTGATTACTGTGTGTTATGGTTTTATGGTTACATTTGTCAATAAACTATTATAAGTTCTTTCTTCACTTATTAGGAGAACCAGTTTACTTCCCCATGGATAATTCAATATTCAAGAAAAGGAAATTCTGCTTTCATCAATTTAATGACCTCAGATATTCGTTGGGATGCTCCTGATGGATTTAAATGTGGTTCTTCCTTCCTGAATCTGGGTGAAATTGAGGTAAAAGTTCAATTATTTGGCCATTTGTTAATGCGATTCATATTAGACAGTCATTTTACTACTATTATTGCAACCTAATTCATAGCCAGTTGCTAATCCTCCCTTAATTATCACCTGGCTATCAGAGCAGATGGTCCAACAACATTATGATTCAAAATTTTTATATTTCATCATTATTACATACTGATTTAATGATAATACTACCCAATTGGGAGTGTCTAGTCACACAGCCTTTGTAATTCTGTACAAAATCATTCACATTCTATGTAATCTTCGACACAGGTTGTGGGCAATCAGCACAATATTGTTGGCACTTTAAGTAGCATATTTATTGTCTTATGTTTTATTAGCAAAATTACTGAAATTCGTTCTCATAATTTGATTTTAAACTCATTATGCTGTCCAGAGACACATAAAAGTGCTCATGCTTGCCTTAATTGCTCCATATTCTTGATTTAAGCTTTGTGAAAGCGACTTGCAGAAGTTATTTTAAGTAATTCCCGACTAATGTATATAATTAGCAGAAGATTATTTATTCCCTTCAAATTATTTTGATTTCACATACGTATTTGAAATTCTTATTGGTTCATATATTTGCCTCATTTTCAGGATGTCATATCATATGTTAACCAAAAGTATGGTTTGTCTTTTGAGAATAAATATGATTTAGAGGTATTTATTCAGTTTCAAGCATATGCTAGAGGATTTGTGGTGAGGAAAATGATGAGGAAGAGGTTAATGGAACTGAGGGAGAAAAATGAAAAAGCTTCCAAAATTCAGGTGTGTTTATCATATTTTAATATTAGTTGTTCAGAGGGAATTTTTGTTTGGGACTTCATTCTCTCAAACCACCTTTTGTTTTTTCTCTGTGTAAAGGCGTGGTGGAGAAGAACTCTCTTAAAGAAGACACAGAAGCAGTTATGCCTGATGAAAAATGAAGCTGGTTATTCTCAGAGGGATTTGGTAAATATATCATTGCAAAATAATTTTCTATCTCTGTTGGAGAAGTTATTTAGTATGTCATTCTGATATTAAAATTTTTTTTCATTAAGGAGGAAAAAGTTATAAAGATTCAAGCATTATGGAGAGGCCATCAAGCAAGACAAGCTTTCCGTGCTTTAGCTCGTCAATTAAATCCACCAATGAAGGTTGTCCGTTATTTTGCCCGCCTTCTCTTGTGGAACACAGATGATTATGAAAAAGAAATTGAGCTACAGGTGAGCTGTAAAATTCTTTGCTTATAGGCAATATGATATACAATGCAGCCTGATTAACCCTGAATTGATGGAATGATAAATCATCTGCATTATTTTCTCTGTGAAAAATCTCCGTTCACTCATTGCTGTTAATATTTGTGCACTTTGTGGTTGCCAACTGTGAAATATTATATCTTGCAGGAGTCTAGTACCTCCATTACCATTTTTCTTACACTTCATGTTGGTGTTTATGTATTGCAACAATATTCTATTATTTTTCCTTCATATAATACTTTTCCACCTCCCATACAAAGTAATGTTTCCATTTGAACCAGTTATGATTTTGATATGCTATAGTGTCAATCAAAGCTTTTAAAGTGACATTAAATGACTGAGCACGTGATATTAGCTTTTGCCTGAGTTGTAACTTCTCCATTTGGCATGAGAGATTTAATGCAGTTTGGGAGAAATGTCTTTCTAGGCAGGGAGTGTTGAGTTATAGCTCACCTTGCTGTTTTAATTGCGAATTTTTTGTAGATTTTCAAATTTTCCCTATTGCTCAAATTATATTTCCAAAGCAAATAAATCAGCACTGCAATATATTGCTTACAAAAATACTTTGTACTAGTTAATACTAGTGAATAGAATCAGTATCTTTTTACTTTACAGGCTTTGAAAGGTGAAATGGTGCAGAAAATTCGGCATAATCAGAAACTCTCCCAGCAATTGGACAGTATGGATATAAAAATTGGACTGCTTGTACAAAATAGAATCACCCTGCAGGTACATATAAGTTTATTGCATATCTCCATAAATGTAAGTTACTTAAGTGTATCTCTTCCTCCTCATCAAAGCCCACTGTGACATGAAAGTAACATTACTTTGTGACAAACTACAGGAAAAGTTAGTTGATACAATTGTTTTGAGCAATGTGGTGGTCTAACTGGTAGAGCACGTTGATTTAGTCTGAAGACCCTTCAAGATTTTCTGGGACTGATATAATCTATACAATTGTATGTGACATATGGAATGGAACTGGCTCCTCATTTTGAATATCTATGTTAGCCAAATTGTTTTGACCTTATCATTGAGTTGGCTCACACTAAACTATCAAATTAACCTTATATTAATTTCTCCGATTTAAACCATCCTATTTTAAATACCTACATGATGGTGCAACAATTTCAGAGAGTGAAAAAATCATTTTCCTTGACCAGGATTCAATGTCGGATCCTTCAATGTGTGGCCGAGTGCTTTAGCCAGTTAAGCTACCGAGGCATCCTCTTAAACTCCAAGATTTTAGCTCAACTGGCTGAAGTACATGGCCGGACATAATGGGATCCAGGTTCGAAACCCGGTCAAGGCAAATGATTTTTGCACTCCAAAATTGTCGCATTGCAATGCATATTTAGCGGATGACTCCGTCAATAGTTACTGTCGCGCTTTCTTCCTCAGTTTCTTGGAACCTGCCTGGTGATATATCTGCCTAATGCCACTCATTTTTTATTCTGTAGCAAATATACTAAAACTTCTATTTAATCAGTGGATTCAAACAAACTCATTCATGAAAAAATAATAGCATTGAAACTAAAATAATCATAATGGAAACAGAGGTACATGGAAGAAGGAAGTCACAAGTGGAGTAGCCCATTAAATGGTGACAGTGATCATGTGCTAATAAAAATGTCATTTCTTTTTTTCTGTATGCGCTTTCTGGTAAATTATAACAGGTTTTAACAACTACTTTAGATAGTAAGATAAATCAAAAGTGAATTTAATTGTTTTGCAGCTTTCTCTTGGCCTGACTATAAAATTTTTTGTTTCCATTTCACTGAAATATATTGAGAAGAAATTAGTCTCATGGGTGAATCAAGAATTTTGAACCATATGTAGCTTTTGTGCCGAAAATGCATTCATTTTATCCTGTTTTGATTTTCAGTTCCTTACCAGAGCTAGTCTGCAACCAGTTTAGCTAATGAATATTGTTTGCTTTTATTGTCTTCAGTTTTGTTACCAAGTAAGAACCCTTTTTGAAAGACATTCATCTACTTGCTCCAGTAAATAATGACCCTTGCATGTGAGATTGTTTTCTTTTTTTCTAAAAGATAAGTTAGACATGTAACTTTCCCTTCCTCTTCTCTAATACACATTGCTTTCAGAAAAAGTATTATGCTTGGATAGTTGATACATAAATCAACTACATTTTTGTAAAATATTACCTGGGGAAACTTAAAAGTTGACCTTGGAAAACATAATTTAAATTTGTGGGATACTTGTTGATGCTGTATTTTGAAAAAAAAGAGTATTTTGTAATTTGAATTGGAAAAGCACTCTTAGAATATTCATGAGTAAAGTTATGGTAAAGATTTTTATTTTGCATATATTGTTTTGTTAGGAGAGACAAGAGAATTATTTGGTAGTTTGTGTCCATCCGAAACCTACCTTAACAGCTAGATTATGTAGAATAAATCATTAAATGGTGAAGGTAATAATTATATGAATTTGAAGGAGGTGGACATAAATTCCAGGATTTTGAGAAGTTGGTTTTATGACTGATGGAGTAAGTAAGGGGAATATAGGGTAAAATCAAGAAATTCTGGCTAAGGCAGAGTAAGAGAGAAGGTTAGGGAAATATTGAAATATTTGAAAACGAATGGGAAAATGGCAATAGGGATTTTGAGATGCTGAAAGATTCTGCACATGCATGAGTGTATATTTTTTCTCTGCAAGAGAGTAAGACTAATGTGAAAGTTTAGATTTTGAATGATGGAAATCAGAGCTTAAGAAAACATGGTTTACCTCTGGGGATCTTTCAACTCTCACTGCTGTACACTACTTTTGATTCCATCCAGCAGCACATTCGTGGACTGTGTTTCTGGTATTTTATCATGCAGCATTATGGATCAATCAGAAAGCTATTCTTGTGTACCTACTCTCTCACCACAGGTTTATTTGTATTCAATCATCAATTCATTTTACTCTTCATCAGTGTGCATACAGTGATTTACGTTTTTCATTGCATAATGTGATTGGAGACTGGAACAACAGAAATAAAAATAGTTTATTTCTGCTAGTGTGCAGTGACTATCTTATGTGTGTGGTATGTTATATAGGAATATTTGTTGCTATTTGTATTTTTTAGATTCAGTATATTTTGATAATTAGTTGACATTTGATTCTATTTTTTTTGAAGGATGTAGTTGCTCATGGCACTTCTTTGAATGAGTTGGCGAAAGGTGAAAAGAAACGAGATGGTTTGACCAAGAGTGTTGCGGATGAATTAAATAATGTTGGCACAACCAAAGGGCTTAAGTCTCTCACCAAGGAAAGCAGAAAATTATTGGAGGGCTATCAACATCTTTTTTACTTACTCCAGACAAAGCCATTATACCTGGCCAAACTTATTTTTTGTCTACCTGTCAGTAAAACTACAAAATTTTTGCAGACTGTTATATTGACCCTTTATAACTTTGGTTCAAATGCAAGAGAAGATTACTTGCTTTTGAAACTCTTTAAGAGTGCCTTGGAAGAAGAGGTCAGGTGAGTACGTTTACTATTAAACTGAGGATGATAGTATATCTCCCATATGATAATGATAGAAGTATTTAGTCCCATTTTTGAGTCACCATTATAGAGTTTCATGATAAGTGCATAGTGATTTCTTTCTCATATTATTTATTTGCCAGCAAACATTGGAAATAATTCAGGTTTTCAGATTTGTAATCATCTGTTTGAACGTCATATGTATTTCCACTAAAAGCATTTCAAGAGCAATTGTCTTTTGAGACAGGAGAGGTAGTGAGAGTGAATGGTTGCTGCTGCAAAAGAACAACATGTTAATAACTACCGGTATCAATTGGTACCAACAATGAATTACCCAAGTTCGAGGCAGGTTTTGATTCACTGCATTGGAGGGGCAGTTTGAGTGGCATATAAGATGCACCCTAATTTCAGTAGGGAAAAGCCAAAAAGAAATTTTCAACAGTCCAAGCAAAAGCTCGACATCCTATCAACTTAAATTACAGGTATATATGGCCTGTTTAGTTCCTTTTAGTTTTTACATTTCAGAAAAGCCAAGTAGATGACAGTCTCAGTAAGAAGAGCACTTCTTGTTTTTTAATGTAGTAGTATTAATATTTAATATATTAATGAAGTAGTTGAAGGTAACAGTGAAAGTTTCAGAAGAGAGCAATCTTGTCAAAATGTTATGTTAATGCTATATATTGTATGTATTTCAAATACTGGTTAGATGACATAACTATATCACAAGTGTTTACTGAAACACAGCATCAGTATCATCTCTGGGTATGGAAACAAATGATTTCTAGAGGTTTATTTGGCTTGTGGTATAAAACTGTCACTTTGCAATCACAACTTTTTCGAAAACTAAATTTTAACTTGATATTTAATGGAAAACGGAAATTTTCTCTGAATTGGAAATCATACCATAATTTTCATAGGTAATACAATTTGAAGTAGGTCATCGGTTGCTAACTTATTTTCCTATATAACTTCCTCATTCAATATGTTGTCCATTGATGTGCCTGCCAGTCAAATTTGTACGCAGTAGTATTATAGTAAGAAATAATGAGCTCTACGGCCTCTCAATTAAATAAGAATGGGGAAGGAAACTCCAATGGCCGTAAAAATTAGTTGCCAATCTCTCGTCAGACCAATTGTTGTGTTGGTTTAACGGGAATCACGCCAGGGACCAACCACAACCTCTGTTCCCTGGTGAACCACCACAAACTCTCCTAGAGGTTGTGGTTGGTCCCTGACGTGATTCCCGTCACACCAACACAACAATTGGTCTGACGAGAGATTGGCAACTAATTTTTACGGCCATTGGAGTTTTCTTCCCCATTCTTATTTAGTAGTATTATAAGTAATAGTAACTGCTTAAGTGAAATAACAGCATTGATTACTGAATCGAAATGCATAGAAAACTCAGTGTATAATGAGAATTATAATGGAAGATTTCAAAGCTCACATTCTTGCTTGCAAAGCTTGGATTTTCACACCAATTGATTTATGTATAGTTATTAGGACAACCAATGAGACAATTTCTCCTTTGGTTAAGTTGTGGAGGACTCCTGACTACTTCTAAAAACTGTCCAGTTGAATGCCCACTTATGCACGTAGCATTTCCATAGGTGGAAAAGGGTGAACTAAAGGCAATAATCCAGACCCAATATCATAATGCAATATTACACGCTACTGTTTATCATCTGGAGTTAGTAATATGCCATCCATTAGTATTTACTTTCTGAGTAATTAATATTTATCAAAAGTTCATTTGAGTAAAGATAACAGCTAAACAGCAGCAGATACAGTGAAAATGGCTGGGTCTAGAAGTATGGAAATGTCCACTGTTTCACAAGTCAGTCTAAATACCCATTCAATGTGTATTTAAACTCACACTTCAATGCCAGAAGATTCATTAAACCAACTTTTGATGGTCATTTTAAAGGTCACCAATATTATTCATAGTGGTTTATTTATGTCATAGTAATTTTTAACGTATCAGGTGAGAGTGATTGTAATCATTGGTAACGAGATTTTTGGGAAAGATGGAAGCTTACTTCAATGTTAAAACAGGAGGGAAAAAAGGATACCTAGTAAAACAGTTTGGCTATTTTGGAAGTGCTTTGGACGAAAATTGTCAAAGTATTAGGGACAGAGGGAGAAGAAAGAGGTCCTTAAGGATTTTGCTTGCAAGCTTCTTTGATGGCACTTCCATGGTGGTGTTCTTTGAGGGAGGAAGGATTTCGTTTTTGGGAATAGGAAATAGTCTGCTACTGCCAAGTTGGGACTGTAAGTGGATCGGGTAGTCATTGCGTTTCCATTGCAGAAGTTCTTCGCATGTAGACACTCGACTCTTGGTGGTCCATCAAGATCTTCGGGATGAGTTTAGTGCCGATTTTTCACATGGCCAAATTTTCAGTGATAATGGGGTGTACTGTCATCTTATCAATGCCAATACAATCTGCAATCGTCCAGACACTTAAGGTGTGAATTCAACACTTCACGCACACATCAGGAAAAAGTTGTTACCGATACTTTTGATACATTGGTAGTTTGTGTCAATCCAAAACCTACCTTAACTGGTAGATTACCTATAATAGTACTGAGATTAATTATATGGATAATGTTACAGGCTGGCTGCGTAGATTTTCGCGGCGGTGGCTTGAAGAATTCTGCATGTCCGCTTCAAACTGTTGTCGGCTTCAAACAACAACGCGGTGAAAACCCGGACATGCAGAATTCTTCAATGTTACAGGCTTTAGGTTTTTAAGTTAATCATTTTTTTCATTAAGGATGTTTTTCATAGTTTATTTTTGGGAAGCTTGAGAAGTAATCAGTACAGGTGCCATTCAATATGTTCATACTTAATTAGATTTCAAGTCCCGTTTCAACTAGTTTGTAAAAATCATTTTTACTTTCAAGGTGGAAAATACACAAGGTTTCTGATGCTTCCACGGGAAATCCATTGGTTTTGAAATTGGTGATTAAATATGCTCGTCAGCATAGTGGACAGAACTGCTTGCAAAGCATTATTGGTCCACTTGTGGAAAAGGTAATAAATCTGCTTCATTTATTTTATTTCACTCTATGTTCGCATGAAATTAATTTCAGTGCATGAAGATGTAGAACAACTTTAGTGTTTAAATTGGTTTGTTATTTTTATAAATTCTTCATTTTGTTTGACGTATAATAGTGATAGTCATATATATGGATATTTTTATCTCTATTTATTTGGATTATTTTATCTTATATTTCCCATCCAAAAGCATGTTGTTACTGGAAATCTGATGTCAAGATAGGTGTCTACCTTCAGAAGAATATCAGCTTAAATGGGGATGAATCTCTGAATCAAATGTTTTCATACCATAACGTACTTAATTTGGTCTTTTGCTGACTTAAAAATGTCACAATGCATCAAACATGAGCGATTCAAAATAAACCTTCAAAACACGATGATAGAAAAAGAATGCAATTTCACACATGGCATCGCCCAATTAAATTCATCATGATGTACAAAATATAAAAAAATTACATGGTAATTCAAAGTGAAATTTGAATATAATACAAAAATATTAACTACATCACTAACTATGTTAAAAAAACGACTATTTTATGAAAACTGATTTATGCACTTGCCCTGCAGTAATATATTTTTCTGATAATTCGTTGAAGTACAATATGTTTTTCAATTCCACTTTACACTTTGTTTAAAGTATATGCACTCTCTTGCGTAATTAATGAAAAAAATGCATCACAGTATGGATGACTGCTTTAACAAATAGGTAGTGTATTTTATAAGGGGGTAGAACTTTATTGAGGTTGCTGCAGAAAATATTGGAAGGATCAGCCCAGCTTATTAAAGCCTCTCAAAAGTGTGTCCAACAATGATTGCTCTTGAGGAGGGCCTGAAGAAATCATTTGAATGCCTAGATGGATGAGTATTGGTATGTGCAGAAATTCATCAAGTACTTGATGTTTCATTGACAAAATATGAGCATAACAAAATTTAATGATTTGAATTTGTGTTGGTTACAAGTTTTAGTAAAAATTTTGCTTTTGATCTTGTATCTTTTTTTCGTAAATGGTCTCCTGTTCACAAATTTGGCATGAGTAATTTCTGATGGTCTTGTATGATGGAGGGGACATAGAAGGTGTGGTGGCTAAGGTACTGGCTTCCCACCCAGAGGGCTCAGGTTCGAATCCCGGTGACGACATATTTTTCAGTGGTACCCTGTTCCCTACTTGAGGTGCTTTGTGGGGAGATCTTTGAGGTGGTACACCGTCCGTTGGAGAGGACATTGAGCTGCGGACCCCTTAGTGCCTTAGTAGGCTAATGCCGACGTCAGGTTTCTTTCTACCCTTCATCCTTTCCTCTCCATCCCTAATGGCACAAATGACCTTAGCTGACGGTCGCCTCCCCTCAATACTACTACTACTTGCATGATGGATATTCTTCCAATTGCCAGTCTTTCGTTTAGGGCATAAGACCACCTCCCTTCACGTACTGTACGTGGCTGTTGTGGCTTTCAGGGCATCGTGTCGACTTCCACTTGTATCGGAGCAAGAACTGCAGTTATACTTTTTCACTCAGCAATTTTGCTTGACAGTAGTTCATGAAATAATACTAAGGCTGTGCCTTTAATGTGGACATCCATATGATGTTTATATCTGGATCAGAGACAGGCCCAAAGATCAATGAATATGGCAGAACTTACTTCAATTATCTGAATATTTGAGTAACTGAAACCACTGTTACTTATTTTAATTTTTTTATTGTTTGACTATTTGGATATACCATTATGGCAATGGTGTTTTGGTCCTTGCATTCTATGTTTAATGCTACAGCTATAAATTCCATTTTGCATTTGTTAACTTCTCATCATGCAAAAGTTGTAAATTTCTTTCACTAATCAAAATGGAATCCATTCATTTTCAATGATTTGGAGCGAATTGGAGCCAAATGATATTTTTATGTACACTTTAAGGACAATTTTATCTTATCTTATATCGTTAATATATGTTAGGTTCAGTATTAGAACTGCCATACCTCCTTGCATGTTGAAGCATTTTCCTCTTTTGAGCCTATGTTATAAACTCCTACTTTTTCTCTTTTGAAGCCTCCGTTATGGTAATTCTTTTTCTCATTGATAAACAGTGTTTAAGTTTGTGTATCATTTTACTGATTGATGTCCAATTCAAGAGCTTATTTAGATATTCAAATATAGGTCAATAAGAGACCAGAGTTTGTAAATTTTCAGTCTCAAGATAGAGTTTTCTTTTTATTATTTAGATGCATTATTTATTATTAAATCCTATTCTTCAGTTTGGGTATCTAGCAATTTTTGGAATCAATAATTTTCCCTGGGAATTCCTTTTTTTCTGAAGGAACAGTCAGTGCATACATATGTAGTAAACATTAAAACTTCCCATCCAAATTATAATGCTGGTCATACTGAGGTATATTCTTTGTGTATCTATAAATACAGGCATTTTTTATTCATTATAATTGTACGATAATAATACTGATGAGTTTTTTCCAGGTGATGCAAGAGAAAAAGTTAGTGATGGACACTAATCCTGTGGAAATTTATAAATCTTGGATAAATGAAATCGAAATAGAAACAGGAAAGCCAAGGTAGTGATAATGATTTATTTTAGCTAAATATTACCGTTAATATTATTGTTGTAAGAGTGCATGGTGTTGAAGCTATAATTAGGCATGATTATTAGGGATCAATGATTTAAAAAATATGACCATTGAAAAAATCCTGAATTATCCACTCTCCAGCATGAGTGAAAAATTGTCTTACAAACCAGTTCATTATTGCTTACACTTTGTATTTTCCAAAATAACTTCAGATCTGTGTATTTTTGGCAGAAAGGAAATATGTGATAATTTTGAAGTTACAGTGTTTTCACATTGTAATCCAACTGCTACGGCATTTGGCTTTTGAAAATAATGGTTAAGGGACTGACTAGGGTCATATGGAATATTAGGCCTGGTCACTGGGTGGTGAAGTCAGTGCAAGTAATGCTATGCATGGGATCATAACTAAATGCAGTCTACCCTTTGGCCAAGTGCAACTTATCTACAAGCATGTCATATGTGATTAGCAAACAAGGAATTGCAATATACTGAAACAATGAATTTTTTTTTTTAATTCCTAAAGAACATTGGGGGGGGGGGGGGGGAGAAAAAATGAGTTAAGTGGCAGGTCTGATTGACAACAATATCATCGTATAATTTATTCAAATGGGAATTTAACATTGAGCCTTCTTGCATTAAAGTAAAGAAACAAAAGCACTACCACTTTAAAGTGTAGGCATTTGCTTGTTATGTGAGAATTAGCATGCGTAAATAATTGAAATGAGAAAATGAAGAAATGGTTATTAATATAATGTATTATTTTTTCGTCTTTTTGTATTATTTAGTTTCATCTATAAGGTGTTAGTATAGAGGTTACACTTAGTATGTTGTCCACTGAACTGGAAACCTGAAATATTATTAACCCTAGAATGGTAACGCTATTTTTTTCACCCTATTCTTGTAACGTGGGGTGACAATTTTCAAAAATTCATATCTCACCCCCATTATGGCTATTAGATTCCCTTGGGAGCTCATTTTTTCGATTTTTAGTATAGAAACACGTGACACATTGATTGACGTGAATTATGGTAAACGTCCCGAGTCGCAAACATAAGCCATTTTCGTTGGGCACGAGATTTCAGCCCGCTAATGGGTGATTTTTCATCCCCGTTACCATTCTAGGGTTAAAATGTTTAATTATAATAATATTAATATACTAATGTAATTTGGTAGAGTATGATAAAATTGATGGAAGCGGACCAAGATCAATGCTTGAGCTTCTAGTTGATCACATCTGGTGTAAAGAATAGGGTTCTGATGTGGTGATTCCCTTTCATCCCATTTGCTACTAAGAATATCACCTTTTGAAGCTAGAGAATCAGTACGAAAAATGGTTAAAGGTGAAAAGAAAAATCACTAGTGATTAGTCCAAAAATATATTTACCTACTTATTTGATTTATTAAGACCAGCACAATATGTTGTTGTTTTGGTTGAAATGGGTTTGTTACTTTCATGGGTATGATTTGGAATATTAATTCTTGATAATACTGAAGATTCAGGGAGCCATATTTCTTACTGCTGAATTGATTTTTATTCGGTGAAATGTTGTGCCATTTTCAGTTTTTTAACCTACAGTTAGTTTTTTAATGACAAAATTGTGACCTGAAATACCATACATTCTCAGCCTTAAGCACCACTTCCACTTAAGCACTTATATAATGGCGCCCAATTAGGAATGGGAATGGCACTAAAAGTGCCCCTGCTGTTGGTATTTAGGTAGGAACCATTGGTAGGAGAAATCGGTGTGCTGTCACATTGGATCAATCTGATCCTAGCAATTCAAACGGCGTCTTTTTCTTTTTTTTTTCAGTGGACTTGCTTACAATGTTACTCAACAAGAGGCTCTTTCATATGATGAGGTACAGAAAAGATTAAAAAATGGAATCAAGACATTGGTGGATGCTACATCATTGTTTTTGAACAGAATTGTTGAATCAAAGGACAAATTGCCATACGGTTTGTTGTACATATCAAAGGTTCTGAAGAATTCATTGGCTGTCAAGTTCCCGAAAACTCCAGAAAAAGAACTGTTGAAGGTCATTTCACATTATTATATGTACTAATTTAATATTGGGATCTTTGATATCCTTATTTAAAGTACTGTAGGCAACTGAAAAACAAATCTTTTTTGTAGGTTATTGGAAACTTTATATATTACCAATTCATCAATTCTGCTATTGTAGCACCTGATGCATTTGAAATAGTGACGCTTACAGCAAGTGAAAGTCTCTCCAATGACAGGCGGCGCAATTTAGCTAGCATAGCAAAAATTCTCCAATTTGCAGCATCTAAAAAAGGAGTAAGTAATATAATGATTATTTTAGTTTATTATTTATATTATAGCTATTATTCATGAGCTTTATTTCAATTTTCTCTTTTTAGTTTGGAGAAGAATCAAAGCATCTTACCTGCTTAAATCCTTTCATCATTGAATGCCATGAAAAATTCAAGAAATTTTTTAGTTCATGCTGTGAAATTGAAGAGCCAGAAGTCCATTTTAGTGTGCATGAATTTTCAGAAGCAACTTTAATATCCAGGCCTGTAATATATATTACTTTTCAAGTGAGTTGTTTTGTTTTGGTGCTCATGTGTTATTTCTTACTTAGGTTTAATGTTGATAAAAAAATTGTGCATACTTTCGGATGCGTTTATAATTGATAGATGAAGCTATTAGTGGGTTTATTCCATGGCCTGATACTCTTAGTTAGAGCTGATCCTAGTGGTGTACACAACCTAAAGAGAATTTATGTAGGAAGATAGTGAGAACATTTTTTGCAAGTTTAAAGCTGCACAGAGAGGAATACACCAGTTAAAGTTACTGATTTATTCATGTGAATCCTTTTTCAAAATCCACTGAGGAAGTGAAAGGAGCTGAATTTTTTTTTGTGTTGATTGAACTTTGCTTTCACTGATGTTGTTCTTCTAAGCAGTCAGGAGGGGATGCGAGCAATGGGGGCAGGGGACTAGGAGTTGAGATTCCTAGTGGCCTTTTCCAGTCACACTCATATGTCAATATGTACCTTTTTTGCGATTTCATTCCATGCAAAATGGCAAATAAATTGTAGTTGGGTTTTAAACCTAACGTCAATGGACATTTTTTTATTTCCTTTTGAAACTCGCTGACTTTGTGCATCACATTGACAGGTTAAGAAATACAAATATATTAACATGGTTGTTCTTATAAACAATTGAATCTCATCGTGTACATTCCTACATTCACTCTCTATAAATGTAGTTGTTGGTTTTATGCAAACTTTTTCCCCATGGAACATTTTTAAGTGTGACCTCTAGCTCTAGTTTCATGTTTCCTTGGCGTAAATGATGCAGCCATATATCGCAAAATGAGATTTTTTTACCCTCGCTGTGATCTCCCCATGACAAATAAAAAAACTCCTACAAATATTGCCAAACTTCATTAGTGGCAATTCTGATATTGGGTAGCTGAGCAAAGACCAATTGTGAGCATTGCGTCACTTGTCAAGCTGTTTGTAAAACTTTTTTCCCAAACAATTGTGGACTCCACGTTGTGTAACATGTCAATTTTTTTGCAGAATATATGCCTAATTTTATGATTTATTATCATTTTATTGTTTACCCTAGCTGCAGAAATAATTCACTGTAATAATAAAGTGACATTAAATATTGGTTGCCTTAGAATAGTCTTAAGCATGCTATATTTATAATGTTTCAGGAAATTTGTGATACTCACTCATTATTGATCGAATACCAAGATCAAATTGCTCCTGATCCAATGGACCCCATTCATGACATCTTGGAGGATCTTGGGACAAAACCATGTGTTAGTGAGTTGGTTGGAGGTAAAGTTGAAATTATTTTATCCATTTATGGAGCCAAAAGCTCCTTATAAAATTTACTTCATACTTAACTATGTTCTTAATGCTAGTAGGCATTAATATATTAATGTGGCTAGCTTTAAAAAAAGTATTGCTTTTATTCTCTTGCCACTCATATGTCCTTATTTCAGATGAAAAACATTATTCACTTTAATTTCTAGATTTTTCAACCCTTTAAAAATTCTCTGTTATCTAGTTTTTTAGAATGACATTTATCATTTTCATTTGAAACGAATAGAAGATTGCCCAAGTATAATGAAAGTTTGAAATGTCTCTGTAAATTGAATTATGCTCTCAGTTTTATGTAGAAATTTTTCATTGAACTATGGTACTAACCTTTTCTAACAGTCTTCAAAGTCAAAATAAGTAAGGTAAAGCAGACTTGGTAAGGCTGTTTTTGTTTTGATTACTATGATTTTTTTAAATTGTTATACAAAGTGCTACTCAGATAATTAATGGGGACTTGCTCACCTTTAATATATATTTTATATATATATATATATATATATATATATATATATATATATATATATATATATATATATATATATATATAGTCATATATACAGAAACATATATAAGGAAAAGGGATAGGAACACGTATAAAGGACGAACACAATAGAGGTGGGGAAGGCGGAATATATATATATATATACACACACACACGAGGGTCATCCGGAAAGTAGTACCCGTTCGTGCCGCATGAAGTGCTGACGACGCGAGTAGCCGCTGGACGAGGTCAGATAGCTTCAGTGGCTTGTCTGCCTTCTCTGAGCCAAGTTGCGTGACGCTAGCATTGCCTGTGTTGTTTCTGTGATTGTTTACAATGTTTAAAAAAATTGAGAACGCCGCCAGTTGTGAAGTGAGGGCAGTGATTAAATTCCTCAATGCAAGAAACGTTCGCCCATGTGATATTCATCGCCAATTAAAGGAGGTGTATGGAGACAATGTAATGGACGAGTCGTCTGTTCGGCGGTGGTGTCGCAACTTCAACATGGGGAGGGGGAACACACACGACGATGAGCGTTCGGGGAGACCGTCTGTCATTACAGACCAACTGGTGAGCTCAGTTGACGAATTCGTGAGGAACGATCGGCGCGTCACAATTGATGACATCTGTGAGCATTTTCCCAATGTTTCTCGAACAATTGTTCATGAAATTGTTAAACACCATCTGCATTATGCAAAAATTTGTGCAAGATGGGTCCCTCGCGTATCTCAATGAGCTGGCGGCGAAGGACTATGCAGCAGGAATACAGAAACTTGTCACACGTTATGACAAATGCCTTAATTTGCTTGGAGATTATGTTGAGAAGTAGTTTAAAGTATCCTCTTTCAAATAAAATTTTTTATGTTTGTTAATATTTACTTTTGTGTCTTTATTTCACGAACGGGTACTACTTTCCGGATGACCCTCGTATGTGTATATATATATATATATATATATATATATATATATATATATATATATATATATATATATATATATATATATATATATATATATTACACATTATTTTACTTGAATTAAATATATTATATGTATATTCTTAATGGTAATAATTTGAAAATTATCAATAATTATCTTAAATTTTCTCCCTGAAAGGCTCATCTGAAAAAGCTGCAAATACCACTTTCCAGTTAACATTGATCAACAAATTTGAAGTACCTGAAGATGATGTTACAGATGCTAATAAACTGTTTATTGAGTGAGTAATTAGTTTCTGTATCATTTGCTTACATATTTTAAATTAATTGGCCCATCCATGGAAGACATGAGACTATGAATCTGGCTGCTCTACTGTAACACCACGTAGTTTGCTTGTTTAAAGATGATATTCTCAGTCCTCTCCTTCTTATGTGTAGGTTGCTTGGTTACAGATGATATTCTCAGTCCTCTGCTTCTTGACTTCCTTTTTTGGGCATATACCTTCAACTAATAATTAAATGTGGATGTTTTTACCTGAGGACTCAATTTCCTAGATAGCATGTTTTCATATTGCATATGTGAGGGTAGGTTGAAAACCAATGCACACATGCTTGTAGACCAGAAACAAAATGACCACCAGAAGCTCTCCTGGTGGAATGTGGAAGTAACATTCCCCCTCAACATGCATGCGCAGGCAGGGGAACAATTCTCCATACTTCCGCTTCTCAAAATACTTTGGATGAATGTAACAACCTCAAACCTGCGCAGGCATGTTGAGGGGGAATGTTACTCTCACATGCTACCAGGAGTGCTTCTGAGGGTCATTTTGTTTGTGGTCTACAAGCTTGTGTGCATTGGTTTTCAGCCTACCCTCATAAGCTGCAGTATGTAGGTAATGATCTCAGTCGTCGAGGCACCTACGTGTAATAAGACTAAATTGCTACTCTAGCATGCTATTGTGCATATTAACTTTCTCTTTTCATCTCTTTGGCTGTTAGCCCTGAGGCGGTAATTTGTAAAAAAAAGTATATCCTGCCACATATGATAGAATATTTTTAATGCCTCACACCCAATCTGTTTGAAATGTGAACTAATTTCACTTTTCATTTAGCCCCAGGCAAATACCAATTGCAGAGTTCAAATTTTACTCAAGTGTACATTTTTCAATAATTTTCACACTGGAATAAAAGTAAAGTAGACCAGTTTTCCCATTGAAAGGTAATGGGAAAACTCACCTATTTTACTTATTTGTATGTTGATGACTAGATGATTTCCATAATATCAAGGAATAAGGTATATTTTGCCATAATGAGGTTGGTAATGAATAAAGAGAGGATTGCAGGGACCTGCAATGAGGGTGTAATGGGTGTAATGACAAGGCCTAGCCAACGAAGATGGATGGATTTTTTTATGAGCACTGCAGTGCATTTCCATGTGGGCTGTTGTTAAAAATGTATGCCCCCTTCCCCAAAATTTTTGATTATTTGGTGATTACCTAATCTCGTCTAAATCAGTGGTACCACAATAATAAGACCATAACCTCTCGTTTCTGATACTTTCTTTACAGAACCAAAGAGCTCTTGGTTGTCACTCTACCTTTTCTGTTTGGAAGCAACTTATCAGAAGCCCTATCAACACCATCTGATGGCCAGATAACTGAGCAATTCATAGAGTTCCAAATGTACATTTCATCACAGCAAAATCTGATGCCACGATCTCTGTTTTCAGAAAAATCCAGGTAAACTTGCATAACTTAGTAATTAATGTGTGATACCAGTGTTAGTGGCAGAGGAGGTGTATTGACACTCCCAGTCCCCACCCAGTCCTACAGCTGAGTAGGGAGGATGAGAGGAAACATTCCCTTTGCCTCTTATCAATAATTTGGTTAAAGAGATTATATATATTCAGTGTGGAATTTCCAAAAGGCTACAAGACTACTGGCATAAGTACGTGTTTATACTAAACATTAGCAAATTCCAAGAAACTGCGGGAGATGCCGCAGTAGTAACTTTTAACAGAGTCATCCGCTAATATGTATTTCAATGCAATAATTTCAGAGGAGGGGAATTGACACTCCCGGTCAAGGCAAATGATTTTTACACTCCGAAATCATTGCATTGTAAACATTAATAGTTGAAAGTTCTCTTCTAAATTTATTTCGACTCCTTGTTGCGAAGTAAAGATTGGAAAAGGTGAGAGCTTTTCAAGATGGTTAAAAGTTAAAACAGTGAGCAGAGTTCCCAGGATCATACTTGCCATCTTCAGTAAGATAAGAAAGAGATCTGAAGCTATGAGATCGTAAGCTGTATTTAGTGTAATCGTTGTAAAATTAGGAAAAATGTATAGTAAACTTTGCATTTTTTTTAGATTTTCACGGAGTGTGTTGTCTATAATAGCAATGGTTCCATCATGTGAAACTTTTCTATTTAATATGACATACACAGTTAAAACTCCAGACAAATGAAAAGATCACCAAATCGTCATTACAGAAACCTGTGAAAAAACTGTATCATAGTTAACATTTATTGTAATGCTTACCTAATCAGTTTCCACATCTTTTGAAGTATTATATGAACTTTTATCACAACTGTCAGATGATTTTTTCAATTAATCCCCTAAAGGACAGTTTTTACCTTTATTACCACATGCTAGTTATAAATCATGTGACTTAAAGACAAATTAATTATTATGGGGAATATGATACAGGTAGATGATTTATTGACCACGTACCTTGCCCTAGCTTATTCCATGTACATTAAAATCTTTCAACTTGCAGGTGTCGGAAGTGTTTCCACAAACGCCTGGCTCAATGTAAAGTTTACTTGTTTATACTGCTTCTCTGATTGTTTGTGCACTATTAATTCAAGCCTACAGTGGGCAACGAATGGATGCCCAATATAAACCCTTTCATTTCTTCCCTTCCACTTAAGAAAAATGTATTGAGTTCCATCTAAGGGTTACTATCAAAGCAGCATGTATATTTTGTTACCGCTGTATTTTGATGATGAAACGAGGTAATACTGAACTATTAATGCTTTTCCTTGCAGAATGACACTAGAAGAATATAAATCACAGATAAGAAGAAATTTGAATAAACTGGAACTTGAAGGATTTGTGTCACAAGACAATCACTATCAAACTGTTTTAACTGCAATTGCAAAGGACATATGCAACCGTGGAAAATATAGACAAATAAGACAGAAGGTACTGTTTAGCTGTTTTAGCATGCATATGAAATTTTGTTCCTGGTTCTTAACACACTTTTTCTTGTCTTAACTTACAGGAGTTACAGAGTTTAAGAGTCACAATGGCTAGTTTAGACACCAAGGCCAAATTTTATGAGGAGCAAGTTAATTATTATAATCAGTACATTCAGAAATGCTTGGAAAACTTGAATGCTGGGAAAAGGTAGGATGTTTCCACTATTTATAATAATTCCGGATAGTAATATAGATTCCCTTTTCATTCTAAAATGGAATCTGTTCAAAAAGCTACCTCTCCCTTGCCTAATTGGTTTCCGCATTTGTTCCTAGCTGTGCCTTATTTAATGTTGTTTGGCGCTCTTACTTTCTACCTGCCATATTTTGCTAAAATCGGTTAAGGAAACCTAACCATGTTTCATTTTAACTTCAGGAATGAGAAATATTCAAAAGCATCTAAACTATGATGTTTCATTTGATTCACTTCCATTCAAACAGAACATTGTCAAAGGAACCAACTTTGTTGTGGTTATTTCATGCCCATGTAAATCTATCAGCTGGAAAATGTCTTTAAGTATTTTTCAAAATCCATGGATTAAAATAAAATTGAAGGCTACAACATTGTGGTGCAATGGGAGCATATTGAAGAGCAAATTGATAAAAATAGCAAAAGAAGTAAAATAAAGATTAGAATGAAATTGTATCATAACTCGGGAAAGTTTATCAGACACCTTTTGAGATATAATGACATGCTGAAGACATTAGAGAAAGGAAAATAAAATGGAAATTCTGCAGAGGATGGTCCTTAATGAGATATATGAAACAAGTAATGTCCAGTGCAAAAATAAAATAGAAGGAGAGGCTAACCAATAGGAGAAGTTAGTGAAGAGTTATCAAATAACATGTTGAGATTGATGTCTATTTATGATAGGGCTGATTGTAAAAAAATAAAATTCCCTCCAGGTCAGAGCCATTGCAAAATACTGGAGGTTTCAGTAAGGTTTATTCTTCATATCATTATGAAGGGAATTTTGATTGCCGACTTATTTGAATTTTGACAAATGGCCCATGAAACCTTCAATTGACCGATTTCTATTAATTCTAAAATGCTGCTCGACTGTTTTCTTTTATTTTTTGTACTTTTATATGGATTATTTTGCCTTGTATCTTGTTTTTGGGCCATTCACCTCGTGCTGAAAGTATATTCAAAATTGAAACAAGGGTCTTGTGCCTTACCTTGAAACCTAAATACTCTCATGATGCTTCATGTTGCCCACTTTCCAGAAAAACTGAACTCATTGCCGATTCCCTTTGTGCACATTTTTATGCATCATCAGAGCTAGGAGCAATTAAGAATCTTATGAAACAATTCAATTACCACCACTACGGGACAAGGCAATGTAATGTATTGTTCTGGATATTGTTGGTTAGGACAAAGTCAGTCACACTTGTGTCTAAACATATTGAACTAACACTGTGCTTCAGCTTCCCTATGTAAAAAAATAAGAATGGGAATAACTGCTAACAGATTTGCATTGGTTCCTGCACTCTGTTGTTATTCTGTCAATGAATATTTAATTTCAACAAGCGATTTAATCTGATAATTATGCATGCTGCATCCTGAAGTTTTTTGACGTGTCCTTCATTATGAAGTAACTATCTATTCTCTGGGAAAATAAATATTATTACAAGATACTTGGGAATTTTGTACATTAAAATGTGACAGTTTTATTTAGAGTGCTCAATACAAGAACACTAAGAAAATATATTGGGATGTGGAAAGTTCTTAAAAGTAAATCAAAATTCCATCACTGTGTGATTATCATGCCGTCATCATATCCCCGTAGAACATGAAACCCTGATTGAGTTTGGGCTTAGAAACATGAGGAATCTAAGGATTTACATCATATCTCCAAAACTGAAGTTGAGGTTGAGCAAATTTCAAAAATACATCCAATATCTAATGTACTAAACAAACAGATTTGTCCAGTGAAATTGTGCATCTTTGACTCTGCATCATTTTTGGTCAAATTATTCATGATTTTGTAGTTAAAAGTGTAAATGCTCTGACTTTAACCATATTAATGAACCTTCTATCTTATCTACAGGAGTGTCCATGGTTTGAAGGCTTCACATAAGCATGCTGCTAAAGTAAAATCTAAGATGAGCATAAAATATTCAGCTGAGAAGCTGTGCGCTAAGGGTATCATCCTAGAAATTGAAGGGTTGCCAAAATCTCAGTTCAAAAATGTTTTATTTGAGATAGCCCCACTAGAAGAAAATGGCATTTTTGAAGTCAAAGGCAAATTTATGGGTGTTGAGATGGAAAGGATGGAGCTAAACATTCAAGTAAGTGGCAAAAATAGCTTGTAAAAAAATGTTATATGTTAATTGGACATACTTCTTGCTTTTGCAATTGCAATGATGAGAGTAAAAATGTTGTGCCTCTATTGTTTATTGGGATCAAACAATCTTTCCTATATGCATGAGTTCAATCACCTTTATGAATCATTTTGATATTACCAATATATTTGTGGGTCATGGAACTCGGTGATGACTTGGAATTACTTTGTAGAATTATTTAAGGAATCCATAATCATCAATAGAAGTTATCATTCTGGGGATTATATTTGAGCTGCTCTCCAAGCCGTTTTATTATTATCCTGTTGCCTGCCAATCTTTAAATTAATTATAACTCCTTGTGCTGACATCTTCAGCTACCCTCTTCTCATAGTTCATCCTCACTCTTTAGTAATCTATGTATCTTGTTTTATGATATATCCAATTAGTTTTCCTCATTTTCTCAAGTGATCAATTGGTTTCTCTCGACACTGACTTTTCAAATTACATATATATTCATTTGTTAAGGATTGCAAAAGTGTCCAGCTTTTGTTGTGGACTGCTGAATGCTTGGATATTTTAAAAATTTCCTATAGGCAGGAACAAAATGTTTTCTATATTCAATTTTGAAATAAATAACTTACTTTTTGCCAAGTTGATAATAGTTATGCTTGCCGAATTCCAATGTTTTTATTTTATGTTTTAATTTGATGCTTTAATATGCTGTATTAATAGTTGAAGAGATTGTTTAATGTTACAATAAGTGCAGAAGAGATTTCATTTTTTCTTTTTGTCTTTTTTATTTCCATTCATGAAAATATTCTTTAGTGTGTCAAGTGGACCAAGTGTGAAAATTTAATTTTAATCATGATTTGAATTTTGTCTAATAATTAAAGATTAAGTTGAGTACAAATTTTGACTAATGCCGTTTAATTTTCCTCTTCAGGATTTACTACAGCTTCAGTTTGATGGTGTGTCCATAATAGACATTTTTGGAAAAGCAAAACTCAACATAAATCTTTTACTGTTCCTTCTGAACAAAAAATTTTATGGAAAATCATGATATTTTGTGATCATACATTTACTTGTATTTAATTGACTCTTATGGCATAATGGAAAAAAATCTCTATAATTTTATTGCAATTTCTTTTCCCCAAAAATTATATTTTGGGTGTGCATATTGTATATTTTTATACTTCTAAATAGGTGGCAAAAATTAAATTAAAAAATATTTTTGTGTGATGCATTACTTTTTTACTCTTTTAATGTTTATCCTGGTATGAAAATAAATGTGTTGGTCACATACTTGTATACATTCAATAATTCACATACCCACAATATAATGCTGGTTATTTGTCCGGTGAAGAGAGCGTCATGCAACCATTGGAGACACGCTGTTGCACCAATCACAATTTTCAACGTGCGATATGATTTGCTTACAATGAAAGAGAAAACTTGAAAATCATGATAGAACCTCGTTTGGAAATATTCAAGATGTCAGCTGCTGACAAACATGTGGCACTAACTACATTTTTGGATGCAAATTGCGAACAAAATATGAATGAAATAAAACCATGTGGACTTACGTCAACAACAGAACCGGAAAATGAAGAACTTTTGGTGCCTTCTGCCATGGAAGTGGTGGAATGATGTGTATTGAAGACGTCGGTGTTGATTGACGAAGAATCTGTTACACCTATTTTTCCAGTATCAAGTTCTGACAATGGTGAAAATCCTTTGTGTGATAGTTGTGTTACAGCGAACTGTGTACCTGTGAACAACATTTATGATCCAGGGAAGTAAGAAAATACTTCAATAAGTGGTGTACTTGACATGGTAGTCAAAAAAGGCCCAGTTAGATTGCCAGCCAATTGCGAATATCCATGAAATGAACGTAATAGACATATTTCAATCAACTTTTATAACCACAGGATGTTGAATGGAGAAACAGTGGACAGGCGATGGCTAGTTTATTTATCTCGTAAAGAATCTACATTCTGTTTCTGTTGCAAGTTGTTTGGCAAAACAGCTGCTTGAGGACAACTAGCAAATGGAGGGTGGCGTAACTGGACACATCTTGGAGTCAAACTTCAACAGCACGAGGTATCTAAAGAGCACATCAAAATCATGACATCATGGCTTGAAGCAGCGCATGTTTGTCCACTGGTAATGCTGTGGACAAATTTATGTTAGAAGAAAATAAAAAAGAAAAAATGCATTGGTGCTCAGTGCTAACAAGAATTTTAGCTTTTGTTTAACATCTTGCTCAGAACAATAGTGCTTTCCGTGGTAAGACGGAGAAACTCTACAAGTCAAGCCGTGGAAACTCATAAGGGTAAATTGAAATGATAGCCAAGTTTGACCCCATTATGCACGAATATGATCACCAAGTCAAAGAAGGAGAAGTTCACGACCATTATCTTGATCACCGCATCCAGAAAGAGTTCAAACTCATGGCAACTGGGGTGAAGCAGAAAATTATTCAGAAAACAAAACTGACTTTTCCTCAAAAGTACTTTTCCGTTATTCTCGACTGTACCCCTGATGTGAGCCACCAAGGACAATCTTACTCTCTGTGGGCTTGTCAGATTCGAATTTTAAAGTTGAGGAACATTTCCTTGAATTTTTGCCTGTTGAAGACACAACTGTTAAAGGCTTATCAGACATTCTTATCGCCTTCGTAAAGAATCTTGGTTCAAACATCAACGATTCTCTGGAACTTCAAAGTTGGTGGTCGTGGCTTTTTCGGTTTAAGGAATAAGAGATGGTGGCGCCTTGGTTACAAATAAGCATTGGGTCTGGTCTGGGTTTTATGTGGGGGGGGGTTGGTGGCTACTTAGAAACGTTGGGTTTGTTTACCTTTGGGGAGAGGGGTGACTGTGTAGGGTCAGGGGAGTTTTCAGAAGTGAAAGTCCGACTTTCTGTACCGACTGTTTCAAAAAGTGGAAACACCATTGGAATAAATGTATACCTTGGGAAGGAGATGAAGGGGTTCAGTAGTTTTTTATGGGAGGCAAGCGACAGCTCAGGTCATTTGCTCGATTAGGGATGGGCAAGAAAGGATGAAGGTTGGAGAGAAACCTGGCGTCAGTATTAGCCTGCCATTAGGGAAAGGTGCCAAGGGGTTCGCAGCTTAGCGTCCCGTCCGATGGACTCACTCAAATTGCCCTCCTCCAAGCACTTCAAGTAAGGATCGGTGCGCTATGGAAAAATATCTGTCGTCGCCGGGATTCGAACCCGAGGTCTCTGGGGTGGGAAGCCATTAAGTTAGCCACCGCAAAATCCCGATCCCCTTATGAAGAGGAACCTGACCAGAACTTTTTAGTGAAGTATTTATTTTGTAATAAATATAGTTCGGGAACGTTTTGAACAGACCTTGTAGTTTTGTCATAAAAGTTGTCAAGAATAAGGAAACGGATCATGTCCGAGCGTAAATATTTTGATATTTGAGATTGCTTGTGAAAATATTTGTGTAGTTATAACCGCGTAGTGGTTTTTGCGTACCTCTTGAGTTCACTTAACAATTCATTCGGTATTTTTAATTACATTTTTCCATTTATTTATCATAATTTAGTAACTTAGGCGAATTTTTGGACTATTGCCATTTTAATTTTTTCTTATCTAACTTTATAGTAATTCTTTATAAGTCACCCGTCTTTTTACCTTTACTGTATTCGGTAAGAAATAAGCTCATATTAATAATTTCAGACTTTTCACCCTATGATATGGTTTTTTTCTTCGGGGTAGTTTATCGGCAAATTAATACTAGTCAGTCATTGTTTTAATGTATGCTTTTTTTCGTGTAGGTCATTTATATTCATATGTACTTTTAGAGCTATTATTATTTATTTTTGAAATTTAGCCGAGTATCAATCAACTTTTTATCCTACTATGTCTCAGTCGGCAGATTTTAATTTTTGCTGGTTTTATTACTTTTTCGGCTTTTTAATGTAGTGAAAAGGTGACTCCTTTTGCCAAGGTTGGTTTAGACAGCTGTATACTTACTAAGAGCATTACTAAATGCATCCTCCAAACACATTACGCTGAATTTAAATTTCCGTAATATGCGAAAGTAAAATTTAATAAGCACACAAAGGAGGTAGGTATGCAATAAGCTGTATCCCGGAAATTTATGCGCGAATAGAAATAAGCCGAATAGCTTACAAAAGACGATGCTCACAGTCTTAAAATGAAACACCAAGCAAAGAATTATGATCTTACCTTTGTAAGTATATTTCAAATATCTGTATCCGATAGTTTGCAAGAATTTTATTACAAGAATGAAACTACATTTATCCGGAAGACGGTAAATTTCTCTTACCTAAGAAAATCGCCACCTTTTCGCATCTCGAGATGATAAAGTCCTTATTTTTATCTATGATTAAAAATAAGTGTACTCAAAGAAACAGCCCATGTTATTGTGACCTATATCATACATTCCCGCCAATGCGATTATTCTTCTGCTAGTTGCCGCGCTTCTATCACTGGGAATCATGGGGTCGCAATATGGCGTTCAACCTTATGCATGCAAACCACGTGACTCTCCAGATTGGCGTCCTTGCTTGATGTGAAGCTTACAGTCGACGAACTCATGGATTGTGACGCAGATGTGTCTACTGACGTCGGAGTCGTGGGCCAAGTACAGTTAAGTAGTTAATTTTTAATAATCCACGGATCCTTAAAGGATACCGGTCACTGTTAGGTTTATATAGATTTAATGACTTAAGTATATTTGTTTCATAAGTAATGTAATTCAAGAATGTGGAAAATAATGCCGCTCTGGTAATTTTTCATTTCTTTCAATATGAAAAACCCCATTCTAGTTTAAAATTGTTTTATAGTTGCCTCCACACCCTCGTTACTTGCTTGATTGGTAGTGGACGTATTTTTATTTAATGAAATAAACTTGTATATTCAAGTGTACTTGAGTAACTAATACATTTGGGTGCTTTTAAGTTTCTATACCCCAACCCCTTTATTTCTTTTATCAATATACAGTGGAATTTCAATCTAATTCGTGTGTTTGGCGATTTTTTACCGGCTTTGTAAACGTGAGTCGGGCATAGGACATTTGGGTAATTAAAGGTCACGCTTTGTTCAAATTGAGCCTGATTGAAATGATTCTTAATTTTCCTGAATGCACTACCGCAATAAGTACATCAATTGAAACATTCTCAATGTTGAAAAGAAAAATACGGCAATAGCCTGTCATCTATAACAAGTATATAATTCTGGTCACTTTTCCTCTTGGGTGTTGCCGTCTCTCTGCAATGTTTTATACCATAGGAATTGATTTGCTCATGAGGATGTTTCATGCTATACATTCAATATCTAATGGCTGCATCCCATGCCGGATACATTTTGGCATGGGACATAGCCATCAATTGATTCAACATTCCTCCCTAGTATCCCAAAGTTCTCCTGATGTGGAGTTCTCTTCCATTAAGTATAATTGATGATAATTTTGATGTTCTGAGAAGACCAGTAATCATTGTATACATATGATGATAAATGGAATATGATATAACCCAGTGGAGTGTGCATGGCTGTTGATGTAACCTTTAAGTTGCTACCCCAGTTAATCTTGGTGGTGCTTGATGGAAGGAATTGTCTTTCCACTATAAAGTAGCACTGTAAATTCATGGGGACACTTCTTTGCTGAAGGAAATGTAAATAACCCGTGAGATAAAGGGTTGTTGGAATCCTCCAGTAGCACAACCCCTTTCCTCTCCCACTTACTGTTTCCCCTCATTTCTCTAAACTGCAGCTTTCAGGTAGACTAGCCGAGCCATCCTAAGGTGTTATGATTTTTCTTTAGTAATCTGAAGTATAAATGTTTACAATTAAGTGCCCATTGAAGTCAAATGTATGATGTTTTGATGAGTAATTTTTCCATTTGTAATTTTACAGGCTCCGGTCTTCAGAAGAGGATTTTCAATACAATAGTTAACGTAACTTGAGTTTTTTCACTGCTCTCCAAGTTAGTTTAAAATAATCTTGAATGATTTTCTTTCTCTATTTCCCCGAGGTTAAGTATTAAGAGACAATCTACAATTCAGGCATAATTATAATTGTATCCATCTGGCAGTAATATGTAGAATAGGCTCTTAAATATAAACTTTTGTAAGAACTGCGTTCATAATATTTCCATTGCTTAAGTTGGGGAGGTGCGTAAAGGTAGTGGTATTGGTATTTTGTGGGACTGCTTTGAAAACTTTAAAAGTTAACATTTGAAATCATCTTTTCAGTTGTTTTTGTATTCTCATTATTTGTTACTTTTAAGTCTAATAAAATGTATCCCTTTGAAAGTGTGTTTTATTTTCTTTTTTGTCCTGATTGAATTGCAATAGAATGTTTGGGTTGTTGCTCCTTAATTTAATAAGCAAATGATCTAATTACTGTAATTTCAATTTATTGAGCTGAAAGCATCAGCTATGTGGGAGGTGGTTGTCATTTTAAATTAAAATCGGCAGGTGGCTTTATACTCACCAGTTGCGTTGAATTTTGGACAAGTTTAATGATAAATTTCCATATTCAGTGCCATAGACAAGTAATGCCATGATATTGGGTCCAATCTGTCCCAAATTGTCTTTATAATATGTCTATTAGTCAATTAGGACCTATGGCTGCATAGTTTTTAGGTAATGGAGGCTTTTTGGGTCATAAATTTCATTCTTCTGGACTGTCTAAGATCTAATTAGTTAGCAGAATTTCATTTAACTTTTTCACGACTACTGGGAGCTAAGTATTTAGGTTTTTCTTCTGTTTCTTAGAAAGTTCGACAATCCAGGTGTGTGAAAATTACACTTGATTTCATCAGTGTGTGAATGAGGAATTTCACTTATAATGCAGAAGGTAATTGAAAATTAAATGTTCTCTTCAACATGACTTACGACAGCATACTTAACGAATTCTATGAAATAACTGAGATATCTGGATAATTCCTAAT
Organism: Hetaerina americana; assembly: GCF_022747635.1. Taxonomy (NCBI): domain Eukaryota; kingdom Metazoa; phylum Arthropoda; class Insecta; order Odonata; family Calopterygidae; genus Hetaerina; species Hetaerina americana. The sequence continues at coordinate 1,004,142 of NW_027286069.1, read as the reverse complement.
ATTAATTGAACCTTGCATACTAAATGTAGCAAATCAACAATAAATATTAATTTGTGTTGTTTTTGGAAGCCATAGATTTGAAGTAACTAACTCCCTGTATGATGGAGAAAGAAAAACTGTTCTTAAGTTCCTTAATTTGAAAGATGGCTGGCAAATCCACAATGAAATGGTAGCCCATCATATGATGCTGTTGTGAGGTGGAAGAGGAATTTTCGGACTGGCCACATGGACCTCAGATGATCCAAGTAATGGAAGATCATCACTTGAGGATGATGCTGTCATAGTAGAATAATGGCTGCACTGCCATTTTTCACCGATTGAAATCAGATCTTGCTGAAGGCCTAAATGGCAAATATCTATTGGGTTGAATTAACTGATTCCATTTCTGTATAATATTCAGTGATTGTAAAATTGTCTGATGTGGTTTACCAAAAGAAAAATTATTTATGCGAATACCCAATAAACTCCCATCCTTCTACTTAAATCTGAGCATAAATAGGTCATTTCTTCTGCAGTGGTTCGTAAACAGCACTTAGGCCTGTGCATAGGACTTGGAGCAATGATGTAACGATTGATAAAATTGCATACACCGAAGCCCTAGGTGGAGGAAAGCCCACTTAGTCAGAATCGAACCTGCAATTTAAAGTTGGGCAGGCAAGAACTTCAAATTCCTCTAATACAGGTTGTTGCCATACCACTGAGAAAATTTGCCATTAGTTTCCATAAGCATACCATACTGGAGTAATTTCCCCCTCAATACGTCTGCTTGGCTTCTAACTAAAATAGTTCTATCTTTGCTTGATACTATTAATCTGTGGGCATGATTTTTCCTTAATTAAAGTATGAATAAGTGTTTTATGTTGGACATATTTGGTACCATGAACCTTAGAAAATCTCAATGAATTGGTTATTTTTAGCTAATTAAGTGCTACATTTTTTTTAACAGAGCACACATGGGTTAACTCTTCCTATCCATCACATTTCTTTGAAAGCTGCTGGGCTTATTTTGTACATTTCTAGCTCACTATATGTCCTTACCCTTGACTCTCACTTTGGGAAGTATGAATGGGGTGTTCCTCAAGAAACCTAATTGAATGTTTCTTTGCATTTTATGATGTCTGGCGATAAACTATCATTGCAGCTAAAAGATTTCATTTAGTGACCATTGAAAACATCTGTAGGGGTAACTTCTAAAATATCCACTGCACAATAATGGTAAAGCTTTTTTTCACGACACCCTGCCCCTGTCTGATCTATGTCTATTATCTTTTATGAAATTTGAGAGGAATACTGTATAGCTGCATCCAATTTACTGATATGGTTACTCACTTTTTAAATTACTAATTTCACCGCATGGTATGGGCCTTCCAGCTTCAAATTTCTACAGGAGGAGTGGTCGAATATGAGTAACTGTTGTGGTTCTCTTAGTTGAGACTGCAAAATAGTCGGTGCAATAGACCCTTATGGTCTGAAGTGTACATGGTGGTGCCCATCACCAAACTGAAGTTATGTTCAGCATATTAATCATTGTGAATTCAATTTTTTTGCTTAACGTTACAAAATTTTAATGGTTGCACAAATCAGATTTTCCTGGCATTCAATATTAATAGGTGATGGGAGAATCATTCTGAGAATTTTTGCTCTGTCGTTTCAGCATTGTTGATGTTTAAATCTTTAAAAAAAATGGACAAGTTTCAATTGCAGGTAACAATTTTTGAGTTCTCAGTTAGGTATAAGTGATCACTTTATTGTGATGCAGAAATGCAATTATCAAATTGAAACTCTTCAATTATAATGTTGTTATCAGTCTTAAAGAAGAATGTACAAAGAACTGGTTATTATTCATTAAGGTGTATTTATTTTGTTATGCATTGTAATGTAAATATTCAACCGACTTTGAACTAAACGATCAATTTCATGCGTGGTGCCCATCTATCAATATACCCTACTCTTTGTTCTAAAAATTTGAAATGTACTTCATCATATGGCTGCTACCATATACGAGGAATTTCCAATAAATACGTGGACTGGTGCAATCTGATGGCCATTACGCGGACTATGGCCCCGCCCACTAGCGGTGCTAGTCGCATGAGCCCAATGTGCCGTCTATGCTTGGCAAATCGTCTAGCTGTGCGTATGGTGCCCGTAATGTTAGTTTCTGTTGTCCTTATTTTTACTGTTCGTCAAAAATGGAAATTGATGAAATTACGGAGCAACGAATCAACATCAAATTTTTGGTGAAGTGCGGTCAAAGTTACCAAGAAATTACTGATATGTTGACGGCTGTTTGCGGTGATAATACTCTGAAGAAAACATCCGTTTTGAAGTGGATGAAGCGTTTTAAAGATGGTCAGCAAGATGCCACGGATAATGCGAGGCTGGGACGACCTTCAACCTCCTGTATTGACAACAACATTGATCGTGTGCGGTCCCTTGTCCGTACCGAAAAACTGTCCGAATGATAGCTGATGAACTGAATTTAGGAGCATCATCAGTGCATACTATTTTAACCGAACATTTGGGTTTAAAAAAAATGTGTGCCAAACTCGTGCCCAAGCTGCTGACGGCAGATCAAAAGTTGAAAAGAGTTGAATGCGTTACTGACTGGAAAATTTCACTTGAAAATGATCCTGGATTTCTCAATAGGGTAATCATTGGTGATGAATCGTGGTTTTCCGAGTATGACATTCAAATCGCTAAGCATGGAGTGGAAAGCAAAAGATGAACCTCGGACCACAAAATCAAGAAAAAGCCGATCGAAAATCAAAGTCATGCTCCTGGTTTTCTTTAATGTTGAAGGTATTGTTCATCATGAATTTCTGCCTGAAGGACAAACAGTAAATGCTGAGGTCTACCTTACAGTTCTCAAGAGTTTGAGAGATTGCGTGCGTCGTGCGCGTCCAAATTTGACTCAAGGCGATGGATGGATCCTTCACCACGACAATGCACCTGCACATTCAGCATTAATTGTTCGCCAGTTTCTGGCAAAAAATTCAATCACCATCCTTGATCATCCTCCTTATTCGCCAGATCTCGCCCCCTGAGACTTTTTCCTATTCCCGACATGCAAATATGTGATGAGGGGACATCACTGGGAAGATGTGGACTCAATAAAGCAAGAGACGACAAGAAAACTCAAAAGCTTAACTGCCGAGGAGATCCAAGGGTGCTTTACACAGTGGAAAAGAAGATGGAATAAGTGCGTAGCAATGAATGGAGAGTACTTTGAAGGGGACAAAATCTATGTAGACTAACCAAATTTTGCAAAATAAAGTTTATATGGCCTCAGTTTGCATATTTATTGGACAGACCTCGTATGAAAGGATGTCAGTGAATGCCCACCAAGTGTTTTGGAAGCTCTACGGTAGCACTAGCACCTCTCGCTTGCATTTGCAGTATTTCTGATATTCAACTGCAGTGTTCTCGACCTTTAATTGCAGCGCTTATGACATTGAAAACTGAAGTTTGATAGCACAGAGCATGCCTTTGCAGTGCCTCTGCAGCATTTAGTGTTAATAGGGTAAAGGTATTTAACCAGGAGTTAAGATAGGCCTAAATCCTCAATGTAGCTAATTTTTTCTTCTCCAATAATTGTACAATGTTTTCTTGTTCATGGTGATCATATGCATGTCTGCATGCATTTTCTTATGGCTATGGGTCTTAGTCAATTCAGGAATAAGATCCTTCTATTCAGGTATTCAAATTGATATCTCACAATCACGAATATCACTCCATATTACATTATTTTAATGGAAAGTTTTCATAGGGCAATGGTAATAACTGCAATTGGTATTTGAAAATATATATCAAGAAATAACATACCCATTTTGTCAAAAATATGGTTAATTAATGGTCCAACGCTAATGATTTTGTATTTTGATTCATCTATTTCACCACTTCGTTTGTTGAAGTTCAAGTTTTTTTTCCAAAACAGCTGAGGAGGCATTTGAAATGTTTCCTCTTAACAGGTCCAATATCAGAATGACTATTTTACTTGCTCCGATGTGCATATATCTACCCAATAATGATCACTGTCGTCCACTATTTGTCAGGCTAAGAGGGATGACGGACTTTAACATATACATTTACCAGTGCTTAATTCATGTAAAAGATAATGTAAAAAACTCTGTATTAAGAGGCCATATATTCAGCCACTGTACATGGTCAAGAAACATGTTAGACATTACCCAATGTAGATTGTCCAAAATCTGTTAAGTCTGATAATCTTGCCTTAAAATTCTGTAATAAACTTATTAAAATTCTAAGGCAGAGTAGCTATAACAGGATGTAAAAAACATAACTAAGGATTGTTTAGTTTCAGACCCCTTGTATTCTTAAATGAATATTTTGAACTGGACTTTTAATGTGTGAAATTATAATGAAAATTTATCTCTTCACTGGTAATGAATGTGTTTCTTTTGATGACATATACAGTGGCAAGTGGTGCTCGTTGATGAATAAAGCTTTAGGTCTACCCTTATGAAACCTAAGTTCTTAAGAGAGTGAATGCACTTTTTGTTCCAGAAATGCGTAACCTACTGCCTATTTATGTCAGATATAGCTGAAAACCATTCCTAATGACAAGCATTATATTTTAAGACTGCCACAAAGAGCCTGTCTTGTATTTGGTATAGCATAATCAAGGACTGTCATTCTTGAATAATAATATTCTGCTGATTTTTAAATTCGTGCCCTTACAAATTTTTACATACATGCTGTTGTTGTAGACCAGTCAAGCTTTACATGTCTGAGGTAGGTGCCTACTGGTGAAGTAACATTGAGTTTATTTTAAGTTGATCAATATCGATTTATCAGGGAACTTCGAAAGTTTTTTTTTAATTTTCCCACTTCACAGTAATGAAATTATGTGGCTAATTTATAACATGAACCCAGTACATAATTCTTGGGAAGCGATACACACGGCAAGCAAAGAAAAATCAAAACTTCAGTTGAGAGGAATTTCACTTGCAGGCGGATAGTTGACTGCAACCCCATAATTTTCTGGAATGGATTAATAAAGATCAATAAATTGTACTGACTGTCCCAAACATTGGTTTTGAACGTGATCAATAAGAATAATATCTTAAAAGGAGTTCATCATTGTTTGTTTGGAATGTGCGATTTCTATTATTTTCTGAGCAAACTTTTAAGATTTTTTTCCTTGCTTAAATAAAATGGTAAAATATTCAGCGGTGACTTACTATCGAACGCTGTATACCTGAAATGAGTCACATTTGTATTTCACTGTGAGTGCCTTTGCCAATTTTATTTATTGATTATAGTTTAGAGTTTTATTCTTCGAATAAATAAATTGGGCGATTTATACGTCATCGAAGAATATTCATAGGGAGAAGATAAGTTTCTAGGTCAAACTGAGTTCTTCACCTTTGGAACAGGTATACTATCTGATTTTGGAAGTATTTGAATAACCGCTGGACCATGATAAGATTTCTCTTCATTTGTTTATGAGAGATTTGAAGAACTATTACTGAACATTGCGTGTTCTTTTTGCACTCGAATGATAGGCGTAAGATCTTGCATGGTCATTACTCGGTCTCCGTAGGAAACAGAACATAAATGAGTGTTTTTCGGGAATAACTTTTGTGCTATAGTTCAGTGTGGCAATCATAAAAATGAGCTTTACACAATACTCCAGATCATTATGCAGGCTAGCACCTCTGAAGCACTTCAACCGTAGTGAGTGCAGATTCTTTCGGTCTAATCTTTGGCCAGAAAATCAAAAAGTGGAAATTGCCACAGCCAAACAAGACGATGAAGTTGCAGTCAGAAAAAAGAAGCCACCAAAGAGTCCTTTTGTCAAAAACCTTTTTCTAGGAAAATTTGATCCCGAGTTTTTAACCTATCCGGAAGTTTTGAATAATGAGGAACTGCAAAATTTGGATGAAATGATAAGTCCATTGGAAAAATTTTTTAATCAAGGTAGGTAATTCACTTGTTTTCTAATGAATATGGAATGCATTTATTTATTATGGAAAGGAATAAATTGCAAAAAAGGTTCAATTTCACCTTTCCATGGTGCTTTCGATCGTTTTTGTGGAAATATATTTTAAGTTTTGCCTGTAAAGATGTTCTGTTTTCAAAGTTAATTCACAGGAAATAGATAAATCATCGAACATACCCGAGGAAACGCTCTCTGCAGTGAAGGAGTTAGGTTTGTTTGGTCAGCAAATACCTACGGAATACGGAGGACTCGGTCTTACTGCAACTGAGTATGCAAGATTTGCTGAAATAACAGCATTAGATGGTTCGATTGCTGTCACCCTGGCAGCCCACCAGGCTATTGGATTGAAGGTAAATGCTTTTATATACCATTCCTTCATATGTGCCTAACCATTTATATAGTCTTTCTCTGCATTCCTGAGCATTATCCATTGATGTCTATTGTAGTGTTTAAATCTAGTGTTATTTATGATAACATCCTGCCTCCTGAAGACCTTTATTACCTTCTTCATGCGGTCCTTCCTTGTCCCTAAACTGTAGTACCTATCAAATTTTTCCTCCCACAGACATCCAAATATATTTCCTCTAATTGATCATGCACCTATTTCTTCCTTCCTATCGTTACTTGTTGGTATGTAAACCTGGATAATGGCCATGCCCATGAGTTCATCTGTTACAGCTACTAATTAAGTATCACAAACATGCTCTATGTGTTTAATGCTTCTTCTAACCAATTTTTTTCACTGCTACCTACAGCCCTTGCTATCTCTCTTTCCCTTTGCTGCATATTCATTAATTTGTATTGATCGTTGCAATAAAGCTCCCTGTCCATTATCTCACCTTTAAAATATCTATAGTTTTGTGTGACGATAGCTGTATAAGTTGGGATCGATATGGTGTGGCGGCTTAACATCCTGGCTTCCCACCCAGAGGGCCCGGGTTGGAATCCCGGCGACGGCAGAGATTTTTCAATGGTTTACCAATCCCTACTTGAGGTGCTTTGTGGAGTCCACTTCGAGTGTGCACGCTGTCCATCAGATGACTGGGTTTCTCTCCACCCTTCATTCTTTCCCATCCATCCCTAATGGCGCAAATGACCTTAGCTGTTGGTCACCCCCCCTCAAAACTACTTACAACTGTGTAAGTCATGCCTCTCCCACTGTGGGGCATAACTTATGGCCTAGTGGGCCGGGTGTCATAGTTGCCAGGAATTATTATTAAATTGTGTCCGTCTTATTGTTTGGAATAAATAATTCAGGTGATTTATTGTTGCCTTCGTCATTCATATTTATAATGTCGCATTATCACTGAAAATGGTTATCACACTGGTATTGGATGCCTTGCAACCACCTCGTTATGTGCTGTGAAGACTACCTTTTGTGTGGCTCCTAACCTTCAGCCTGGTTATGGTGGAAGGGGTTGTGTGTTCTGATGACCCCTAGAGCTCTGCTCATGGGAGCATATGATAGTCACTTCAAATTTGTCATCCTTGCCTAGCAGATCACAATGCATAGAAGAATGCCCTCAGTGACAATGTTTTTTTTAATTATCTTAATGAGAAACTGGCTCTAGATAATTTAGCACACTCTGAGAACATGATCATCCTAGCTGTGTATGAATTGAAGGTTAGTAGTTTTCAGGTCGTTTAATATTTATGGTATTATTTATGAGTAATATAATATATGTCCTTGGTCAAGTTTATATCTCTAACCCCATGAATAAAAGTTCATAATACTCCTCTGGATAAAAGGAGTGTCTCCTGCAGATAGTTGATTTACATGGAATTACATGGCAGATCATTTATCATACAGAAGAAATAGCAGTGGCCCCAAGACTGAATCTTTTGGGACACCATAAGACTTAGCACAGGCATTTGATTGTGTACCACATAACTCAGCATATTGCTTTCTATTTGACAGGTTAAACTTAATCAATCCATTATTATAATTGAACACACTGTAATACTATTGTGTTTTTGCAGAATAATACATAAGATATACAGTCATATATTTTAGATATTACATAATGTTATGTAAACAATCTCCTGATATTCAAAAGCAGTTATTATTTCATTAATGACAGACTTAAAAGCAAAGGTCTTCAATTCACTTTTGTAAGCCACATAAAAATTTGCCTTGAAAGTCATGTTGAGAAATGGAAAACAAGTTGTTGGAATTAAAATATTGGTAGAGCCTTTCTATTATAATGGTCTCAAAGAGCCTAAAAAGAGTCAGGTGCAGTAAATAATGAGTGATAACTGGCTGGAGTTTCTCTATCTCCCTTTTTAAAGACTCTTATTATTCTGCTGCTCTTTAAAAATGTTTTTGAAGTACATAATGCATTTCACTACGTTTAAATGCCCTCTAGATCTACCTGTTTCTGAATTAAAGCCAGCAACTTACTTCTTCAACCCCTCAGCCATATTCAATATTTCATGGCTTTCTTTCTATTCAGACTTTTCTTCACCTTTCTCCCTAACTAAAAAATTCTGAGCTGGTAACGCCTAAGGTAGTATGAAAGTCATAAAGGTGAAACTCATTTGGTTTGTGTAGTCCATTCCTGTTAATGTAGTCATTTAAGTCATGCAAAAGGTGAAGAAGTTCTTCAGAGGGGCTGTATTTGATGTCTGCGTATAAGTCAGACATTTAGAGCAGTGACTGATTTTGGTTTGGGCGTGTTCAACCTGGGAATGCTGTGTGTCAAGGGGATTGCATTTTGAAGATAAAGCAAGCTTACATTTTTCTAGTCCATTGTTCCCAGGACCCATTTTCATATTTGATGTCATCATAATTGCTCAGGAAAAATAATAGAGGTGGTTTCCTGTCAACTTCCATAGTTGTGTTTTTAACGTGACACCATCACTCAAGTGGCTACCCCCTGGCAATCAAATTCATTTCGCTCCTACCTTCAACCTATCTGGCATGAGTGATGCAACCAGGAGCAATTATCATGCCTCTTGCCAGTACAGCTGTATAGATCATAGGAACATGCAAGCCTTTCTACCACATCAAAGTTGTAGTTAATAGAGAGGGTATCATGTACTGGTTATGGTTCAATAATATACCCTATAATAAAATCTGTGCATGGCTGCATTACATTGAATGCAAGTTGAAATGGGTTTATGAATTGATTACCCATAGATATAGAAGTAACCCTTTATGAATACCTATCACTCTGATGCGACTATTCCTTGAATGAATCTGGTTGATAACTGTGGTGATTTTAAAATGCGTTTGATGATCTATTAGGTAATTGGCAAGAATATGGACTTTCCATCATTTTGACAATAGACTTACGGAATGATAAGGAATGATTTTGTTTCAGCTATTTAACAGTTTTATAACAATTGCCCTAATTTACTAGTTGACATATTATGCTACAGCAGCTTATAGTGAAACCAGGAGCCTGTTTCACTTACAAAATTTTAGAAATGAGTTCAGGTTTTATTCATCTCTTCCAAAACTGATGAGAATTGTCAGCATTATTGTTTCGCCCATCTTTTAATGAATTCAAATGAATTGTATCATCACATCTGAATGAAATTGTGTATGACTAGTACATATGCTATTTGTCTGTATGCAGAGTAATATATAGAGAGTCAACACGAGGTAGCCATAGTGCTGAAACCTCTCTTTTTTCATAACCTTTATATATTTTTTATACCATATTTGACTATGATGTTTTATTGCTCTTAAGTTCATAACGTTGTTTTGGGTCCTGCCTGCATAAAACGTTCCAAATCATTTGCTGGTGAGGTACAAAATAGCCTGAAAATCTGAATACCTGAATTCTTCGTCATCCATATTCAGTACTTGATAAATATGCATACATTTAAAGTCGTGATTATTTATTTGTATTTAATTGTTTTGGGCTCAACTTTGTGGAAGTTCATGTTCATTACATGAAGAACACAATGCATTTTTCCACTGTTCTTTATTTTCGTACTTAAATAAAGTACAGTGGAAAATAACAGTGGAACTCATAAATAAAGAACAGTGGAAATATACATTGTGTTCTTCCTTTAATGATCATGATTATACATTTAGTTTTGATAGCTTTTGTAGTTACCTAAATAGATTTTTGTGTTTGTAACATTGTATGATAATCTGTTGATTGATGTCAGAAAATTTGGGAACAACTTTGTCATTATTGAAATTTGTGGCCACAAATAATTTTCTGGTCAATAAAATCCACTGGTTGCGAAGTATATTTCTTTGGAACTTTTTTTGAAGTGTATGGCCGGCTTTTTTCAATAGAGTTCTTTGTAAAAGTCCAGCAGTTTCTTTGAAAGCTGTGATCTATCCCAAGTTCATTTATAACAAATATTTCTTCTGTTTTCATCATGCATTTCAGGAACAAAATATATAAGTCTTAGCTTTAGGATTCATAATTTTGAATATAACGTGAGCAGGTGGTTACATAGTTCCCTCTAAATATTTCATCAAAGTAACCAATTAAAAAAATTAAATTACAAAAATTTAGATTGGGCCTTTTGTGATGTCCTTTTAATGAATTTTGAAAACATAAAATATCCAGGAATAATTCTGGAAACTTACAATTTCTTTTGCTTAAAACACTGATAATATGATATTCATTCAAATAAGTAATTTAAAACTAAGAATATCAGATTTGAACTGGAATGAGGAGCAACAGGGTCACTTCCATGGTAATGTTTTAATAATAATTAAATGTTCTTTGGTGTACTTTTTTTTGCCATTAAACTAAACTCTCTGGGTTCAGAGTTTGATTCAAATCAGAAATTCCTAAATTTATTTGGGGGTGTCGTAGGCTTTGGAAATTGCACCCAGTTGCACACCACCCTTGATGTGTCGCTGTGTGCATGTGTATGAGGGGCACCATCTCATCCTGGGAATTCCACACTTTTCCTTGGAACTACTGTATTTCTTCAATGTGTCCAATATTGCTTCTGAGCAGGTTGTTGCATTGCAGGAATCGAACATTAACAAATTAAATTATAAAAACAATGAAGTCAATGGAGTTCAGATAGCACTGTGGAAGCATAGGGCAGTGTAAATGAGCTTCATATATCTTCTCCACCATTGCAGAAGATAACTACTGCTCTTACATATGGTGAAGGCAGATCCATCTGGGGTAAAGGGCATATGGCCTAGACCAGATCACTAGGCTTATTTGCCAAGGGTTGACCTTCGGACTTGGTTGTGTTTACTGCATGCAGCTACATGGTCTGCTTTGAAATTAGTCGACTTATAAGATGTATGATTTCATGAGTGTAGGCATTGGTTACTCTCCACTCACATTAGTGATGAACGGGTGGAGGTGGATAGTACCCTCTGCGCTTAACTTATATTAATAAAAAAAAAACAAAAATTTTATGAAATGTGGATTTGACTATAATTCATGAATGTTTGTGTTTTAAATTAATATTTATTCACATCCTTTATTTTTAGGGCATATTAATTGCTGGAAATAAAGAGCAAAAGGAAAAATACTTGCCAAGATTAGCTTCTGGAGAGCTGATTGCAGCTTACTGTTTGACAGAACCTGGAAGTGGATCAGATGCAGCTTCTATTAAGACTAAAGCCACGCTTTCATCTGATGGTAAAACATGGATTTTAAATGGCAACAAAATCTGGATAACTAATGGTGGCATTGCAAGTGTGTTCACCGTTTTTGCAAAAACGGAGGTAACATTAATTTTTTTGAATACTAACTGTTATATCTTGTCTTTGTCCTGTGTCTTGTTGCTTTTTGCATGAAAATAGCTCTAAACGTTGGACAGCTGATAAGTTACTGTGAGTGCATGATTTGAAAACTTTGCATTTCTCATTAACTGCTGTGGATTAGTTATTTATAGTTCTGTGGTTGGCCAATTTTAAGGTTGAAATACTAAAGCCACCCAATATGGGCTCTACTATGTAGCTCAATTTGCTTGGGGGCGTGTAACAATGTGGTGTTTTGTTTAAAGGTTTGGGGCTAAACTGATACTGTCTCTGTACTGTGTGTTCTTTCTCTCCATTAGAATTTTAAAACCTCAAGCAATCGAGAGCACTTGTATTTCAACTTCGGAACAAAAGTTAGATTTGCTCTGTTCCCATTGCCTTGTTGATCAAACTAGTTTTTACCTTGACTTTTTTTACATTTTATGCACTCAAGTGTAAACTTTACAACATTTGAATACATGATGCAATAGCCTTCTATAATCAATTTCTGTACGCTTAAAAACTGATTTTAGTGAACTAGACATGGTCACAATACATACGAGGGTCATCCGGAAAGTAGTACCCGTTCGTGCCGCATGAAGTGCTGACGACGCGAGTAGCCGCTGGACGAGGTCAGATAGCTTCAGTGGCTTGTCTGCCTTCTCTGAGCCAAGTTGCGTGACGCTAGCATTGCCTGTGTTGTTTCTGTGATTGTTTACAATGTTTAAAAAAATTGAGAACGCCGCCAGTTGTGAAGTGAGGGCAGTGATTAAATTCCTCAATGCAAGAAACGTTCGCCCATGTGATATTCATCGCCAATTAAAGGAGGTGTATGGAGACAATGTAATGGACGAGTCGTCTGTTCGGCGGTGGTGTCGCAACTTCAACATGGGGAGGGGGAACACACACGACGATGAGCGTTCGGGGAGACCGTCTGTCATTACAGACCAACTGGTGAGCTCAGTTGACGAATTCGTGAGGAACGATCGGCGCGTCACAATTGATGACATCTGTGAGCATTTTCCCAATGTTTCTCGAACAATTGTTCATGAAATTGTTAAACACCATCTGCATTATGCAAAAATTTGTGCAAGATGGGTCCCTCGCAAGCTTACAGATGAGCACAAAACCAAGCGTATGGCTGCAGCACTGACGTTTTTGGGACGTTATTCTGATGAAGGAGACTCTTTCTTGACTCGCATAATTACTGGTGACGAAACATGGGTTTGTTATGCATCACCTGAGAGTAAACGACAGTCAATGGAGTGGCATCATGCTCATTCACCAAACAAGCCAAAAAAATTCAAGACAGTTCTGTCCACCAGGAAACTCATGGCAACCATTTTCTGGGATCGACGAGGTGTATTGCTTATTGATTTTATGGCCCGTGGAGACACTATTAATGCCAATGCGTATTGTGAAACATTAAAGAAATTACGGCGGGCAATACAAAATCGGCGGCGAGGTCTATTGTCTACTGGTGTCATTCTCGTTCATGACAATGCCAGGCCTCATGCAGCTGGGATAACACAAAAACTTTTGCAGCAATTCAAATGGGAAACTTTCGACCATCCACCGTATAGCCCGGACTTGGCCCCTTCAGATTTTCATCTCTTTACAAAGCTTAAAGACTTTTTGGCAGGAAAAAGATTTGACAGCGATGAAGAACTTAAAGAAGGAGTGACCCTGTATCTCAATGAGCTGGCGGCGAAGGACTATGCAGCAGGAATACAGAAACTTGTCACACGTTATGACAAATGCCTTAATTTGCTTGGAGATTATGTTGAGAAGTAGTTTAAAGTATCCTCTTTCAATTAAAATTTTTTATGTTTGTTAATATTTACTTTTGTGTCTTTATTTCACGAACGGGTACTACTTTCCGGATGACCCTCGTATTATCATATTTCCCTTTTGTAAATTGATTTCATTTATAATTTAAAGTTCAGTGACACTCTTCCATGTTATTACATTCATAAATTGTAATTATTTATCCTTTAAGGTTACCAATGAACAGGGTAAAATAGAAGAAAAAATTACGGCATTTATTGTCGAAAGAAACTTTGGTGGTGTAACCAGTGGGAAGCCAGAAGATAAACTTGGCATAAGAGGGTCAAACACTTGTGAGGTAAGTGAATTTCATGAATTGTAATTTCATTTTCCTAGCAGATGTACCCTTAACAAGATTAAGGGTCAGATTATCTCAAATAAGGATTAAAGAAAGCACCAAATAAAACAATAGAAACGGTCAATGGAAAAGGGTTTTGATAGCCATGGGTTTAAGAAGGTATGATTTGGAAATAGTATGAAAGAAGGTAACAGAAGAATGTGGACTCAGAATTAGATAAAAGAAAGTACAAAGAGCTGAGCAATAAACTAAGATCAGAAACTAATGGGGCAAAAGAAACATGGGGGAAAAAGTAGTGTGAGGATATGAGGAGTTTGTAGGGGCAAGACAAAATGGGCACACTATATAGTATGTACAACATTAGGCACTCTGTGGTTGTTTGGCTATCTGGGTGATACTCGAGAGAAAAAATCTTCATCGTGATATCAAATGTATATGATAATTAAGGATATAATCTTCTGGCATTCTGTTAAGGCTAGAGGTATGAAAATAATTGTCACTTTTCATTTCATATACAGTGTTCAAGCCAGCAGAATTACTGTGCGTCTTCTAAAAGTCACTATCCTTGTGAATATTATCATGTCATGACTCTACAAGCGAGATGTGGATACTCAATGAATTAACATAAAATATGAAGTAAAAAGATGTGTAAAAGAAGTGGGTTGCTCACATGTTGATCTCGTTGAATGCTTTTACATATTTATTTATCTAGCATAGTAAGTAAGAGAAGATGTCATTGAATTGAATGATGATTTTTTTCTTGTCAATGAGGTAATAATTGGTTCCAGCTTATCAATTTTTTATTGCTTCTGGAAAATCACAGTACAGATCACTGTGGCTGTTAATAAAGCATTAAATTCCTATGTTTATAACAGGAGTTGAAATTGACGTATATTTTCAGGTACATTTTGACAATACCCCAATTCCAGTGGAAAATGTCTTGGGGAAACCTGGTGAGGGATTCAAGCTTGCCATGAACATCTTAAATAGTGGGAGATTCTCCATGGGGAGCTCATCTGCTGGCAAGTAGAATACTCTGTTGAGTACTTGATGAAGGGAGAATGTACTTAAATTATCTTCCGTGGCGCTTGGACAAGTATTAAACATCTATCAATTTAGTTCCATTCTCTCTAGCATTTCTATTTCTTACTTTCCAAAATGGTATGGAGTCTTAAAAATATTATAAAGACATGTGTAATTACTTAAGCCATAATGAGAGTTTTTCTGCTCTAGGTCTTTCACCAGACCCCCATTTGAAAAAATACTGTAGTTCAGCTTTTGGTTTCCATTGCCAACCTAAGGAGTTTTCTACCTCACTGGAGTTAAGAATCATTTAATATTATTTCAGTACTCTACCTTCATTCACTGCCCTTGGAAAATAAATGAAATTCCTACCATATCATCATAGCAATGAATGTGTCATAATTGGTATTATTATATTATTATATATCTGTGAATGAAAATCAACTTCAAAACTATTTTCAGGTGTGTTGAAAAAATTAATGCAAATAACTGCTGAACATGCTATTAGTCGAAAGCAATTTGGGCACCAATTAAAAGATTTTGGTCTCATACAAGAGAAATTTGCCAAAATTGCCTGCCAAATTTATGCCATGGAAAGTATGGCATATTTGACTGCAGGCATTATTGATGAATATGAAAATCCTGATATTGCTGCAGAAGCAGCCATTGTAAAGTTGAGTATCTAAATAGAGAACCAGAAATGCATTATTGATGGTTTTTTTACTCAATTAACGCATTATTCCCTGAATACCAAATGGCGTATTAAAATGAATTTTTTTCTCCTTTGTCTTGTTCTAATTAAGAATATTCTGAATTAAAATATTTTATTATGTTCAAATATTTTTTAATGTTACTTTCACACAATTCCTAACAAAATATTAACATAACAAAAACATTTTTTCATGATTTTTTCAGGGAAAACTTTTTTAGGCATTAGTGCATATAGAGATTAATTGCATGCTTTAGGCAAATTCTATGAGATTTGCATTCCCTATGCCCTACCATGAATTTTCAATATTTTTTAGAAATTACATCTAATCTGGGTGACTTAGAGCTCATATAACCCAAATTGGTGCTGGTTTGCTGTCTCTTCATGTGTCATTGTATTTTGAGTGCCCAGCTGCATACTGAAATGATCTTAAAACTTATCACTAATATTGAATACTACTTCCTGCTTCAGGAATATCTTAATAATTTTTTATTGGAAATCCAAGTGTGCTTTTACCAGAGACCTTAGTAAAAAGTCAAAATGTATTCCAATCTTCATGCAATAATTCATTTACATGAAAGGAGTACCTGCATTTTTCCAGTCAACCTAAATGATGTAGTGTGCAAGAGGGTTTTGCACATCCATCCTTCGCAAGCCTTGGCTGTATTTGTGTAAGAATTTCAGTTGAGGAGTCAATTGCCTCTCTTCAGCTTTCTGTTGCACCTTATCCCCATCATTAATAGCTTGGCTAGCTCAAATGTTGAAGGAATTATCACCAGAATGAATGGAATAATATTCTCTCACCAATTGAATGAATACTCAACATCTCTTTGGTTACCTCCTTGAGAGATAAGGCTTGAATTTCCCTGTCAGTTTTTTTCTGGCCATGCCTGTTATGCATAAACCCTTGTCATCCAGGGTTGCTAATAACATACTGGTAGAAAATGAACTGCACAATTGCTTGGAGTTTTAAAATAATAATTAATTGGTAACAACTCCTCCTCCAAAGTCCAAATATGTATCTATATTTGGCTAGCTGCTTCAGCCAAAACTGATATTAATCCCCAGTTGATGGTACAGGGTACCGTAATTTAATACCAAATCCAGTATTTATTCAATGGATAGATGTACGGAGTGATTTCCATTCAGAAATGTGAAATCATTTGTTCCAAACCATGAAATGAAAAAATCCATAGCCAGCAGAATTTGATTATTTTGTAGATCATACTTGCCTCAAAATTTTAGCATCAACTCTCATAGTTCATCAGTGGAAAGCAAGTAAAATATCTCATGGGACAAAGTTGAAGAAGGCTCTAATATTTCACTTAATGAGTATTTTTCTGCTTTTTACTTCTTTTCTCTGGATGTCCGCTTTCCCTGTCTGAGATTAAATTGGGGTTGTGTGAGACTACCATGGTGTAAGCACTAATATATTTATGTGTAACTAGAAACTGGAAATGTATAACTGAACAATTAACAATTCTCAATAATTGTATGTACAGTTACTGTTTACCTGGGTCAGTAACAGGTAAAAATTGTCTTTCATTGCATTACCTAAATGAGTAGTGTGTAATTGGTGATTTATATTGCTGGGGAAATTTCAAATGGAATGGAATATGCTCTGTACTAAATTGTAATTTATGTCATTTTTATACTCAATCATAATACTTTAAATACTCTTTGAGTGGCCCTCTTTTGAAAATCTTCATTTAATTTGTTAGTATTAGCTGAATTGAGAGTCAGTTATATATTGTACATTTTCAGCATTGTTTTTAAACTTGTAAATGGTTCCCATAAGAGTTTACGTTTATACATATTTGTATTATTATTAAAACTTGAATATTTATATACTTATCAAAAATTCTATGTAGTATTTCAATTTTGTATTTACATATCAATTTACATTATCAACAGTAAATTTATATATGCATTTGAATAGTTGTAGTATGAATAATCAGTCATTAATGTAGGTGATATAATTTAGCATCAGTTTTGGGTATTATACTGGTGCCATAGTTTGTGGCTTGAACATATCTTTTTGTTTTTAGGTTTTCAGCTCAGAGAATTCATGGCAAGCTGGGAGTGAATTTCTTCAGATTTGGGGAGGACTTGGTTACATGAAAAGCATACCTTGTGAAAGATATCTGAGAGATTCCAGAATAACCATGATCTTTGAAGGAACAAATGAAATTTTACGGTTATTCATTGCATTGATGGGTACATATATTATGTACATTTGTAGCTTTAATTATGAACTTTTAGTTTTTCATGGCTAATTTAATTTCTTTTGCCTCTTTGCTACTGTGTGAAAGTGTTTTATTGTATTTGTCTAGCTCAAGGTAATATCATTAATCCATTTCATATATTCTTGACAAAGAATTTTTCTCTAATCAGTACAATATGCATTTATGCATTCATTTTTTTTAATTTGTGGTGTTTAATACTACTTCAAGTGGTATCATATCATCAGGAGAATGTATAGTTTATTTCAAGTTGGGATATAATTGTCCATGCATCTTGAAATGGTTTCATCCGTTAGTTATTAATGATATGAAGTATGACTGATGGAGCAATTATTCTGACTTTTCATTTTGAATCTGTACATGACGCAATGGAGAATAACAGTTTAACTTATTCATACTTCGTATTGATTCTGAAGGTTTGCAACATGCTGGGTTAGAGCTGCGAGAAATTGTAAAGAAATTAAGGAACCCTATGATGAACCCTGGTGTTGTATTTAAAAAGTTATGGGAAAGACGCTCACAAAATTCGGATAAACCAAAGTTGAATCTTGGTTTGGATTATGAATTACACCCATCTTTAAAGGTTAGTTTAGTTTTATGTGAAACTATTTATAGATATGCCATTTGTGTTCCATTCTCTTTTGCATTGCCAGAAATTATAATGGGTATAGCAGATGACATGATGCTTTCAATGGTGAGATGGCCGTGACACCATCCATTTATTGTAACTCCTATGTTTAAATAAATTTTAAAATATTTTCAAATAAGATCTATTCAAAGTCATATTGCCAATTAAAATGTAGTTTTTCTTGAGCAGAATTAAGGTGAGGGGCAGAATCAAAGCAATGAAGTTGTATATTGGAATAAATGGATAAGTGGAGGGATAGGTGACTAATTCAAAGCATACATGTGAATCTGACTGCACAGGTAAGGAATGCAGAGGTAGAATCAGGATGGGGCATGACATGCAAGGTATTAAGACAAGAATGTCAATTATGTTGTTTGCTCTTTAACATATTTTTTATTTATTTAGCATTAATCTGAAAACATTGCTTTTTGGCCTTTGCATTGGGCATTTGACATTGATATATATAGTATTACGATACACACAATTACAAACAATTAACCCCTAGGTGAAGGAAACCAACCTAGTCTGGCATCAAACCCAGGACCTCTGTGTTGGCTGGCGATGACGTTACCCCACTGTCAATGGGGCCGTAAAATGTGTGGCATGATAGGGCTTGAAGTGGGAATAAAATAGGATAGGAATACGATTAAGTTACATTAGTTTTCAGGTCTTAGCAATGGTTTGTCAGACAGTTAAGAGATTGTCGTTATGGTAGAGTGCTTTAAAGGATATTTGAAAGAAGTATGAAATGCAGATCAACAAAAAGAAAACCAAAGTAATGACATTCTGAGTAAGTAGGAAGGTTAGTTTAAAAATTAAAATAGGAGGGAATTACTAGAGCAGAAGTTTTTAAATATGGCCTGGAAAGAGAATAATTCACTCCGTGTAATCCAAAAAAATTTTTAGAAAGTGGTTCTAGAAATTGTTGAGTGAAGTGGGATGTTAAAGGCCATAACATAAGGTAGAATGGCCCAAGGGAATGAGGAAGATGAAGGCATGTAGAGGGTATGGAGATCTGACAAAGGAAATGGTGTATAAATCATGGATTTAGGTGTAATGTAGGGGAACTATTCCATAATAACAGAGACAAAATCTTTTGCTATTTACTGCTCACTAAAGATTTATTTTACTTGACAATGATGTAGTACATCGAAACTAGCTGAAAATGTCTTTTTTAAGTGGAAAATAGCTCGAGTTTTCATTTCTGTTTGTATGAAATAGTGTATGGTGAACAAGGAGAAGTTGACACAGTCCCATTCCCTGAACGTTGAAGAATTTTATAGCTATAGCTTTCCTAGCAGAACCCATCGCTTTTATTGTGCTGGTGAATCTGAATATTTCTGTTATAGTTTAGCTGTTTGCTTTCAGGATCAAATATTGATAACCAAGTTTCATCTGCATTGATAACCTTCGAAAGAAACTCCTTATTTTCCTGTAACTTCAACACAGCGGTTAACAAACTGCACACAAACATCCCGTTGATCAGTTATGAGCAGTATGGTATGCATACAGGCATGCATCACGTGCAGTTTTCCTGTTCCTAATGTGTGGCTAGAACCCAATGACATTTTCAGTGTTTATGCAGTGCTCAAAAGGTTATTTGATGATCTTCTCTCACAATAGCAACAGCTGCGTCAATTTTTATTTTCATAGCTGCAGGGACTAAAGATGATTTGATTGTGCAAAAGAAGAATTTCAATGCAGGGTATTGCTTCTCGCTTGTCTTCCATCTTGCCAAAGGTGAAATGAATATGTCTTAATTTGCTAAGGGTAATGCAGATGTATTACTGGAGTCAAATTAATAAATCATCTACCATATACGCATTACATACAAAGATAATAATGTTTAAAAAATTGAATTTTTGCATGGTAAATGATGAAAATAAAAATGTATAATCACTCTCCATTGAACAGTATTTGTCCATAAATATGACATTGGATTTATGCCATTCAGATAAATTTTCCTCTTAGGTTTTTTGTGAAATAAATCAATGCCCTAATATTTCTGTGATTCGAAACATCTACATCTCATCTACGTAATACCCTGCAAGCCACCGCAAGGGCGTGTGGTGAGGGTCGTTAGGCCATCACCTGTAAAAGGGAACAAAACCACTTGCAAAATCAACACATCCAT
Organism: Hetaerina americana; assembly: GCF_022747635.1. Taxonomy (NCBI): domain Eukaryota; kingdom Metazoa; phylum Arthropoda; class Insecta; order Odonata; family Calopterygidae; genus Hetaerina; species Hetaerina americana. The sequence goes on along the minus strand of NW_027286069.1, from coordinate 983,638 downwards.
GGAAACCTATACCCACAGTGGCGTATACAGTTGTGCGAAAATCCTTTCAACTTACACGCATGCAAATACATAATGTATATTTCCTCTCTCCATCTCCTGCTTTATATTTTCTAATTTCCCATTTCTCAACATGGTCCCAGCATTCCAAGTCCTTTGTTTAACCTGTTCGGTCCTCTTCTTTACTGCTGCTGTCAATTCCTCTTTGCAAGGATTTCATGCAATGATTGACCACCAAAGCCTTGCCTCTCCTACTGCTGGGCACAACACGTTCCACTGGGCCAGGTTCTCTCATTGCTAGGACTCATTTAAATGCATGTCCATCCAAGTATCATTGGATACGTATTTGTGATGGTTTTCCATTTCCTTCCTCAACAGGGTTTTAAATGTGACCCCATCACTTGCACAAATGAATTGCATTGCATTAATGATCAGGAAAAACGTTCCTTCTGAAAGTTGCATCTCGAACAACGAACACCTTCCGCCCCTTTGCATTCCAGACATGATATCCATTTACTCAATTTTGATAGCCCTATCATTATGCACCCCAAGGCACAAGGGCCATGTTTTCCCTCTTCACAGTTTTCCACAGCTTGGCTTGGCTACCAAACACCCTAGCATGTTCAATCATGGCATGATGTTGAGAAAGTAGCATTTTGATGGCCTCTGAACCTAGACTTCAGTTCCTCTGAGGTAATGCCACCTCCAGTGATCAAATAATAAAGGCGGCCTATCCTGTGCATCTGAAAGATTATCACCTCCCAAAACTTTCATATCTTCAGAATAAGTCACTATTGGTTGATCTTTTTCCTCTAACATATCCTGACTGTCTTGTAAACTTGGGACATAGGTTACTTCTCAGAAATCAATATCCCAGTCACTACAGTCTAGAGAAATGTGCAGCAAAACTGTCCCTTTTCCTTTGATTTGCAGAAACACACCATCCCCCACTGTCACTTCCCCATATTCGAGGTGTGTCCGAAAACTATCCGGCCTGCGTTCATATCTCCGGATTGGTGTGCTATTCTTCGTCATCCGGGCCGTGGCATTCTTTGAAGTAGTCCCCCTTTGATTGAACCACATGCTTCCAGCGGTGCTGCAACATCTTAAAGCAGTCCTTGAATGCAGATTTTGGAATGGCCTTCAGCTTGTGCGTCGCATTGCTCTTATGTCATCGAACCGCTTTCCTTTGAGTGTCATTTTCAATTTTGGTGGCATCCAAAAGTCAGAGGGAACTATGTCGGGACTGAACAGAGGCTGGCGAAGCTGTACAATCTTGTGTTTTGCCAAAAATTGCTGCACATGGTTCGATTAATGTGCTGGCGCGTTATCATGGTGAAGAAGCCAGTCATCACGTGACCAGAGGTGCAGTCATTTTCTTCTCACAGAATCACACAATTTTTCAGAACTTCAACATAATATTCTTTGTTGATCGCCTGGCCTCTTGAAGCAAATTCGGCGAATACCTCACACTCAGGCCTGGAAAATTTCTCCTCCACCAGTTTTGAAAAATATGATCCTTCCTCCCCACAGACACCAGCAATTCTTCTTCACCTTAGTTTGGTCAGCCCTTTCTCTCTCACTGTCCAGAGCAGCGTTTTCAGCTTTGGGTCTATTTCTGGAACAATACCTCTTTGATGCCTTTTGAGCTGTGTTCCTCTGTAGACGTTTTTCTCTTCTCTTCAAGGAACTCTACCTTTTAAGGCTTCCTTTGATCTCCTATTCTAAGCTCCTTAGTTGGTCCTCATACTTCACCATCGGAAGACCCATCAAGTAGAAGGCAGCTGAGGTGCTATTCCAGACCACACTCCTTCAACTTCCAATGGAGGTCGTGCATCAGGCTCTAATGTATTACTGCACACTTACATGCCCCCTCTACCTCCTATTTACCACCTCCCTCGGAAACAAAGTTCACAACGGCCTGTAGTCTGTTCTCTAAAGCCTCCCAAATCTACTTCATTGTTTCACATCCATATATCATCTGAAAATCAATTGCACATGAATAAAATTGCAATGCCCTGTGCATTATTATTCAGCTTTGCATGCTTTCATTGTTAAATGGTATCAGCTTCTCCTTCATCATTGCCAGCAACCATATACCAACAACTGTACCTAAGACATGATGCCTTCATATGAATTGAAATTTATAATAATTATTTACTGAAATAGGGGAGATTTCACGGATTTCTTCCACTGTTCAATGTCAAGGAACCTCGGAATTATGCTATTGAACCTTGGGCCTTTACCTTTTGGGGACTAGACTTTATTTATTCTGCTAAAAAAGCCTGTTAGAATTATTTAAATGTCTCTAATAAGGAGTCCTGTGAACTAATATTTAATCAACCTGTCATCATGGCTAAACTTAGCATTTATATTGGTAAATATCTTTGTAATGTCTAAGAAGACCTTGAATTCTTTGGATCTGGACCAATATGCATCAACATCATATCAAAAGAAAATAGCGTGGAGTGTAGATTATCAAAAATAAAAGAACATAAGCAATGTACATAGTAAAACTGCGACTTTCAACCATTTACATGTGGAGGCTAGAAATGTCACCCGACCAAAGTTTAAACGTGAACATACTTTACTCATGTCATGTGTCGAAAGGAATTTTAGTCCTAGAGTGAACTTGTTTGAGATCAAACTCTTGATATTGACTTCTGGTTTTATTGTATTGCATGTAATGAAGACATTTAAGTCATATATATGACTGATGTATAATGAACTATATTATCATTATTATCTACTCTTTTACTGAAGAATTAAATGAATTTTGTTTGCTCAGATTATCAGTTTTTGTGCCATCACAGCCCAATCAAATATGTGCTCTCAACTTCATCAGAAAAATGGTCCAAGTATATGCAGTGGCTATTAGTTTTATGACTCCAAGCACTAGAAACTAAAAACATGCATGTTGCAATCTTGGAGTTTAAGAGTTTTTCTCAACAATGTTATTTTCTCATGTTCTCTATTTTGAAGAATTGTAAATTTTTACTGCAATGATTTTTCTTAGAATGAAGAAATAACGAAGCATCAAAATAGGAATATGACTAAAAAATTTTAGTAGCTCTTTTTTTAACATTTCACATCGATCAAATAATACTTATGGTATATCATAACTTTAATATTTAAAGCTTAGGTTAAATTATAAATAACTCAACATTTATTTTTAATGTTCTATTTAATAGCATTCGTCTTTCTCCTTGTGTAAAAGATTCATTGTTGTTGATTTTTCATTGGTAATTGTTGTTGAGACTGTCATATGGTGAGAATAGTTTTGTGGATAGAAGAATACATTTCTGTTGAGTATTTCATGTACGTATGATGTTTCAACACGAGAGGTTTCATTGACATTCCACTTGGCTTCTCTTGAATAAGATGATTTGAATGCCTGGGAAACCATTGTGTTAAAACATTAAACATGAATCACATCTGAAACTGATCGATATCATCAAACAGCATCATTTCGCTAAAGCCTTTACTGAAAACTTAATTCGTGTTGGCCTTACAGGTTATGACTCTATTGATTTAAAATTATTTAGTGGATACTTACGTTCTTGCAGCTTTTGCAGGTCTAAAAACTGAGTATCAAAAACAGGAAATTCTGCGAGATGACGTGAGAATCTACTGGCATTTTA